>NC_142729.1:13189231-13554724 GCF_055471065.1 Atractosteus spatula
TAACAATTCCCTCAGGAGATTTTATTCGCAACATATTGTAGCGTATACAGGTTCTTTCAGGACAAAGGACTAGTGGAGACCCGATTAGTGAACCAAGCGAAAGCTTTTATTCTTCTGACTGACACACACAGAACCAAATACAGGATATATCCCACATGAGGAGACTGACGGAACACGTACACATCCTTAAGGTGGTCCTTCTTAACAACAGGCTATACACTTATACGTTTACACCGGACACTAAAACTGCTCTGACACTATTTACATATGCAGGGTCAGCTGCTGGTCATCGCGCTGACCCTCAGACTCTCCCCGGCTACAACTCCCAGCCTGCCCAGCGGTACTATGAGCGCCTAGGGGCGCTTCCTCCTCACCACCGGACTGGGGCGTTACAATATTTAAATGCTTAAAATATTAGGATGTTTCAGACTAAAATCTTTCAGTGCTGAGTAAGCAAACTAGGCAATAAACAGTTTTTAAATCACTAGCTAGGAGGAGAGAAATGTCAGCAATGAGAGACCTGAGTTCAACATTGTGGGAAATGAACCCTGTTTCACTGACGAAATCATAGTGCTGTTACACCGGAGAGCAATCTCCCTCTTGTGGTCAATACTTATAACTGCAGTCTGTGTTTCCATTTAACACATCTTAATTAAAAACACCCAGATCCCAGGTGTCTCACAGTAGCATCTGTGACCTGTCTGTAGAAGCAGAGTTAATTGCATTCTATTTTACATAAACAACAAATGTCACACGATAAAATAGATAGCTAGTCATGCTAAAAATATAGAATTTGTTAATTATATTTATTATCTGTAATGTTAATTAACATTATTTTATTTGTAACTTTCACTTTCATAGCCTATTCATTTTAATACTTAAATACATCTACACATCCTTTCTGTGTGTTTATTACACAACATTTATAAATGTTGTGTTTTAGCAGCTCTGCAGCTGTTCTCAACCTCAGTCCTCTGTGGTTCCTGTTGATGAGCCAGAGCAGCTCCTGTAGAGCTGAGGGAGGTTTTTGTACAGATGTGTATCACTGTGTGAATGGAAAACTATAACCACTCTGCTGACAGTAATATTCTCCTGCATCTTCAGCCTGGACTCCAGTGATTGTCAGTGTAAAGGCTGTTCCAGACCCACTGCCAGTGAATCGATCAGGAACCCCAGTATAACGGTTTGTTGCAGCATAAACCAGGAGCTGTGGAGCCTGACCAGGTTTCTGCAGGTACCAGTGCAGGTTGTTGCTAATAGACTGACTGGCTGTACAGCTGATAGAGACAGAGCTTCCTGGGAGAACAGACTGAGCTGGAGGCTGAGTCAGAACAATCTGCCCACTGGACTCTGGAGGTAAAATAGCAACAAGAATTATTAATACATACTTTTTATAAATATTTGTATATACAGTATACACATTTGTTGAAGTTCTTTAAATTGTAGGTTTATTCTAATTTTTTTCTAAGGTCTTTCACAGTTTGGTTAATATTGTGAAATTAATGTTAATAAAATAAAAACAGCAGAATTAGAGAAGTATTTTATTTAATCCTCACCTTGAGCAAAGAGCCCCAGTGTCCCCAGCAGTAGAATCAGTGGCATCATTGTCTTGTGTGTGTCAGTGACTCTGAAAGGGCTGAACAGTGACTGATCCACACTATGAGTCTTAAAGTGTCTGGAGCAGTGAGGCGGCACAGGTATGCAAAGCTCCTTCCTGTATACAAATCCTGTCATAGACAGTTAGAAAAGGCCTGAGCTGGGAGAACAGGTGCAATCTGCAAGGGTTGGGTCTGTTGTTATGTGTATATAATATGTAGTGCATGAACTACTGGATCAGTACTCTAACGTTAGAGCTCTACCACATTTAGGCTCTGCATACAGTATATGCCTCTTAAACACAACAGCTTTTTCTCTAAACATTCTGAAAGCACTGATCCAGCAGAGACTCGCCTTCCCCTGGAGGTCCTCTTGCCAGCACTTGGGGATCCCAGTCCTCCGCTGGCCTTGCTACAGAACCTGCTATTCCTCTGTCTATTTATTCCCAGTGAACTCTCCCCAGTGACCCTGCTGTCTACTTTCCACACAGCTCCTCTCGCGCTGGTCTCCCCACGTTCTCTACAGACAGGTCCCAGTCTGCAGACTGCAGCCTTCACTCGCTCCCAGCCCAGTCAGCCCACACATCTCTCGCTCTCTGCTTCCTGCTCACTGCCTCACCTCCATCTCATCTCTCTAATCTCCCAAAGATCCCTGAAGTCCTGCACTTGAGGCTCAACCTGTCATTTCACTGCAGGGCTTAATAGTGGCTGCAGCATAACATACATGGTGTACAACTTATTGATACAACACCAGAACATGCATAATCAATTTTAATAGAATATATTTGTGAAATGATCTGCTGTGATAGGAAAAAATATATAATTCACTCAGGGATTACCCAGTTAAAAGTTAATTACATCAGAGTTAATATATATATATTTCACATACATTAACACTAATGACATTATATCTCATAACATAGATCAACTTTAAAGTGTTATTGCTAACCATGGAAGTATCAGCCTCGGACAGTTAAATCACATTTATTCTCACACACAAGTAAATGTGCTTTTACTATCATTAACTATTAAACGTGTCAAGACACTTTTTGGCATTCATACATTTTTTTTGTGCCTAAACTTCCTGAAGGTCTTATCATGGAAAGGTGATCCATTTGTAGGACATTGCAAAGATGTAATTTCTGAGGTTGGGAATCTTCCAGGATGTTCCACTTTATATTTACGATTCATACAAGAAGCTTGGAGATTGCAGTTCAGGTGGGATTTAATAGGACTTTAGGGATATGAGTTCAAATCCTGTGGTGATTCATATGACTATTACTATATGATGATTGGAAAGTGTTGTGGAGTCCTGTGTCTTTTTTCAATTAGTTCCTTCTCTTTAGTGTTCTGTCTGTCCCTCTATTCCAAGTGTGGGCCAGACTCAGTACATCCTTTCTGACTGTATGATGATTGATGAGCATCTAGGTTCCTAGACACTGTATGATTCTATATGTGATGTTTCCACAGCAACCTGCCTGTCTGGTGGAACTAGCCAACTCCACAGCGCCCCCGCGAGGATGGGAGAAACAACTGGTATTAACAACCAGACCCAGACACCTCTGTGTTCCTGAGCTGATAAAACTGCAGGTGAATTTCTTTGGTTTCTTCTAAAGAATAAGAAATAAAAACAGTCTGGTGACCAGCAGTGCTTCAGTTGTACCAGGAGAAATAATCTTACAGTGCATCTTTGAAATATTCGGCTGTAAACACTGGAGGTGTTTAAAGGACACTTTAAACAAATATAAAAATTAGGGCTTTTCAAAATATTTTCCCGAAGAGCTACAGTCTGGTATTGAGCTCCCTTGTAAGTGAAGGGGATAAAATTCATCAGCAGCACAGTGTAACATGACAAAGTGGTGAGGAGACTTCAGTGTTAGAGAGCTGTGATATACAGTTCAATAAATATTATTAAGCTGCCAAAAGCTCACAAGTCATTCTGAGAGCACTGTGAGTAAAAACACAGTTTATAGGAATGATTATTTGAGTTATGGCATTGCTGCCTGTCAGTACTGGGCCCCTGGATTCAATTTCCAAGGTGCAAACTTCCCTGTGTTTGAGTGGATTTTGTCCACATGCTCTGGTGTCCTGCCACAGTCTACATTGAGCCCAGTGCGTGCATGCGTGCGTGTGTGTGTTTGAGTCTATCAACCCTGCAATGAACTTTCCACCCAGAGTGTATCCTGCCTTAAACCCATTGCAAATAAAACATATACCATTATATTGTAGTCTGTAAAGATCTGTTTCTTCTGATTTTTCTTTCTGTTCTTGGATCTATCAATTTTGTATCTCTATTGTTTAAAGCACAGAAAATTCCTAAGAACCTGAAAGATTTGTTTTCCATTAAAGTTTTCTCTAAGTTTTCAACACCGTACTGGATAAAGTGGTTAGAAAATGGATGAATGGATTTCTGGTGAGATGGCAGAGGTGATCCAGCCTTACGCTCAAAATGATTAAAATGAGGAATAATATAATCACAGTTCTTTGAATACTGTGACGGTGTTAAACAATCTCTCATTGGAGTAAAATAAACTTGTAAGAGCACCTGCAGTAGGTCCCAGCTGCAGCACTACAGTCAGTGAGCAGTCGCTGCTGAGGGAGGTTTTTGTATGGCTGTGTAACACTGTGTGAACAGAGCTCTACTACTGAGCTCATGGTAACTCTGACAGTAATAATCTGCTGCATCTTCAGCCTGGACTCCTGTGATGGTCAGAGTGAAGTCAGTCCCAGATCCACTGCCACTGAAACGCTCTGGGATCCCAGTATAACGATTAGTTGCACCATAGATCAGGAGTTTAGGAGCTTCTCCAGCTTTCTGTTGGTACCAGGCTAGGTGGTTATTACTGTACACTGCAGGACTGGTCTTACAGCTCACAGTGACTGTCTGTCCAGAGAGAACAGATTTCACTGCTGGAGTCTGAGTCACAGTAATCTGTCCACTGGATTCTGCAAACAAGACAAAACACAGTAAATGCAGGAATTTAATGATGAGTGATTTAATTTCTTTTAGCTATTTTACACTTTTCTGTAAAGTTTGTTTACATTATATTCTAAAAGCTATATACTTCAAAGACATTAAAAAAATATGTTTAATTTAAAACCTAGAGGAGTGTTAAATTATACCCTGA
The DNA here is from genome assembly GCF_055471065.1 of Atractosteus spatula. Lineage (NCBI taxonomy): Eukaryota > Metazoa > Chordata > Actinopteri > Semionotiformes > Lepisosteidae > Atractosteus > Atractosteus spatula. The sequence continues at coordinate 13,193,955 of NC_142729.1, forward strand.
ACAGAAATGAGGAGAGTCCAGATGAAGATGGTGATGAAGGTCATTGTTGCTGTAGGTTCTGTTGACATGAAGGGCAGCTCTCAGTCATTAAGTGTTAAACTCACAGGGCTATAAACACTCCCAGAGCACTGAAGCATGTGCTGCCAATGCAAAGTGTCTCTTCTATGCAAATTGTCTTCCTGGGTTCAGCAGCACTTGTAGCCAGTCAGTGCTGGAAACACAGGCTCAGTTGTGTGTGTTGTGACAGAGCAAGATGAGCAGTTTAGCATGAACACTCCCAGGACAGCAGGACTAGACTTATAAAGCTAGACAGCTTTATTAGGAGCAGAGGATGAGACAATCAGCTGAGCCCTTATTCCACTCAACACAGCTGGAATGGAGTGGAGTGTGGAGAATCTGGTTACAGAAGCACTTGGCTCTGTGTGTTCAGACATAAGTTAATTTCTTCTTAATGTTCAGCAACACAAGTCCCTCCTTAATTCCAGCACTTTGTGTGTAAGGCTGGAGAGAGAGACTTTGACATTGATCTCTGACTTCAGGGAGAAACTCTGGAGGAGTGTGCCCTCTGGTGGCACCAAAGTCTTGTTTTCAATGAAAATACATTAATTGGAACCTCTTCTACATAGATACTGTACATACTTACTCTATACATACTTGTCTTTTCACCTGAAAACGCAGCATGAAAAAGCATTCCTATCCATTGTGTTTCAAAATGGAATTTATGCCTCTCTTGACTCCTTAGATTAAATGATTAAAGCAGGTACAATCTATTCAGAGACACAAGAAAGTTTACAAATGAGGAGGCTAGTGGGCCCATCTTGCTTTCTTGGTTTTAATCACCTAATTAGAAGGCTGTGGGTTCAAATTCCAGCTAGACCACTGCTGTTGTGTCCTTTTAGAATGAACTTCATCTAATTTGCTCCAGTAAAACACTAGGCTGGATCAATGGGCTGCCCTAGATGCAACAGCTGAGTTAATTGGTGATTATTGATGATCAAAGGTGCTCATCCTGTCTCTTCTTGAATGGAATCACCTTCTATATCACAGGTGTGACAGCTTGTTCCAAGCATCTACATTTCTGTGTGTAAAGTGATACCTCATGTTCTTGATCATATATAAGCTCTTTCCACTCCTATTGCTTTCCCCAAATCCAACCTTGATCCAGGTATTGAAATCAGGTATCTGATAAACTTAGATCCTTTCAAGATGTTAAATTTTCAATCAGTCTTGATTCCTCTCCTATGTTCTGTTTTCACTGTGAATAATGTCTGCAGTGCATTTGACTTCATTCAACATGTTTTGTACAATATTTCACCAGAGTGACTTTACTGTCACAAACTGGACAAGGGGATGGTGTTCTTAAAGAACAACAAGGTTGGCTAACTGGAGCAGAACCCTTGCAGAAAGAGCTTGAGAAAGCAAAACCTGCCTTTTTTGTTTTGTGAATGTACTTTATGTCATGGTTGTGGTTCAGCAATCCATCCCAGGTTTGTTGTAAGAGCCTATGTGAGGCAATAGAATCCGGAAGAGACAGGAGGTGGACTTCAGCGAAGATAAACAGGGTTTATTGGTGATACTATTGAACAGTGACAGTACATGAACAGGTGCACAAGGGAACAATCAAAGGCAACCAAGTCAAGCAGGTCCACACATAGGTCAGGGCACAGTCCAAAACTTTGATATTGGAGATCCATCCAGAGACAAGGACAAGGGTCAAATCCCCGGGAAGGGGGAGCACAAACACAGGAACATCAAGGGATCCTCCAGGCACCGGGCTCAGAGATCGGGGATGTCAGGGATGAAGCCCTCAGGCAAGCCATAGCCTGGTAATAACCAAGCCTCTAGATATCCACAGTCCAGTGCTGAGCCCCAAGCCCTGGAGAACATACAAACAATCACACTGAATTAATGACAAGAGAGTAGTGGAGTGCCCTCTAGAGGAGGGATGTCAACTGTGACACTTTATGTATATTTTCCTAAGCTCAATACATTTTTCCATCTCCGGAAATCCAAAACCTTGAAAAACATCTGAGAGCCAAAAAGCCCCCCTTAGCTCCAGTTGTGTTTCCTGCTTTTAGTGATTTCTTTTCCATGCTCTTCCCCTTGAAGCAACTCCTTAGTTGTCCACATTAAAATCAAGTATCATCCTGGTTTCAAGCAAGATATAATCATATTAAAAAAAGAGATGTACTGTAGCTCCTGCAATCTCTATAACCGGCTACTACAACATTTGAGAATGAAATTGCATAGAAATAGCATGTCTTTGGCTCCTCTCTATAATATTTGCAGATTTTCATGAACATATCTACAGTACTATAATAATAGAGGATCTTCTATAGTGAATGCTATGAAACAACCACATGATAATATAGAAGAAATTCAATATCATTTTTATAGAGAGGGATTCCACATTTTCTGCTGAAATGAGGTTAGGATATTCACAACTGGTCAGCAATGCCTAACAGCTTTCTAGATTTAGGAGAGTTTCTCCCCAGGAAGGAATTTTCTGTAGTCATTCCTTCTCAAATACAATGAGATTTGTAAATTTGCTTTCTGTTCCAAAAAGGTCACATGTCATTATAGAGATTTGTAATAGATTACAGATCTGTATGTGTTTTGGAGTTTCACTGTGGCACCTGAAATGTAACCTATTGGATCTGCAGTAAGGGAATCCTTTTGTGGGCATGTCTGATACCTTGTCCATCTCCAAAGTTGGTGTGTTCAAAAATGTCATCCCAATTGTGGGCATTTTTCTAATAGTGCCCCTCCCTAAAGTAGGCGTGTCAGATATAGGGTCACTCCCTCTATAGGTATGTCTGATACCACATCACTCCCACCTGTCTGTTCATCTTTAAATGATCAACTAGTAAGAGCTGTTCAATCAGAATTAACAGTTGGCAAATTGAGGGCAGGCCGCCTTAAGACCTACGTGCTGACGCTGCACAACTGAAGTCTGATAAAAATCTGAACAAGCAATAATATCTGTGGTTATGAACACGCACTGGAGGTGCAGAGCTCAGCTGGAATGAAAACCAGCAGGCTGTGTTCCTGCAGCCCCAGAGCTGGGAGCCACTGCTCTGATTTATTTTCATACCCAGGGAAATGTGAGAATGACGGACTTGCCCCTGTGGATCCCTTCCTTCTCCCAGAATTGCTCCTTTAAGAGCAGGAAGAGTTCAGTCCAGCTGTGGTAGTGGACACTCCGCAGGGCCTCTTCCTTGTGCAGGGAGAGAGGGGGGTTAAATCTGATTTATATGAGGGTCCCATAACTATGACATGGAATCCAGGCAAAGAGAAACAAGACCTATGGGTGCAATGAGGCTGTTAAAGATGGAACTGTAACAGTGGTCTATAGGTCATAAGATGAACCCTAGAGCTGGAACAGGTCAGCTGGTGAGCAGCAGGCAGGAGCAGCAAACAGGCAAAGCACAGTCCAGAACTGAAGTTAGGAGACAATTCCAGCTCTGAGCTGGAGAGACACATAAAAGGAACAAGGAAACATCTGATGGTTTAGGACTACAGAAGCAACCCAGGTACACAGTTAAGTGAAACTCAAGGAAAATGCAAAGCCAGAGTTGAGACAAATCGGGTCAATAGTCCAAGGAGAAACACAGACACAGCCAGGAACAAGGCAGTGGCTCAGAAATGAAGCTCTAACCTGGAGCCCTGAGCAGAGCTCAGTCAGACCTTAAACAGCCCGCTTCACTAGGAGATGGGGAGGACGTGGTGATCCACAGGTGAAGCCGGCTTCCTGTCTGACTGCATTTCCACAGCAACCAGAACTAGTCAACTCCACAGCGCCCCCGTGAAGACAGGAGAGACAACTGGTACATTGTACTAGCAGCCAGACCCAGACATCACAGTTTTCCTGAGCTGATAAAACTGAAGGAGAATTTCTTTAGTTTCTTCTATAGTTTAAGAAATAAAAACTATCCAAATCCAACTATCTTTAAAACAGGCCAGTGGTGTTTCATTAGTACCAGGAGATATAATCTTACACTTACTATGTATCTTTGAAGTATTCAACTGTAAACAGAGGAGAAAAAAGACTTTAAAGAAATATAAAAAATAGGGTTTTTCAAAACGTTTTTTTCCAAAAAAAGCACTACAATCTGGTATTAAGCTCACGTGTCATTCTGTGAGCAGTGTGATTAAAAATACAGTTTGTAGAAATGATTTCTTGAGTTCTGGCATTTCTGCCTGGCAGCGCTGGGACCCTGGATTCAATTCCCTGGGTGCTAACTGTGTGGAGTTTGCATGTTCTCCCTGTGTTTGGTGGGCTTCGTCCAGGTGCACTGGTCTCCTCCCACAGTCCAAAGACATGCTGGTAGAATAGCTGGCTACTGAGGAAATTGACCCCACTGTGACCCCACTGTGAGTGTTTGTCTGCCCTGCAATGGACTGGCTTCACATCCAGAGTGTATCCTGCCTTTTGCACCCTTTGCTATTAATTCAAGTAATGAAGCATCATATTGTATTTTGGATATATGTGTTACTTGTGTTTTTCTTTCTCTTCCTGTATCTATGTTTTTTTGTATCTTTATTATTTCAAACATGACACTTCTCAGGTGCAGGAAAATAAAACCCCTTGGATATCAGAGATGGCACATGTGATCAATATCTCTCTTCCCTGCCTCACAGTCAAAATGATTCAAAAGATAAATAATTTAATCACAGTTCTTTGAATACTGTAACTTTGTGAAAAGGTCTCTTGTAGTACTAAAATAAATATGTAAGTGTACCTGCAGTACTGTAGGTCTCAGCTGCAGCAGTGCAGTTGCTGTGCAGCCCTGCTGAGGGAGGTTTTTGTATGGCTGTGTAACACTGTGTGAACAGATTTTTACTGCTGATGTAGTGAACACTCTGACAGTAATAATCTGCTGAATCTTCAGCCTGGACTCCTGTGATGGTCAGAGTGAAGTCAGTCCCAGATCCACTGCCACTGAAACGCTCTGGGATCCCAGTATAACGGGAAGATGCATCATAGATCAGGAGTTTTGGAGCTTCTCCAGCTTTCTGTTGGTACCAGGCTAGGCGGTTATTACCATACACTGCAGGACTGGTCTTACAGCTCACAGTGACTGTCTGTCCAGAGAGAACAGATTTTACTTCTGGTGTCTGAGTCACAGTAACCTGTCCACTGGATTCTGGAAACAAGACAAAACACAGAAAATGCAGGAATTCAAGAACTAGAATGCTTTAATTTATTTTAGCAATTTTTACATTTCTTTAAAGCTTGTACATAATACGCTAACAGCCACATCTTCCATCACAAATTAAAAATATCTTAAGACAACAACTAGCTAAGTATTAAATTGTACCCTGAACAAAGATGAGGAGAGTCCAGATGAAGATGGTGATGAAAGTCATTGTTACTGTGGGTTCTGTTGCCATGAAGGGCAGCTCTCAGTCATGAAGTGTTAAACTCACAGGGCTATAAACACTCCCAGAGCACTGAAGCATGTGCTGCCAATGCAAAGTGTCTCCTCTATGCAAATTGTCTTTCTGTGTCTGTAGAAAATGGAGAAGAGCAGCTGCTGTAGTTGTTAATTAAAACAGTGTGGTTCTGGTATGCAAAGCAATTTATTCTCCTGTATATAAATCCTGTGCCAGAGCTGCCATTGTGATCTGAGCAGTGAGCAGAGGTAGGACTTGAAAATAGACGGATAGTTTTCCTCTGTTCTGTATCATTCAATAGTCACATTTTTTTTTAAAGATGAGATAGAGGGGCTTTCTGTCTGATCCCTGACTGAATTTAAGAGAGACATTGAGCAACAGGAGACCCCAGTAGGTGAGGGCCAGGGAGAGATCACATCATCTCACTCTGTACAATATCTCCCTCTGCTGGGGACTGTGGGGACAGCATTATCATTACAACCCTGCTCTCCTCACGATCTCAACCCAGGAGGATGAATTTCTCACACAGCCTGCTCTCAGCCTCCAGGGGACAGCAGCTCCCTGTAGAAGAGAGCAGGGACATGTAGCCTCCAGTTGACAGCAGAGGGAGCTACACTGAGGGGGCTGTTCTTTCCACTTGCTGGAGGGTAGAGTTCACACTTTCACACACCGGTCTGATGAAGTGTTTTTTTAATCTACAGATAATTCAAGATGGAGGTTGGTGTTGGGTTTTGAAGAGCCTCCAGAGGAAAGTTTTGCTTTATTAAAAACTCCTTGCACTGTTATTATTCTGCAATTGCAAGTTTTAATGTGCCGAGGCCGCATGATCCGCATGTCAAGAACCGTATTCCCGCGTGCACCTCTCGCCGTCAACACCTGCGCACTAGTTAAGCTATTATCACTTCTCACGCCTTTTCCTATTTATACCCTCTCACTCCTCTCAGTCCCCGCTCACTGTTGAGCTCGACTTTTGACTTTCTCTTTTGCACATACCTTTCTGACCTGACTTCTGGATATCCGACCCCGTTCAATCTTTGGCTTCGACTTCGTCTCTGTCTAGCGTCTTTTGGATTTGGATACCTTTCTGACCTGACTTCTGGATACCCGACCCTGTTCAATTTCTGGCTTCGACTTCGTCTCTGTCTAGCGTCTTTTGGATTTGGATACTCTCGACCTGACACTCCGGAAACCTGACCCAGCCTTCCTACCTCGACCTCGTATTCTGCCTTTTGCTCCAGGGAATTGGACGCCAAACTCATTCAAACTACTCTCTCAGCACACAGCATAGGGTCCGAGCAGTTATTCTCACACGTCGCTAGTGACATTGACACTGCAGGTATTTACAGTAGGTTGAAAACTATCATGAGCAGATATTTCTTATAGCCAATCACAGTACTGCTGGGCTTTTGCACAGTGCTGCTGTCTGAATGCTTGTGGACATTGCAGCTGTTTTACTTCTAATTTATACTACCGCTATTGTGTTCTGTATTAATTACATCCATATTCCTGCAAACCACAGTTTTGTTTTGTTTTATTTTATACTATTATGCTGTTGTCACACATTCCATTATGTTCCTGTCTCCAACAATGTCATGTGTTATGTGAGGAAACAGTCAAGTAAGCATTTCATTGTACTCAGGTACACATGACAATAAACCTGAACTTGAGGTATGAACAAAAGTGACCCTTGTGTTTTATGGGAATCAATCATTAATCAAAAATAGGAATTTTATTTTGTTCAGTGCTAGTAGTATTAGAGTACTGTATTTTTAGAATAGTTTAAAGGAGGCTTCAATATCTTAAATATAAAGATTTCTGTCATATGATGTTGTTCGTTCCTGTTTTATCTGGGGAATGAATATAGCTGGAGCCACTGTGTCTAATAATTGAACTCCATATTACTGCAGATATGTCATTCATGAAATTCAGTGTGTTTGTGTGCAGTTGAGTTCTGTTTCATTGTCTTCTCTCTCAGCACCTGCAGGAGGTCCCAGCTGCAGCAGTGCAGTCGCTGTGCAGTCCTGCTGAGGGAGGTTTTTGTACGGCTGTGTAACACTGTGTGAGTGGCCAGTTACTGTTGATGTTGTGTAAACTCTGACAGTAATAATCTCCTGCATCTTCAGGCTGGACACCGGTGATGGTCAGAGTGAAGTCAATCCCAGATCCACTGCCACTGAAACCACTTGGGGTCCCAGAGTTTAGTTTATTTACAAGATAAATCAAAAGTTTAGAAGCTCCTTCAGATTGTTGATGGTACCAGGCCATGCGTTGACCATAGCTGTCACTGTAAACTGCAGGACTGGTCTTACAGCTCACAGTGGCTGTCTGTCCAGAGAGAACAGATTTCACTGATGGAGTCTGAGTCACAGTAACTTGCCCAGTGGATTCTGAAAGATGAAGATGGTGATGAAGGTCACTGTTGCTGTGGGTTCTGTTGCCATGAAGGGAAGCTCCCAGTCATGAAGTGTTAAACTCACAGGGCTATAAACACTCCCAGAGCACTGAAGCATGTGCTGCCAATGCAAAGCGTCTCTTCTATGCAAATTGTCAGCAACAATTCTAGAAAATATTTTGTCTTTGAATGGACTAAGATTAGCATTAAAACATCCATGAAGAAAACAATTGATCCTGACAAGATTTATAACAAGAACATGATAAGGCAAAATTGGTCGAGATCATATTGTATTTGTTGAGGTTACGAGGTTTCTGATAAATGATTTTGAGAAGTTATGGTTTGTGACTTGATTACATTTTTATCTGAAACCTGTTCTTATACTGTACATTCTGTATGTATGGTGTTCCTATCCTTTCAATTGTGAAGATTAAAGTATGAAGGAGGTGAATATGAAAATTATGAGAATTTATCATTTTATTGCAATACAACAGATTCCTATTCTTATAAATATGTACAGTATGATATCACTGTCTGTTGAGTTGTGATTAAAAGGGCAGTAAGAATAAATAAATACAGACTGAGTTACACCTCAAAGCAACTTAACCAGAGCCTGTAGATACACTGTTGGCCACACCTGAGAGGGAAAGTCAATTCTATTGTTGATTCCACTGGAGATGAAGAGATTTGACAACCAGACACCAGCAGTGAAATCACAATGAGGTACAATGAGGCAGCAGATGTTTCTCACTTTAAGGTGCTCAGACACTGGTGGCTGATGTTACTTTTATATTTCTGCCAGGTTGCTTGTAAGTCAAAGCTATGCCATGGTCACTGCCTGTGTGTAATCAAAATGGAGCAGCTTGACTTCCTTATAAATACATCTTTCTCATTAATAGATATTTGATGTTAAGTCATAAATGTCAAAGCAGTGTGACAAATAATCAAGAAGAATTAGGTTTTGGACCAAATTAGGGATGAAGCGTGGAAAAGGCACTGATCAGTAGAAGATTACTTTTGTCTTTAAGTATAGTGACGTTCATCATTATGTCCTGGAATGTGCATCATATCACCTAGACCCCTAGATAAGACTCCTGCTTCTCCTGCTGCTCAGTGTGGAAGAGGGAAGTGATTCGAAATGCCACTGTAAAGCTGTTCTGTATCTGAGCCTGTAGTCATTGTTCACACATTGACAATATTCTAGTCTCTATAGATACAGTAACTCATTTGTATGGGTAGAAGTGGACTAAGTAAAGTGTGTAATTCTAGAGGAAATCATATTTGACTTACCCAATAAATTAAAAATGAGTAGAAAATTAACTTTTCATTAGCACAATAACCCGAAGCTCAAGTCCAGAGCCACACTGAAGAGGTCTGTCAAGAAGAGACTGAATGTCCTTGAGTGTCCCAGTCCCAGTCAAAGCCCAGATTTGAATCCCATAGAAAAGTGATGGAGAGGCTTGACAGCTGAAGTTCATAATCAATCCTCAACAGACCAAGTGAGGACTGAAGCAGTTTTACCAGGAAGAACAAACACAATTATAGTACAACATCCTGCTGTTCACATCTGAGGAAGATGTACTGTATCCAGGAATGTTGACAACAGTACTTACTGCCAAATCTGCTTCTCAGCAACGACTGCCTTAGGGTACTGAATACTGATGCTTCGGTAAATGTCACGGTCTATATCATCCTCGAAGGTTTCACTGGCATTTAACCTCCTACACCTATAACAGAGTTAATTTAAAACTCAATAAAAAGAAATACATGAAAAAAAAAGAATTAGAGACATTACTTGGAATTCAACAAAGTGTCTATATCATGAAGTATACTGTACTTTGTAATACTGCAGCATTACTTGTAGTTAATACCATTCATTTATATGTGTAAGTAGGAAAGTTTTGAGGTACATATGCAAAAAAGCCGTTATTTTCAAGTGCAAGAAAGTAATCATGTATTTCAAGTATTAAAAAATGAAAATCACTTGAATCACAAGTCCATACTACAATCACAGACCTGAAAATAATCAATGTACTGTAAATCAATGATAGACGATATATTAAACTCTGTGAATTGTCTGTATCTGTATAGTTTTTTACTTATTGTATTGACATGTTGTATCTAAACAAAGGCATTCAGAATGTGGGAAACTGCCTAATTTGCAGAAAGACCTAATTTTATAAACATGACAATATTAGAAACAGATGCCAATATCAGAAAAATACTTTTGACACTAAATAACAGAATACAGTATGAATATGAAAAAATATTTTAATTTCTGTTTTTATGTTTGAACACATGCATGAAACTTTTATTTTCCCTGTTGTTTGAAAATAGTATAAATATGAAATTCTTGCATTACTCTAATATTTTTCTTCAATGTCAATCAAACCCCATCTACACACTGTTCTGATTGACTGAGTGTTGGCTGTGGGCTCAGGATGATCTGGGATATTACACAGGGTCACTATGAGCTCAGACAGTAGAGACAGTGAGAGACTGTAGGTGTGAGATGAGGACGTCAATAACATCACTGTTCTTTATCACACAGACTTTCAGATTTATGAGCTGGGCTTTATGATCTTGTGTTTGAGCTTTCCTTCTGTTATGGAGTGCGTGACCGATTATTTTCAAATGAACACAATTGAATTAAGTGTATGAAATACATTATAGAATTTAGAAACACAAATATTTATATTACACTTAAAAATATATATTTTTTGTATATTTTATACTGTGTTTAATTATTAAAAAATATTTTAATTTAGGGCATTTCAGAAATCCTTCTTCAGGTGCTTAGAAAGAAAGGCAACCATTGGCACAGAGGAGATAAATGCCAACAATCTGCAATGAACTGCAATGCGTTCTGGTGGCTTTATCAATGTGCTATTGAACAGCACAGGAATCGGTGATCTGTCTCCCTGTTTTGGTCAGTGTTGAAAACTGCAGTCTTCAATGATTGTACTTCTCTTGTTCTATGTGACAATAAACACACCAGGATAATCAAGAGCTTCAGTGTCTTCAGGCTCCTGATTCATCTGATTGTCATTATAACAGATCCAGGGTTCTGTGAGCAGCCAGTCACACATGTTAATAAGATATTAACTCTACTGCCTGAACAGCACCTTTTCTTTCTCTTCTCAGTGGAAGCTATCATTGGATTAAACATAAACAATATATAATATTGTTTAAAATGCTAAAAAGATGTACTTTTAAATTTTATCAAGAATATATAACATATTATCTACTTAGCTGTTAAAAGCATAAAATATTCATAGTTTTCATTTTCAGGTTCATTTAATAATGTGGATACATGTAGAAGTAATTTGGGTAAAAAATGACTATAACATTAAGATAAAAGTTGAATACATTATGTACAAACTTAGTTGTGCTCAGTTCACCTGCAAGAGCCATGCAGCTGTTCTCAGCCTCAGTCCTCAGTGGTTCCTGTTGATGAGCCAGAGCAGCTCCTGTAGAGCTGAGGGAGGTTTTTGTACAGACGTGTATCACTGTGTTACCTGCTATAGCTCTCCTGACAGTAATAATCTCCTGCATCTTCAGCCTGGACTCCAGTGATTGTCAGTGTAAAGGCTGTTCCAGACCCACTGCCAGTGAATCGATCAGGAACCCCAGACTGACGGTTTGTTGCCCAATAAACCAGGAGCTTTGGAGCCTGACCAGGTTTCTGCAGGTACCAGTTCAAGTAGCTGGTACTACCACTGGTAACAGAGCTGCTGGCTGTACAGCTGATAGAGACAGAGCTTCCTGGGAGAATAGACTGGGCTGGAGACTGAGTCAGAACAATCTGCCCACTGGACTCTGGAGGTGAAATGGAAACAAAGAAAGAGTATTAATACTTGCTTGTTATAAACATTTGCTGTTTTTACACACTGAACTTTTAAAAATTAGTTAAATATTTAGACACAATCATGAAAATCAAATTTACTTTATCACACATTATGAAAAGTTTAATTTTTTAATCCTCACCTTGAGCAAAGAGACCAAGTGTCCCCAGCAGTAGAATCAGTGGCATCATTGTCCTGTGTGTCAGTGACTCTGAAAGGGCTGGACAGTGACTGATCCACACTGTGAGTCTTAAAGTGTTTGGAGCAGTGAGGTGGCACAGGTATGCAAAGCTCCTTCCTGTATACAAATCCTGTCACAGACAGTTAGTTGTGATCTGAGCTGTGAAAACAGATGGAATCTGTTAGGGTGTTTTGTCTGTTAATGTTTTGCTCTGTTTATCCCAGTCAAAGATGGGTTACTAATCTCTAACAAGGCTGAATTCATGTCCTCAATAGCACCTCAGTGTGATGGAGACCTGGGAATATTGTTCACCTGAATAACTGACTCCTGTTAAGAAGAGACGTGGGGGAATAACCTGTTTGTCTGAAAGATGTATTGAGTTCAGTACCATATATCAGGAAAAAGAGAACTGTATATTCAGCATCAGTAATGAGCTCAGATAGAATTAAATTAACTGCAATATAGGGTAATTTATTTAACTGATTAAGGAAGTTGTTTCAAATAAACACTTTGATAAGTTATGTTTAGAAATGTGCAATAAATATCATTCTTTAATATCACCAAAATGTTTGTCTGAACCTAAGCAAGGCCGGTCCTGGTCAGGTCTGCAATGGGAAACCAATAATATGATTGTGTTTCTGTGAGTGGTGCTTGAAGAGCAGCAGTTTGCAGACCTTCCTCTGTATCAGGAATTCAGTATTAATAGGGTGTGCGACATGGTGGTCGTTTTCTCACCAGACGTCCTGCTAGTCACCACTAGAAGGCGCACTGTCAACGCAGGACCAGAGTTATTTCAGAACCACAACCCTGTCAAATTCTTGAGCTGCTGATTATTAAAGACCCATGACACTTTCAGAATGTTTACCACAGAATCCAATGATATAAATTTGCACAAACAATAGTAATGCCATATTTAGTTATCTTCAAGAGTATGGATGCTGAGTAAGTAGACTGATTGATCCTACAAGCTAGACCATAACAGATGGTATAGTTCAAGTTCAAGCTCAAAACTTAATTGCCATAACAACTAGTTGCATGAAATTTGGTTTGGAAAGCTCACAAAATTAAATACTTGCAATACAAATACTACATAAATCCAATAACACAATACATCAACCCAACATATTCACAGACCATCCTAACTATAGCGTATGTATGTATTTTTTGGTGTATTACTTATTTTGACCTTATATTTCTTTGTCATTCCAGAGTAACCAATTAGCATTTGCATAAAACACAATTCATACAGCACATACTGTATACAGCAGTAGCAGATCCTCTTTGAGGTATCATGAATAGAAGGGGTTTTGCAATAAACCCCAAATTTTCTCAGTTTTACTGAGGTTATCCCAAGCTCAGGCAGTAACAAAGTGTTATTTTTTCTGCCCTCCCATTATTGTTGTACTTGGTCTTGAACCTTCATTTCTCTTTCATACTGTAAGATTTATTGTTATTTTATCTTTCCACACTCCCTTTTTTACACCTTTCATAACCTGGAGTTCAGCCCAGCAGACACTGTTGGGCCCAAGGCTGCTGATACAGTACATGTGATATAATGAATGACGCAAAGTACTGGCAAATCCTACAGGAAAACATGTTTGATCACTAATCTAAACAATGGGCAAAAAATTCACTCTTCGTTGTGAATAATGATCCAAAGCACAAGGCCGAAACCACACTGAAGAGATTTGACAAGAAGAGACTGAATGTCCTTGAGTGTTCCAGTCCCAGTCAAAGCCCAGACTTGAATCCCATAGAAAAGTGATGGAAAGACTTGACAAGTGTGGTTCATTAACTCTGTCAAGAAGAATGGATACAATTATAGCATCCCACAGTGCAAATCCAGTACAGACCTGTCCAAACCTGTAACCTGTGTAATAACAGCTGAAAGGAGCACAGTAGTCTGGGCTGGTGATGAATCCTACATGCAGGCAGGCAGATGAGTGAGCAGGACGGCAGACAGGAGAACAGGCAGTAAACTGCAAGCAGGTGGGAGACATTCAGCAGTCAGAGAAACAGTCCTGTGACCATACTGTGGTCATGCAAATGGGATTTCAAGGATAAGAAGCAATGTGCACACACAGAAGGAGTATAATCAGGTGAAGTGGGAAGTCTATAGCACAGGAGAGGATCCAGACAAGATAGAAACTGTCTGGGTCAGAGACAGGAGAAACAAGCAAAGCACAAGGGAGATCTGAAACCTAGTATTACAGCCTAATTATGGCTATATTATACTGCAGTTCATAAGAAAGTTCAGCTTATCTTTGATGTCCCCTCCCAACCTCTTCATTCCCATTTCCAAGAGTTGCCTGCAGGGAGATGGTTTAGAAAGCCTGTGGCCAAGAAAAATGTCTACAAGAAATCCTGTGTTGCCTGAGAAGTGTTGCCTGTATATTAAACACAGCTCAGTGACTGTTTCCTGTATGGAGCTATGGGAATATGTGTATCGGTAGCAGAGCTGGTTTCAGCATGGTGATGTCATCGCCCTCCCTGTGCGTAGCAGGGACCTCGGCTGGCTGTGATTGAAGGAGGTCTCCCTTAGCTCACTCAACTGGTTCCCTGTTGTGTTATGTCGGAGACCTGGGTTCACACCCAGGCGTTGTGGGACGAACTGGCGGGGTGGTTCGGCAAGGGCATGATGCAGAACATAATTGTAGTGTAGTATGGGCAGAGCAAGATGTGTGTACTGTATACAATACATACTTTTGCATGCCTAGTACTATTGTTTGTATTGAATGTGTATTTATTTTATGTTGAGTATTGTGTTTTTTTAGTTTTGTATGGTGATGCCAAAGACAAATTTCCACCCTTTTGGACAGAAAATAACGTTATATCTTAACTTATATCGTTAATGAAGTTCAGCTTTTGTCTCAGTTCAGTTGCTTCATACAGTAAACTGTGTTCTGTGTCATTGTCTTCATCTCAGTAGGTCCCAGGTGCAGCAGTGCAGTCGCTGTGCAGTCCTGTGCAGTCCTGCCGAAGGAGGTTTTTGTACGGCTGTGTAACACTGTGTGAACAGACTTTTACTGTTAAGCCAGTGGACACTCTGACAGTAATAATCTGCTGCATCTTCAGCCTGGACTCCTGTGATGGTCAAAGTGAAGTCAGACCCAGATCCACTGCCACTGAAACGCTCTGGGATTCCAGTCTCACGGTTAGTTGAATAATAGATCAGGAGTTTAGGAGCTTCTCCAGGTTTCTGTTGGTACCAGGATAGGCAGTCATTGCTTGAATAGCAGTTGCCTACTGCACTGCTGGTCTTACAGCTCACAGTGACTGTCTGTCCTGCAGTTACAGATTTCATTGTTGGAGCCTGAGTCACAGTAACCTGTCCTCTGGATTCTGAAAATAAAAAACATCATTATATTTATATTGTTTGTTTTCATTGCCAGCATTATATTTTTGCATTGTTCAATGTATTATACTTCAATTATATCTTCCCCCCTAAAATAAAAATAAATAATGAAATAATATCTTACCCTGAATGCAGACGATGAGTGTCCAGATGAAGATGGTGATGAAGGTCATTGTTGTAGTGAGTTCTGTTGCCATGAAGGGCAGCTCTCAGTCATGAAGTGTTAAACTCACAGGGCTATAAACACTCCCAGAGCACTGAAGCATGTGCTGCCAATGCAAAGTGTCTCTTCTATGCAAATTGGTTTTCTTGGTCAGTAAACCGTAGACTGTTATTATAGCAGTTGCTTAGAGCAGGGAGTTTTTTCTGAAGTATGAAAACAACCTTATTTTATACATACTGTATCTATATTGTATGACAAAAAGAGTTCTGATCTGCTTGCAGAGTGAAAGTTCAGTCTGCACCACAGATTGTCTTTTTTTATTGCAGATAAAAACAGATGACACAGTGGTTGCTATCGCTGCCGCACAGCACTTGAGCACTGGGTTGAATTCCTGTGGTGCTCTCTGCATGGCTTTTGTATGATTTCACCTGGTTCAAGTGGGTTTTCTCCTGGTGCTTTAGTTTCATCCCACAGTCTAAAGGACATACCAGGCTTATTGGCTTCTGGGAAAGTGGTTTGACAATGACCATGTTTGTTTCTGTGTCTGCCGTGTGGTGGACTGCTGTCACGTACTGTACAGGGTGTATCCTGCCCTGTGCTGTTTGCTGTCTGGGATAGACTCTGGCACCTTCGTGATCATGAATTGGATCAAGCAGCTAGAAAATGGATGGATGGAATATCAATAAAGTCCAACACTGAAACGTATTTTCAAATGACATAGAATGATAATTGTTAATCATCATGAGGTAAGAACTCATTTATTTGTATTTTCTTCCCTAAGCCCTAGAAAAACGTGATGAGTGACTCAACGTGCTGTCTTTATTCTCTGCAGTGTGGGACAGGGTGTAGTCAGAGGATTTTTACAGGTGTTACAGTCCTTCCTCCTACCCCTGTGTGATCAAAGAGCCCCTGGAGAGGAGGAACACTCTAACATAACAAGTGTAGCTGCTACTGGACTGGTGAGATGAGTGAGCCACAAGTTGTGGGCACACTCGAACAGAAGACATACAAAAGAAGACAAGGGAGGACCCACTCCAGATCTCCAGCACTGTCCTTCTGCCGTCTCTGTATTAAAATATTTCCTGAAGAAATAAAGTTAACCATAATTTGAAAAAGGGATGACATTAATTAATTAAGTGACGCGCCGGTTGGAGTATTCTCGGTCGCATTTAATGGCAACGTCAGCTCAAAGATTTGGTTCAAACCACCAAATGGAGATGGGCGTGCTGACAAGTGGACCCTGCTGATGTGGGATTAACGCTAGGATGAGAGATTGCTTCTCATTGCAATGTATTTCTCATTGCATTGTCACTGTGCAAAGTGTCATTTGACAAATGTATAGACTTTGTGCAAATATTTTATAATAACTTTCAGAAGAAATCAGGGATGTAAAAGTGTCCCATTTTTTCATTCACGAGTACAGGTAAAGATAGCCACAGTTAAGCTTTTCATTACTGCCCTGTAATATTGTGTGAAAAGTGGGTAGTTTTGATCTTTATAAGAAGATAAAATACGCCCAGTGTGAGAGGGGACAGGAGACAAGGAGATGAGCCTGATAGAGCTGGAGAGGAGAGGAAGAAGACTGATAGGCTGGATCCCACTCAGGCCAGGTAGAGACAGAAACGGAGCAGCTCTGTGATATTGATACTGTATATTGATGTTGGCAATGAGCGCCCTCTTCTGGGCATTGCAAGAGCTTTTTAAGTGTAATAGTGTGATAGGCTGGAGCCGCAAGTTTTGTTGCAGACAGCATAATGAATGAGGAAACAGGCCTTCATTGATAACAGATTATAACATCACTGGAGACTAAAAAGCCTCGATAGAATTCCTCTACAGACAGCTGCACAGCAGTGCTGAGATATTCAGAAACACTGCTAAGTTAATAATTATAATAATTGCTTACACTTATATAGCGCTTTTCTGGACACTCCACTCAAAGCACTTTACAGGTAATGGGGACTCCCCTCCACCACCAGTGTGCAGCCCCACCTGGATGATGTGATGGCAGCCATAGTGCGCCAGAACGCTCACCACACAACAGCTCTCAGTGGGGAGGAGAGCAGAGTGATGAAGCCAATTCATAGAGGGGGATTATTAGGAGGCTATGATTGGTAAGGGCCAATGGGAAATTTGGCCAGGACACTGGGGTGACACCCCTACTCTTTTCAAGAAACACCCTGGGATTTTTAATGACCACAGCGAGTAAGGACCTCAGTTTTACGTCTCATCCGAAGGACAGCGCCTGTTTACAGTCTAGTGTCCCCATCACTATACTGGGGCATTAGGACCCACACAGACCGCAGGGTGAGCGCCCCCTGCTGGCCCCACTAACACCTCTTCCAGCAGCAACCTTAGTTTTTCCCAGGAGGTTTCCCATCCAGGTACTAACCAGACTCACACCTGCTGAGCTTCAGTGGGGCTGCCAGTTGTGAGTTGCAGGGTGATATGGCTGCTGGCGAATAGTTAAGAATAATTTAAAATAAAGGTGGGTAGCTAGATCTGTCACACTGTTAGAGTTTTTACAAAACACACAAACAAATCTCTGTTGTAACTGAACCTCAGCAGGTGTCTGTTTTCACTCTCAACATTTTACCTGAGTGTTTTAACCGTAATTGTGTGTATCTCTGTGTGAACCTGTGAAAGTATGTATCTGCACAGGTTTTAAGCAAAGTCAGTGTCTGATTCACTAACACTGCAATGAGGTGGGATCAGTGGCAGATTAAGGTGATCAGAGGCCCCTAGGCTACACGTTGTGTAGCCCCCCCATCCCATTACCAGAAGAAAGTGAGAGAAAATACCGCTTCCTCTCCTCTCTTTTCCACTCTGTTCTTCCTCTCTCACACTCTTCCTCTTCTCTCTTTTCCACTCTGTTCTTCCTCTCTTACACTCTTCTTCTCCTCTCTCTTTTCCACTCTGTTCTTCCTCTCACACTCTTCCTCTCCTCTCTCAATTCAATTCAATTCAATTCAAGGTGCTTTATTAGCATGACCGATGGGTACAATCAGTGTTGCCAAAGCAAATGAAAGTAATGATATTTACATGAAACAAAACAAAAATAGAAGTAAAATAAAATCTACAGACATATTACAGACATTTACAACAATGACATATTATAAAATATTTACATATACTGTAGAAAGAAGGAGCATTATTGGGAGACAGACTCACTGTTCCTCAGGCTGTGACAGGAGATCACATACTGGGCTGCCAGTTCAACTGAGTTCCCTCCTCCCTCTCCCAGTAGGATTGGGACCCGTTGTGATTCTGGCAGGTGTGGGAACTCTGGGATTAGATTTCTGAATTTAGGGAAGAATGTTTCTCTAATCCCAGAGTATCTGTCACAGTGCAGTAGGAAGTGCACCTCTGTCTCTATTTCTCCCCGCTGGCAGTGGGAGCACAGCCTGTCCTCTCTGGACAGCCAGGTCTGCCTGTGTCGCCCAGTTTCTATGGCCAGGCTGTGGTCACTGAGCCTGTACTTCGTCAGGGTCTGTTTCTGTTTGTTATTTTTTATTTTGGTCAAATATTCAGCTAGTGTGTATTGTCTGTTTAAGGTTCTGTAACATTCCAGTTTATGTTGTGTCTGTGTGTGTGTGTCCCAGTGTGTGAGATATTGCTGTTTGATCTGTGCTGTGATGTGGTTGAGTCTGGGTTGTGGTGCTCTAGCAGTGCTGTCCTGAGGCTGGTTAGTGTCGGTGTGGCTCAGGTCGGTGAGCCTCAGGACCAGCTGGCTCAGGGGGCTCTGTTCTGGGCTCAGCTCTTGGCTCAGCAGGGCTTTGTGGTGGTAGGAATTTTGGTCACTGTTTTTTAGGTGTAGCCAATACTTGAATATTCTTTTCTGTATGTTTATCAATAGTGGGTACTGGCCTAATTCGGCCCTGCACCCGTTGTTAGGAGTTCTTCTCTGCACACGGAGGATGTTTCTACAGATCTCCATGTGCAGAGTTTCTGTGGGGTGTTTGTCCCATTGGGTGTAATCCTGGTCTGTGAGGGGACCCCACACTTCACTGCCGTATAGGGCAATGGGTTGGATTACACTTTCAAGTATTTGGAGCCAGATTCTTGTTGGTGGGTTGATGTTGAAGAGCCTCTTTCTTATTGCGTAGAAAGCCCTGAGTGCCTTCTCCCTCAGTGCCTTCACTGCCAGGTCAAAACTCCCGGAAGAGCTGATGGTGAGACCGAGATATGTGTAGCTGGATGTGTGCTCCAATGTGTTGTTGTTCAGTGTGAATTTGTACCTGTTTCCCTGAGGTCTGGCTTTCTTCTGGAAAACCATAACCCTGGTCTTGTCCAGATTGACTGTCAGTGCCCAGGTCTGACAGTACTGCTCCAGCAGTGCCAGGTTCTGCTGCAGCCCCTGTTCTGTGGGCGACAGCAGGACCAGGTCATCTGCGTAGAGCAGGAACTTGATTTCTGTGTCGTGTAGTGTGAGACCAGGAGCTGCGGACTGCTCCAACATTCCTGCTAATTCGTTGATATAGATATTGAACAGTGTTGGGCTCAGGCTGCAGCCCTGTCTCACCCCGCGGCCTTGGGTGAAGAATTTAGTCCTTTTGTTTCCAATTTTCACTGCACATTTGCTCTCTGAATACATTGATTTAATTATGTCGTACACTTTGCCCCCTATGCCGCTTTGGAGTAGTTTATAAAACAATCTCTCATGCCAAATCGAGTCAAATGCTTTTTTTGAAATCGACAAAGCAGGCAAAAATTTTTCCTTTGTGTTTTTGGTGGACGTGTTTGTCTATCAGTGTGTGCAGGGTGTAAATGTGATCAGATGTGCGGTGATCTGGCAAGAAGCCAATCTGACTTTTACTCAGGACATTGTGTTCGGTAAGGAAGGCCAGTATTCGTGTGTTCAGGATACTGCAGAATACCTTCCCCAGGTTACTGTTCACACAGATGCCCCGGTAGTTGCTGGGATCGAGTTTATCTCCACTCTTATAGATGGGCGTGATCAGTCCTTGGTTCCAGGCCTCAGGGAAACATCCAGCTGTCATGATGAGATTGAGGAGTTTGAGCAGGGCTTGTTGCAACTTTGGGCTGCTGTGTCTCAGCATCTCATTTATGACACCATCATGGCCACAGGCTTTGCGTGGTCTGAGGGCCTGAAGTTTGTCCAGTAGCTCCTGCTCAGTGATTGGGGAGTCTAAGGGGTTTTGGTTGTCTTTGATAGCCAATTCCAAAATTTTGAGTTTTTCATAAATGGTGTTTTGGTCTGATTGATTTGTATTTGGGAGCTTTTCATACAGATTTTCAAAGTATGTTTGCCAGATTGTTCCATTTTGGATGGCCAATTCTTCTGGTTTTGGTTTGTTTAAGTTGTTCCACTTCTCCCAGAAACAGTTCTGATTTAGTGACTCCTCAATTTCTGCAAGTTGTTTGTCTATGTATGTGTTTCTTTTCTTTTTCAGCGTGTGTTTGTAAAGTTTTACCATGTCACAGTACCTGAGTCGCAGATCTGTGTTGTGTGGTTGTCTGTGTTTTTCATTTGAGACTTTTCGTAGTGCATTTCTGATGTTTTTGCACTCCGTATCAAACCACTTTTCTTTTGCTTTTGTTTTTTGGTAGTTTTTTGATTTAGTTGTTTTTAGCTTAGATTTTGATGCTAGTTTGTGGAATAGGTGATTTAGTTTTTGTGTGGCCAAGTTGATGCCTAATTTGTTGGTTTGATACGGAGTGTTTAGGAATGTGTCCATCAGTGTCTGAATTTCGTCGTCGCCCAGTGCAGTTTGGTATCTGTCCAGGCTGTCTGTGTCCCATCTGTACGCCTGGTTGAGGTCATACAGCTGGCTGGGCTGTGTCAGTGTGTCTCTGTGCTGGTGTGCTCTCTTCATGTAGAGTGTGATCTGGCTGTGGTCGGAGAGGGGAGTTTGTGGCCTGACAGTGAAGGCACTGATACAGGAGGGGTCCAGGTCGGTGATGGCGTAGTCCACCACACTGCTACCCAGAGCTGAGCTGTAGGTGAACCTGCCTAGAGAGTCCCCTCTAGTCCTGCCGTTGACGATGTACAGGCCCAGCCCTTGACAGAGCTGCAGCAGCTCGCGCCCGGTGCTGTTGACCGTGGTGTCATGGCTGCACCTGTGTGAGGTGACCGGTGTGTGGTACAGAGGGGATTGTCCGAATATGTGAGTATTTCCCTGTGTGCTGGTGAAGTCTGCCAGTGTGCCTGTTCGTGCGTTGAGGTCACCACAGAGCAGCACGTTTCCCTGGCCCTGGAAGTGACCGATCTCCGTGTGGAGACTGGGGAGAATTCCCTCACTGTAGTAGGGGGATTCTGAGGGCGGGATGTAGACAGCACACAGGAAAACCTCGTTTTCTGTACAGATGGTATTTCTTTTGATTTTAAGCCAAACTCGTGACTCTTCTTTCTTTACTAATTGTATGGAGTGACTGAGCTCCGCTCTGTACCACACAATGATCCCCCCAGAGTCTCTGCCCCGGGTGATTTGGGGTTTTTTGACAGAGGGCACCATGATCTCCTTGTAGCCTGGGGGACAGTGGGTAGCCAAGTCTCCCCGACACCATGTCTCCTGTAGGATCATGATGTCTGTCTCCTTTACATCCTTGATAAATTCAGGATCAGTGCTCTTCAGCCCAAATGCTGACGAGCCCAGACCCTGAATGTTCCACATACTTATCTTTAGAGATCTCATTGTTATCGTTTGAATTATCTTTGCAAGTTGTTATTGTTTTCTGGAACTGTATCAAATTTGTGTCGGACATTTACATCATCGACAGAAACAAGTATTGTGCTGGGTTTTTGTCTGTCGCTGTGGGTGGTGGAAGTTCAGCTCATAAGCCGGGTGCAGATGAGGTTCAGGAGCTGCCGGATTTCTCCCAGCTCCAAACCGCTCGGGACTGCTGGTCTGGCCAGGGCTGCGGCGTAGCTGTGCAGGAGGGGCTCGGTCCGGCTCTGTAGTTGTGCTGGGTGGGGAGGGGTTGTGGTTCTGGTCCGGTTCAGCTGCTGGTCTGGGTGAGGGGCATGGGGTGGGGCGCTGGTTCTGATCCTATTAGGTCGTTGGTCTGGGTTGGAGGGCTGTAGGGTGGTGCTGGTTCTGTTCTTTGTGGGTTGAGCTGGTCTGTGTTGGGGGTGTGGGTGCTGGGGCGTTCCTCTGGTAGTCCTCCTGTTTCTCTCTGGGGTGCTGTTCGGGTGTCTGCCCAGTGTGGTGTCTTTCAGAGTTTTTGTGAAGAGTCCAATGGTCTGTTTTTTGAGGTGTTTATGGTCGTGTAGGTGCTGTGGTCCAAGGGTGGAGTGATGGGCCAGGTAGACGTTTGGGAGCAGGGCGCAGCACCGTGAGATCTCGGCGTTGATTCTCTGGATGGTGTGGTGCTGCTCGTCCTGTCTCGGCAGCAGGGTGGAGATGACAATTCGGGCGCGAGGGAACTCCTGTATGGCCCTCTCTGCCACTCTCCTGATGGACTGGGCCACCTGCTCCCTCTGGGTCCTCAGGTCGTTAGTGCCGGTGTGGATGATGATGTGCTGAGGGGCTCCCAGTACCGACCTGGACAGCAGCTGCAGGGCCTTCTCTGTCGTCGGACACCAGAGCTTTGCTGTTTGTAATCCCGGGAAGAGCCTGTGCTCATCGATGTACCTCCCGTTGGAGTCGATGAGAAGGGCTACTTCCATGCGTCTGCCTCTGGTGTCCAGTCTGCTGGAGGGGCGCTGTGCTGCCGGGCGGGCGGCTGCTTGGGGGGGTGCAGTGTGTGAGGTGGAGGAGTTGGGTGGGGCCGGGTGTGTGTGTGGGTCACCCTGAGTGTTCTCTCTCTGTTCCACTCTGTTCTTCCTCTCTCACACTGTTCCTCTCCTCTCTCTTTTCCACTCTGTTCTTCCTCTCTCACACTCTTCCTCTCCTCTCTTTTCCACTCTGTTCTTCCTCTCACACTCTTCCTCTCCTCTCTCTCTATTCCACTCTGTTCTTCCTCTTTCACACTCTTCCTCTCCTCTCTCTTTTCCACTCTGTTCTTCCTCTCACACTCTTCCTCTCCTCTCTAGTCTTCCTCTCTCACACTCTTCCTCCCCTCTCTATTCCACTCTGTTCTTCCTCTCTCACACTCTTCCTCTTCTCCACTCTGTTCTTCCTCTCTCACACTCTTCCTCTTCTCTCTTTTCCACTCTGTTCTTCCTCTCTCACACTGTTCCTCTCCTCTCTCTTTTCCACTCTGTTCTTCCTCTCTCACACTCTTCCTCTCCACTCTCTCTATTCCACTCTGTTCTTCCTCTCACACTCTTCCTCTCCTCTCTCTCTATTCCACTCTCTTCTTCCTCTCTCACACTGTTCCTCTCCTCTCTCTCTTTTCCACTCTAGTCTTCCTTTCTCACACTCTTCCTCCCCTCTCTATTCCACTCTGTTCTTCCTCTCTCACACTCTTCCTCTTCTCTCTCTTTTCCACTCTGTTCTTCCTCTCTCACACTCTTCCTCTTCTCTCTTTTCCACTCTAGTCTTCCTCTCTCACACCCTTCCTCCCCTCTCTTTTCCACTCTAGTCTTCCTCTCTATTCCACTCTGTTCTTCCTCTCTCACACTCTTCCTCTCCTCTCTCTTTTCCACTCTGTTCTTCCTCTCACACTCTTCCTCTCCTCTCTCTCTATTCCACTCTCTTCTTCCTCTCTCACAGTTCCTCTCCCCTCTCTCTTTTCCACTCTGTTCTTCCTCTCTCACACTCTTCCTCCCCTGTCTTTTCCACTCTGTTCTTCCTCTCTCACACTCTTCCTCTCCTCTCTCTTTTCCACTCTGTTCTTCCTCTCACACTCTTCCTCTCCTCTCTCTCTATTCCACTCTCTTCTTCCTCTCTCACAGTCCCTCTCCCCTCTCTCTTTTCCACTCTGTTCTTCCTCTCTCACACTCTTCCTCCCCTGTCTTTTCCACTCTGTTCTTCCTCTCTCACACTCTTCCTCTGCTCTCTCTTTTCCACTCTGTTCTTCCTCTCTCACACTCTTCCTCTCCTCTCTCTTTTCCACTCTGTTCTTCCTCTCTCACACTCTTCCTCTCCTCTCTCTTTTCCACTCTGTTCTTCCTCTCACACTCTTCCTCTCCTCTCTCTCTATTCCACTCTAGTCTTCCTCTCTCACACTGTTCCTCTCCTCTCTCTCTATTCCACTCTAGTCTTCCTCTCATTTCCACTCTGTTCTTCCTCTCTCACACTCTTCCTCTCCTCTCTCTCTATTCCGCTCTAGTCTTCCTCTCTCACACTCTTCCTCTCCTCTCTCTCTATTCCACTCTAGTCTTCCTCTCTTTTCCACTCTGTTCTTCCTCTCTCACACTCTTCCTCTCCTCTCTCTTTTCCACTCTGTTCTTCCTCTCACACTCTTCTTCTCCTCTCTCTTTTCAACTCTGTTCTTCCTCTCTCACACTCTTCCTCTCCTCTGTATTCACCCCTCTCTCTCTCTGTGTGTTTCTCGCGAGACTGAGTGAGTGAGTGGGCGGAGCTTCGGTGGGTTCGATCGTGTGGCGGTGTTTTCTTCACTGGGTTTGTGTTTTTCTGTCTTTTTTGGGGAAAAGCGGGGTTTATTTTCTCTTCATGGCCGGTTCTGGAGGCTCTGATCCTCCAGACCTCTCCTTTGAGAAACTAACCCGACGCCATGGTGTGAAAATCTCCCCTGCGGAGTTCTGTCCGCTTGAGAGGTGCGTTCTTGCGGTCGGGGAGGTCGTGGGCTGCAGGAACATCAGGTCCGCTTCCCGCATGAGTGGAGGTATAGTCATTTTCCTGCAGTCTACCGATTTGGCAAACACCCTGGTGGAGAAGGGAGTCGTCCTGGACGGCACCTTCACCCCGGTACTGCCTCTCGCGGCCCCGGCTCGAAAGATCACCCTCTCCAACGTGCCTCCGTTCATGAGGAACGAGCTGCTGGAGAGGGAGCTGTCCCGGTACAGACAGGTGGTCTCTCCGATCAGGAGAGTCCCTCTGGGCTGCAGGGCACCGCAGCTGAAGCACGTCGTCTCTTTCCGGAGACAGGTCTACGTCATCCTAAAAAACCCCACAGAAGAGATCAATGTGGCCCTTAAATTTCGTATTGACAGCTGTGACTATGTTGTATTCGTGACTTCGGAATCGATGAAGTGCTTCAGGTGCGGGAGCGAGGGGCATGTGGTGAAGAACTGCCCGGAGGTGGAGGAAGAGACAGGCAGGGAGCCTCAGCCCCAGGGCGCACAGGAGGCTAGCCGACAGCGTCAGGCAGCGGGGAGCGGAGCAGCGCAGGGAGGCAGCGGGGAGTCAGAGCCCACGGCCGGGGTGCAGGAGAGGAGAGCGCTGGAGGGAGCAGGTGAGCCCGAGCCGGTGGCGTCCCAAGCAGGAGAGCAGATAGTTAAGAGTGGACCACCGCAGCCCTCAGAAGAGCAGGGAGCCCCCCACACCGGAGAGCAAGGGACGAGCGCTGGCGGAGCAGGGGAGCTGCAGAGCCCCGCTGCTCAGGAGAGTCAGGGAGAGAGAGAGCAGGTAGTGACACCGACAGGGGAAAACGCGTCTCAAGCGCCAGCGAAAACTGTAGACACGGTGTGGGGAGGAAATGAATTATCATCTGAGAAGATAGACGATGGTTTTAAGACGCCGTGGAGAAAGCGCACGAAAAAATCTGTGCAGAGTGCGATGCAGAAGTAGCGCAGCACAGAGAGCTCGGTGGAGGGCGGCTCTGTCGCCGGCCCGGGGGCCGCGAGTGACTCCGACACCGGGAGAGTGAGGACGTGCTGGAGTGTCCTCGCCGCCCGGAGCTCCTCGGAGTCCGGGAGCGACGACGAGGGCAGCTTCACCGACTCCTCCCTCGCCTCGGGCTCCTCGGCCCGGCGGAGCTGCAGAGGAGGCTACAGTTTCCAGAGCATCAGGGAGTTCTTAGAAAAGACTAAAGGTAAGAGGGGAACTGTGGTCGAGGACTTTTTTCCCGACACCGAGCTCTTTGTCCTCTCCGCGACGCGCCATCTGAAGAGGGGCTCGGGTGCGAATGACTTCAGCGATCAGGAGAGATGGCGTCTGAAGAGCCTATTAGGAAAGATCAGGGCAGGACCGCGGAACGCACCTCAGCACGAATGAGTCCTGTCCCTCACGTCACTTCACTATCCGTCTGCGTGCTACATGTCTGTTCGTGTTTGATGTTTTTTCTTTTTTTCTTTTCCGCAAACATGGGCGACATTAGGATAGGGAGTTTGAACACCAATGGGTGCAGGAGGGCTTTGAAGCGAGCTGCGGTGTTGGAGATTATCAAAGAAAAGAACCTGCAGGTGACTTTCCTGCAGGAGACCCACACCGACAGCTCCAACATCGTCGCCTGGCAGCGGGAGTGGCAGGGGGACATCGTGTACAGTCACGGGTCCCCTGTGAGCGCGGGGGTCACGGTGCTGTTCTCTGTGGGGTTCAAGCCCCTCTCTATCGCCGTCCAGGAGGTGGTGAAGGGTCGCCTGCTACTTGTGCGAGTAGTTATCGGGAAGAAAACCTTTGTTTTTATCAACGTTTACACGCCCACCGACGGCGGGGAGAGGGTCACCCTCTTCAGGGAGCTTGAGACTGCGCTGGCCACCTGCCAGCCTGAAGAGCTGGTCTTCCTGGGGGGGGATTTCAACTGCACAGAGAGCAGCACACTAGACAGGAATCACGCAGAGCCACATGGCCCGTCGGCCAGGGAGCTGCGCAGGATCCTCGTCAAGTCTGACCTCACTGACATCTGGAGGAGATGTCATGGGGACACGAGGCAGTACACCTGGGCCCAGGTCAGGGGGAATACCCTCTCTCTGGCCAGGCTAGACCGACTTTACTGCCGTAAACATCATTACAGCATCGTCAAGCAGTGCTCCATCTGCCCAGTGGGCCTGTCGGACCACTGTCTCACTGTCTGCACAGTCGCTGTGCCATCAGTGGGGTCCCGCAGTGCCTACTGGCACTTTAATACCCAGCTGCTTGACGATGCTCACTTCTGTGACTGCCTCGTGTTCTTCTGGCAGCAGTGGAGGAGTCAGAAAGCCCACTTTGTCTCCCTGAGGCAGTGGTGGGATATTGGCAAGGTGCAGATTCGCCAGTTCTGCCAGCAGTACACTGGAAGTGTCACGAGAGGTATCCGTGAGTCCATGAAAGCTCTGGAGAGAGACATTCTGGAGCTCCACCAGGCTCTGGAGTGTCGTGCAGACAGGAGGCTAATTGATGACCTCCACACCCAAAAAGAATCACTCATTGGCCTTCTGGACACAAAAGTAAAAGGAGCTCTAATAAATTCTAGGGTTCAGAGTGCATCACAGGTAGACGCCCCGACTCGCTATTTCTTCGGCCTAGAGAAGAAACCGGGCCAGAGCCGGCAGATCCACTGCCTGCGCTCGGAGACAGGGCAGGAGCTGCACGAGGCCGGGCAGATCCAGGAGAGGACCGTGCAGTTCTATAAAGCGCTCTTCTCCAGCGAGGCTAGTGAGGACTCGGTCCGCACACGCAGGTTCCTTGAAGACCTTCCACAGATCCCCAAAGAGGAGAGGGCAGGGCTGGAGAGGCCTCTCTCCCTGAAGGAGCTCTCCACCGCGCTCAGTGGCTATCCTATCGTGCCTTCTGGGCTGTGCTGGGTCCTGACCTGCTCGATGTATATTTGGAAAGTCTGGAGCAGGGGGACCTGCCACTGAGTTGCAGGAGAGCTGTTGTCACCCTGCTGCCCAAGAAAGGGGACCTGTGTGACATTAAGAACTGGAGACCTGTTGCCCTGCTGTGTGTGTATTATAAAATCCTGTCCAAGGCTCTGGCCAACAGGCTGAAGGTGGTGCTGGGGTCTGTGGTGCACTCCGACCAATCGTACTGCGTGCCCGGAAGGTCAATCTTTGATAACATTTTTCTGATTCGAGATGTTTTGGCCACCTCCAGACTATTGGGTTTAGACACTGGTCTCATTTCGTTAGACCAGGAAAAGGCCTTCGATAGGGTTGAACATCAGTATTTGTGGAGGACCATGAGGTCCTTCAGGTTCAGCCCCGTCTTTGTTGCCATGATTCAGGTGCTGTACAGTGACATCTTCAGTGTGCTAAAGGTCAACGGAGGGCTGAGTGCTCCGTTTCCAGTGCGGAGGGGAGTCAGGCAGGGCTGTGCACTCTCAGGAATGCTCTACTCCCTTGCCATCGAGCCTCTGCTACATCAGCTGCGCCGGGTCATCAAGGGGCTGTCCATCCCGGGCTGCCCCGATTCCACTGTCAAGATCTCGGCGTACGCTGATGACATCATGGTCGTGGTCAGTGGAGAACAGGATGTCAGGGCGCTACAGACAACCTTGAGCGATTTCCAACGGCTATCATCAGCCAAAGTAAACTGGGCCAAGAGTAGCGCCCTACTCCTGGGGGAGTGGAGCGAGATGGGTCCCCCAGTCTTGCCAGAGAGGCTCAGCTGGACCAGAGGGGGACTCAAATACCTGGGGGTGCACCTGGGGGATGAGGCCAGCGTGAAAAAGAACTGGGAGGGGCTCCTTGAAAAAGTGAAAGGTCGTCTGGACCGCTGGCGCTGGCTGCTCCCCCAGATCTCCTACAGAGGCCGGGTTCTGATTGTCAACACCCTGGTGGCTTCGATGTTGTGGCATCGCTTGGTGTGTCTGGAGCCACCAGCCGGACTGGTCGAGGAGCTGCAGGCCACGCTCCTCGACTTCTTCTGGGACGGACTGCACTGGCTGCGGAGGGGCGTCCTCTATCTGCCCAGAGAGGACGGAGGGCAAGGACTCATCGACATCCGGAGCCGGGTGGACGCCTTTCGCCTGCAGGCAGTGCAGAAGCTGCTGTTCGGCCCGGCCTCGCTGTCCTGGAGGGAGCTGACCTTCACCCTGCTGCATCGAGCAGGACACCTCGGGCTCGACTGCGTGCTCTTCTTGATGGACACCAGCGGGGTTGACCTGTCTCCACTGCCGCCTTTCCAGCGCAGTCTCCTGGAGGCCTGGCGGCATCTGCGCGTGCAGAGGGAAGAGGAGCGGCCCAGTCTATACTGGACACTCAGAGAACCATTAATACACAATCTACGAATGGACATAGGACCGGGCCGCTCCTTGGACTTTACCAGCAGACTGGTCCACGCCAACATCACACAGCTCCACCACCTGCTGGACGTGGATCAGGGCTGCTGGCGCAGCGTGGAGTGGGCGTGTGACGCGCTGGGACTACACTCGCGGCAGTGTGTAGACAGGTTTCTCAGTCAGCTTCGCTCTGCTCTGCCTCTCCAGGAGATGCTGCTGATCCAGGGTCTGTTTGAGGATCATCGCATTCCAACCACACAGCCTCCTTTCCCTGGTCTGCTAGTGTCTCCTGCGCTCAGTCCCGGACCGACGGGATCTCTCCTTGAGCCCCTTGCCTCAGAGGAGAGGTCTCTAGCTGGTGTTGGGGGGAAATGTCTGTACAGACTAGTCGTAACATCTAGGCACCAGGCCCAGCTGTCCGCGCTCCCTGACACTCCCTGGAGGGCTCGTCTGGGAGTGCCGGATGACGTCCGGCCTGCCTGGGGTAGCCTCTACAGATTTCCCCTCAACAAGAGGGCTGGGGATCTGCAATGGAGGGTCCTGCACACCATCCTGGGGGTCAACTCATTTGTGTCGGTTCTGGACCCGGCGGTGTCTGACGCCTGTCCCTTCTGCACTCAGAGGGAGACGGTGTTCCACTGCTACAGCGCCTGCCCCCGCCTGTCGCCCATGTTTGCCGTACTGATCCGGCTCTTCACCAACCTTGGCCTGGCCTTCAACAATGTTATTTTCGTGTTTGGGGTAGGTCACACAAAAAAACGGAAAACTCAGACCCTCCTCGCTAATTTTCTGCTGGGCCAGGCCAAACTCACCATCTACAGGACTCGGAAAAATAAGATCTCTGGTTCCGGGTCTGTAGACTTGGTGAGGATGTTTGAAGGGTTGGTGAAGAGCAGGATATCGTTAGAATTTTTGTTCTATAAATCCCATAACGACCTCGGAACGTTTGAAAAGCATTGGTGTTTTGGAAATGTCCTGTGCAGGATTGTAAATAATGAAAGATTATTATTCCAATTTTGATTTTATTTTCTTAATTCTTAAAATGGGGCTTTAAAACTCAAGATTAATACTTTGGTTTTTTTTCTGTCAATAAAGTTTGATTGAACTCTCTCTCTCTCTCCTCTCTTTTCCACTCTGTTCTTCCTCTCTCACACTCTTCCTCTCCTCTCTCTTTTCTGCTCTATTCTTCCTCTCACACTCTTCCTCTCCTCTCTCTCTTTTCCACTTTATTCTAGAAAGCCAGGACCAGCTACTGGAAAGCTGTCTGATCAGGGTGAGTCTGTGAAGTCCAAAGACTGGTCAGTTACTAAACTGAGAGATCTGTAGCAACTCCATCACAGGCTTGAAGCTCCACAGTGATTAATGTTTGGGCACAACACACCAGGGTATAGTTCTGCACATCTGTGCCACTCACATCCTCTCTAGAGCACAAAGCTGTTGGCCTTTTGGTATTGGTCCCTTCCTGTATTGTCCAATCTGAATTTTTCTTAAGTCTTGACATCCGGCAGGTTACATCACCTCATCAGCTGTGCCTAAGGGCTGCACAGTGGTGCAGAGCTGAGCATAGCAGCCCTGCGGACCCCAGGTTCAATCCCTGACCTGGAGTGCTATCTGTGTGGAGTCTGCATGTTCTCACCTTGTCACATGGGTCTTACAGTCCAAAGCTGTGCTGGTGGGTGTGTCTGTGTGTGCCCTCTGATGGCCTGGAGTCTCTTTGCCTGACTTGTAACAGAGGTCTTAAACCCAAGCAGGAGTTAAAATATAGGTATCTAATGAACAATCTGTCAGAACTAACGCTTGCCGTCTACAATTTCAGTAGCAGGCTGATATACAATTTTGGCTCTGCATAAAGGAGAAAGGGCATTGAGTTAAATGACGAGGATGTTGGATATGTACATGTGCAAGAGAGTAGTTCAAGACAGGGCAAACCCCCAGTCCTACTGAAGCCTTCAGTGACTTTTCTTCTGCGCCATTCTTTGAGATTAAAGAGAGAATTCCCCCCGTGATGTTACCAGGTTAGATGTTTAACCAAAGTGAAACAGGAAAAATACCCTTTTTTCTGTCATTAGGGTCTTAAGGCATTAAGGATCTGTGCCTGTGGCTGGAAGGGTTTGCAGGTTCAAATCCTGCAGCCGGCAGAGGAATCCTACTCTGTTGGGCCCCTGAGCAAGGCCCTTATCCCCAACTGCTCCAGGGGCGCTGTATAAATGGCTGACCCTGCGCTCTGACCCCCAGCTTCTCTCCCTGTCTGTGTGTCTCATGGAGAGCAAGCTGGGGTATGCAAAAACATTCCTTATGCAAGAAATTGTGGCTGATAAAGTGATCTGATCTTGTCTTACACAAGGAAACTCCAAGGCGATGATTACAACGTTGGAGTTAAAGAGGACATTTGGCGCCCTCTCATGGCTTTGGGCAGAATTACAGGCTGCCCTGCCGCACCTCAGAACAGAAGTTACATCTTTACACAAAGGGTGGTGGGGGTGTGGAACCAGCTACACAGCCATGTTGTTGAAGCCGATACCCTGGCTTCTTTCAAGAAACAGCAGGATGAGATCCTCAGATCATGACATGGGGGTGGGGGCAGTTCTATACATAAAGAGTAGCGGGGGTGTGGAACATGCTGTTGAAGCCAATGCCCTGGCTTCTTTAAAGAAACAGAAAATGTCTGCTATGATTTTAAGATTCTGCTAGATGATGGCTTGTCTTGCCCAGATGTTGGATAGATAGGCTAGCGTGATTCAGTTCCTGGGTGAAACGGGGGGGCCGTTCTATACACAAAGAGTAGCGGGGTTGTGGAATATGCTAACCCAGCCATGCTGTTGAAGCCAATGCCCTGGCTTCTTTCAAGAAACAGAAAATGTCCGCTATGATTTTAAGATTCTGCTGGATGATGGCTTGTCTTTCCCAGGTGTGGGCATAGATAGCCTGGCGTGATTCAGTTCCTGGGTGAAGGGGGGGCAGTTCTATACACAAAGAGTAGCGGGGGTGTGGAACATGCTGTTGAAGCCAATGCCCTGGCTTCTTTCAAGAAACAGCAGGATGAGATCCTCAGGTCATGACATGGGGGTGGGGGCAGTTCTATACACAAAGAGTAGCGGGGGTGTGGAACATGCTGTTGAAGCCAATGCCCTGGCTTCTTTCAAGAAACAGAAAATGTCCGCTATGATTTTAAGATTCTGCTGGATGATGCTCAGATGTGGGCCTAGCTAGCCTGGCGTGATTCAGTTCCTGGGTGAAAAGGGAGAGTTTGGTGCCCAGCTTGTCTGTGGTTCATTGCAAACGATCACCCTGCTTACTTACAGCCTGGAGAAGGGAGGTAACTGTCAGGTCTCACCACTGGAGGTGTCTATGTTCACTTTGAGCCTCTGGGCAATATGTGTATTTACAACTCTCTAGAACCTCTGTATGTCACGATCGCAAACCCCTCCTCTTAAGGGCGCTCCAGCCCTTCCTCGTTTTGCCTCATTCCCCGCACCTGTTCCTGGTTCCAGCCCCTTTTCAGTTCCCCCTTAAAAGCCAGACGCTAATCAGGGCTCTGCACTGGTCCCCATATCATGCGAGCCTGGGACCTGATGCGTCTGGCTCCGTTATGCTTTTAACTTTCTGTGCCTGTTCCCGTTCCCCCTGCCGGTCCCGACCCGGTTCCCATTTTTAATCTCCTGTCTTGGATGGATCGCCTGGCCATGGACTTTTGCCTAGTTGTGGACTTCTCTTTGGACTGGTCTTCGGAAAGTTTGGCTCGCTTACACCTTCCCCGGGCCACCAGCACTCCTTGGACACGCCCCCCTGTTTTTATTCCCGAATTCTGCCTGCCTTTTCCCCCAGTGTTTCCTCGCTCAACCCCGGATCGTGTCGTCTGCATAGGGCTGTATCCTGGCACTGTAGACTGACCATGGAGTACAATTGGCTGCAAAGTTTGCCCACTGTTAGTTTTAGCATTGAAAAAGAAGCTCTTTAGTCTTGGGTCGCATTTATTTCCAAAGTGCTGGATTTTCAAGGATACTGATGTGTTCAAAGGAAGTGTGCTCTCTTAGAGATTGGGTCACCTGTAACACGAACCATGTCACCTGCATATTTAAAGGGGGAGCCGCAGGACCCCATTTCTCAGACGGGTTATTAAATCTACGTAACAAAATAAATTCGTGGACGTTCAGGGAAAAGAAAAATTCAAAATTTTGAATTGAGCACAAAGTTGTGAACTTTGCGAAAGTACCATCTGTCGCAAACCCGCATTCGAGTTCCCACTCATTGCGACGTGAAGCGGCCCTTCCTGCTCACTAGTCCCTGTGATGACTAATGTACTGAGATGTGAAGTGGCCCTTCCTGCTCACTAGTCCCTGTACTGACTAATGTACTGAGATGTGAAGCGGCCCTTCCTGCTCACTAGTCCCTATGATGACTAATGTACTGAGATGTGAAGCGGCCCTTCCTGCTCACTAGTCCCTGTACTGACTAATGTACTGAGATGTGAAGCAGCCCTTCCTGCTCACTAGTCCCTGTGATGACTAATGTACCGAGGTGTACGAGGGAATAAGTTCAGGTTCCAGCAGAAATGTTCCAGCGTGATCTGCAGGCAGAGTTACCCAGTGAGTAGTATTTAATAATAATAATAATTGCTTACACTTATATAGCGCTTTTCTGGACCCTCCACTCGGAGCTCTTTCCAGGTCATGGGGATCCCCCTCCACCCCCAGCAGTGTTCAGCCCCGCCTGGATGAGTTTCCAGTCCGCTCCCCACACCCCAGCTCTCAGTGGGGAGGAGAACAGAGTGATGAAGCCAGTTCAGAGAGGGCAGTTATTAGGAGGCCATGATGGGTAAAGGCCAGGGGTGAAATTTGGCCAGGACACTGGGGTAACACCCCTACTCTTCTCGAGAAACACCCTGGGATTTTTAATGACCACAGAGAGTCAGGACTTCGGTTTGACGTCTCATCCGAAGGACGGCGCCTGTTTACAGTCTAGTGTCCCCGTCACTATACTGGGGCATTAGGACCCACACGGACTGGAGGGTGAGCGCCCCCTGCTGGCCTCACTGACACCTCTTCCAGCAGCAGCCTCAGCTTTCCCAGGAGTCTCCCCTCCAGGTATTGACCAGGCTCACACCTGCTGAGCTCCTGTGGGGCTGCCAGTGGGGAGCTGCAGGGTGATTTGCCAGTGAAAGCGTCTGGGAGAGGAGAGCAGTATTTCTGCTGGATTAGAAGAGCTGGATCCACAAGCCTGCTTGTTTACAGGGTCACAGGGCCGCTCCACCTCACCGGAAGTCCTGCTGCCTCGTTCTGAAGCACAGACCTGCAGATTTCCTCTAGTTTGGGATGTGAATTGGAGTTTTTACAAGTCACTGTTTCCAATTGACTTTCATTGTGGTCTGAAATGCGCTCCTCAATGCCGATCCTTTCGATCCCCGACACTATAAAAATAGCCTCGCACTGTGGATAATGGGGATTACCGATTGTTTTGTTTGGCAAGTGGTTGTTAAGGCTGGATTCGCACAACAAAGAGTTCCTCCAAGCCTCCTGGGTGATACCGCTTGCTGTACCCTATTCACTGTCCCTGAGCCCTGACCAGGCTCCCACTTGGAGCGGTGGCTCTGTGGCTCAGGATCTGCGCCTGTGGCTGGGAGGTTGCCAGTTCAAATCCTGTGGCTGGCAGAGAAATCCTACTCTGCTGGGCCCCTGAGCAAGGCCCTTCACCCCAGCTGCTCCAGGGGCGCCGTATAAATGTGCTCTGACCCCCAGCTTCTCTCTCCCTGTCTGTGTGTCTCATGGAGAGCAAGCTGGGATATGTGAAAAGAAACATTCCTAATGTAAGAAATTGTATATGGCTGATAAAGTGATCTTATCTTGTCTTACACGAGGAAACTCCACGGCAGTGATAACAACATTGGAGTTAAAGAGGAAATTAGGCACCCTCTCATAGCTTTTGCCAGAATTACAGGCAGCCCTGCCACACCTCAGAACAGAAGTTACATCTTTACACAAAGGGTGGTGGGGGTGGGGAACCAGCCATGTTGTTGAAGCCGATATCCTGGCTTCTTTCAAGAAACAGCAGGATGAGATCCTCAGATCATGACAAGGGGGGGGGGCAGTTCTATACACAAAGAGTAGTGGGGGTGTGGAACATCCTAACCCAGCCATGCTGTTGAAGCCAATGCCCTGGCTTCTTTCAAGAAACAGAAAATGTCTCTTGATGTAATCTCAGGTGTAAAGGCCACTATCCACCCACCCATTTCCTCACTGCTGCCCCCAATTCAGGGTGCACAGGGAAGCCGGAGCCTATCCCAGCAAGCAACGGGCACAAGGCAGGGTACACCTTGGATGGGACGCCAATCCATCACAGGGCACACACAGACACTCACATCAGGGCCAAATTTTCCCCAGAAGCCAGCTCACCTTCCAGTATGTCTGGACCGTGGGAGGAAACCGACACAAACACGAGGAGAACACGCAGACTCCACACAGACAGCACCCCAGTTCTGGAACTGAGCCCAGGACCTCAGTGCTGTCAGTATCTTATATAAATAGCTGAAGGATGGAGCTGCGTCAGCATGACTTGGCGACAACGGAACAAGTGAGGATTTAATCCACGCTGAAAAGATGAGAGAAAAAACACAACGTTTCAGCTGTAGAGCCTTCTTAGGGTGTAGTGTTATTTTTGTTATTTTTTCAGCATGGAATAAACCTTTACCTGTTCCTTTGATATAAATATACTTGCTTTCTTTACCTACAAGGATCAGAACTGAACTGTATATGATTAAGACACGGTGTCAGGTTTCACGCCACCTGCCCTGACCGCGGTTGGAGTTTTTGCCAAGTCATTGCGGGCGCAAGGGATCGTGGTGAAATTGCCCGCATCCAGCAGAAACGTAGAATGAAAACAGGTGTCCAGTAGAAGAGACGGTTACACGGTTAAGCAATAAGTACTGGGCTTTTCGAAATATTGTGTTTTCTTGCTGATACCCGTCGTTTTCAGAGATTTCCCAGACTTAGCTTTGTCGCTGCATTTAAAGACACATCGTTTTATAGTGTCCCCCTTTAAAAAATAAACTGTAAATGAACAGAGTGCCAAGGGGAACCCTGTCTTTCCAGAAGCCACGCTTATTTGTGTTGAAAACAAAGTTCTGCCGTTTTCTAAAAAGTCATAATTAGACTTGTCACGATTCCTTTGACTCTTGCTGGACACAAATGACCGTAAAACATCTACAGTTTTACAGACAGCCATTACAGCCAGCAGCCCTGTCACCCTGCAGCTCACCGCTGGCAGCCGCACTGGAAACTCAGCAGGTGTGAGCCTGGCCAGTGACTGGAGGGGGAGACTCCTGGGAAAGCTGAGGCTGCTGCTGGAAGAGGTGTTAGTGGGGCCAGCAGGGGGCGCTCACCCTGCGGTCTGTGTGGGTCCTAATGCCCCAGTATAGTGACGGGGGACACTAGACTGTAAACAGGCGCCGTCCTTCAGATGAGACGTAAAACCGAGTTCCTGACTCTCTGTGGTCATTAAAAATCCCAGGGTGTTTCTCGAATAGAGTAGGGGTGTTACCCCGGTGTCCCCACTGAGAGCTGGGGTGTGGGGAGCGGACTGGCGCCTCATCCAGGTGGAGGTACACACTGGTGCTGGTGGAGGGGATCCCCATTACCTGGAAAGCGCTTTGAGTGGTGTCCAGGAAAGCGCTATATAAGTGTAAGCAATTATTATTATTATTACCGTTAAAAATCAGAAGGAATTGTGTATCTCTTTTTTACCTGTTTACGGGTTCAACCCGTAAGATCTTAGTGGGTTAAAATGTGCGTTTATCACCTTAAACAACATTCAATCGCAGGCGCGCCGCTTTAAGACTAAATATTTTCTTTTCCGAAAACGAACAGACGCGTCTCTCCCACTGGGACGAATGGAGTGATCTGAAACTCCCTCGATTTTCTGAGTAAAATTGAAAGACGTGTCCAAGCACACTGAATAATCAACGGGCCTCCCTTTAACACGGCAAATGAACCAGCTTCTGGTCAGTCTGACGAGCTCCCGGCGCTCGGCGGTCTGAAAGTCGACTTTAATAGAAGGCGAGCGCTTCTTCGTAATATTTTAGAGCACAGGGTGCTTATTTTTACAGTACATGAGTGCACCTCAGGGTGGTGTTCATCAGGTACCTAAGCGATATTACCTCAGGGTACCGCTGTAACCAGGAGCGCAGATCCGACGGTCACAGCCTGATGTAGCTCTACATTAACAATAATAATTGCTTACACTAATATAGCGCTTTTCTGGACACTCCACTCAAAGCGCTTTACAGGTAATGGGGATCCCCTCCACCACCACCAGTGTGTACCCCCACCTGGATGAGGCGCCAGTCCGCTCCCCGCACCCCAGCTCTCAGTGGGGAGGAGAGCAGAGTGATGGAGCCAGTTCAGAGAGGGGGGTTATTAGGAGGCCATGATGGGTAAATGCCAGGGGGGAAATTTGGCCAGGACACCGGGGTAACACCCCTACTCTTCTCGAGAAACACCCTGGGGTTTTTAATGACCACAGACAGTCAGGACCTCGGTTTTATGTCTCATCTCAAGGACGGCGCCTGTCCCCATCACTATACTGGGGCATTAGGACCCACACAGACCGCATTACATGCACCAATATTCCCATGTATTTTTTTATAGCGCCTTTCACAACAAGGTTGCCCCCCAGGGCGCCAACAAGCAGGGGATCGTTAGCAATGAAACACCGGGATGTATCTATACCGCTGCGCTGTATGAGTTAGCGATGTTTTTTTTTTTTAAAAACTACTGCGTTGCGAGTAATTGCGATACGTCCCACCCCCTGCGTCCGCTGTGCTTTCCTGAGCTCCCAACCCAACCGGTAGCAGGAGTTTGCGTAGTTACCAAGGTTTAACAAGAGAGGGGAGTCCGCAGGGCATTTGGATGAGCAGCAACAAGTGAAAACGACCAAGAGCCAGCTTTCACCGTCTCTCTAGCTGCACACACGGGCGCTGCTGGAGCTGAACCCGCCGCGGACACGATGTCGGACCCAGGTAAGTCTCGCCCTGTTGGACGCCGGTGTCCTCATTTCGGACTTATCGGGGAGGGCGGGGAGTTTCACACATCGAACCGCTGCTTCCCTCACTGCAGGCGGAAGCTAAGACAGCGATCTGTAGCGAAACTGGGGGGTTTCACCCCTGAAGTTGTGACAGACGGACCTGTATTCCACATATGCGCGAACAAGGCTGGGTTTTGGCCCGATCGCTTGAGGAGGCAACAAATCTTAAGCATTTTTGTGTCAACTTGGCCCGGAGTTGTGTATTTCCGCGATATAACAGGAGTTCTATGTTGCAAGAGGCGCCGGCTGTGAACACGGCTCGCTCGGACTATGATTTGATCTCATTCAAATTGAACAACCGCTCCCGATCGCCCGTTCAGACGTTTTCACCAAAAAATCACTCCCACCCACCTTGAAGTATATATGCATTTGTATGTTTAACGCCGCAGGTGGGTGAATCGGCCGTTTCGTTTTGCGGTTTAATACTCAAATTTTCCACCTGGGTCCAGAGCGGCTGTATTTCCGTTCCCTGCTAGTTCCGACGGTAGGCTGTTGAATTAATGTGCAGCTGGGAGCGACTGAGCACTTTCCTGACTTCAACACACGGTGTGGCACAGTAGCTCGGGTGGGGAGCCGCGTCAGCAGGCGTAGTCTGCAAAGGAGCAAGTAATAGGTTTATTCCCGGCTGAAAGGAGAAGACAGAAAACGCAACGTTTCGGCTGTGAAGCCTCCTTCAGGTGTAGGACAGTGTGGTGAAGTCTTGCGAATGGCAATCCTACCGCGAAACGTACTGCTCTCGTTCACCTTAACAATCACAGTCTTCATCGCCTTTCAGAGAAGAGCATCATTGTGGTCTTCATAAATTAGTGCTTATTAATAATGTTCGCATATCCCAGTAAGTCGAGGCGGAAGCTGCAAGGGTTAACAATCGTTGTTTTAAACCACCGCTCTGTCAGTGTGTCGTAGCATCACGCCCTCAAAGATTTAGGGACGGCAGTGATTTTTATACCCTAGACGAGCGCCCCCTGGTGTTCATGTTCCACCACAATGACGAGGGAAACGCACCCATCCAGCTTCGAACAGGTTCTGGCAAGTCAGGGGCGCCGGGGAAACCGGATCTTATCCCAGCAAGCAACGGGCATACGGCGGGGTACACCCTGGACGGGACGCCAGTCCATCACAGGACACACACAGACACTCGCACCAGGGCCAGTTTTCCCAGAAACTAATGAAACCACCAGCATGTCTTTGCACTGTGGGAGGAAACTCATGGAAAAATAGGCAGAACGTGCAAACTCCACCCAGACAGATGCCCACGAATGGAACCCAGGGCCCAGGTGCTGCAAGGCAACAAGACTAACCGCTGCGCCACCCTGTCAACTCTCTTTCTATTGAATTTGTAATAATTTAGTTTTGTAATAATAATAATCATAATAATTGCTTACACTTATATAGCGCTTTTCTGGACACTCCACTCAAAGCACTTTCCAGGTAATGGGGATCCCCTCCACCACCACCAGTGTGTACCCCCACCTGGATGAGGCGCCAGTCTGCTCCCCACACACCAGCTCTCAGTGGGGAGGAGAACAGAGTGATGGAGCCAGTTCAGAGAGTGGGGTTCTTAGGAGGCCATGATGGGTAAAGGCCAGGGGGGAAATTTGGCCAGGACACCGGGGTAACACCCCTACTCTTCTCAAGAAACACCCTGGGATTTTTAATGACCACAGAGAGTCAGGACCTCAGTTTTACGTCTCATCCAAAGGACGGCGCCTGTTTACAGTCTAGTGTCCCCCGTCACTATACTGGGGCATCAGGACCCACACAGACCGCAGGGTGAGCGCCCCCTGCTGGCCCCACTAACACCTCTTCCAGCAGCAGCCTCAGCTTTCCCAGGAGTCTCCCCTCCAGGTACTGACCAGGCTCACACCTGCTCTGTGGTCCCTGCAGGCAAAGTGATCTCCTATTCCGAGCTCAAGGCCCTCCTGGGGAAGAGCCCGGACCTGCTGCTGGTTGACGTGCGCACCCAAGAGGAGGTGGACAAGGGGAAAATTCCAGGCTCTATCCACATTCCCGGTAAGTCTCCTACAGCCCGGCTCTTGAATACATAAGGCAGGTCCTAACGAGGGGGGGCATTCAGCCATATCGAGCCCATTCTTGAACAATAAACAGGGTGTCGGCTTCAACAGCCTGGCTGTGAAGCTTGTTCCACACCCCCACCTTCCTCTGTGTAAAGAAGAACCTCCTGTCCTGACTGGAGGGTCTCACCCAGCTGTGTCTTGAGAGCAGCCAGGGTAGGGGCTTCAACCACAGGGCTGGGCAGCTTGTTCCCCACCCCCACCACCCTTTGTGTAAAGAAGGGCCTCCTGTCCCGACTGGAGGATCTCACCCAGCTGTGTCTTGAAAGCAGCCAGGGTAGGGGCTTCAACCACAGGACTGGGCAGCTTGTTCCACACCCCCACCTCCCTTTGTGTAAAGTGATGCCTCCTGTCTTGACCGATGGATGGCATCCAGCCATTTCTTAGAAAGCAGCCGGGACAGAGGAGTTTTAAAGCCCCCTCCCTGGTCTGGATTTATGTTTTTTGACCTCTTTGTGTAAAAAAAATGTGTAACATTCTGAGCCAGAAGACCGTGACTAACATCATCTGGGTTTCTCACAGGCTAGAGCACAGCTGGGCCTTTCATATATACTGTCAACTCCCTTCAAAGAAAGATCAAAGAAATCAATAACCAATAAAAAACTCAAATCTGAGCGATAATGTAAGTCCTGCACCTATCGCAGTGCTTTGCTCACTTTCCACCCAGAAGCCTGAGGACTCTTAAGTATAAATGAGCAAAAACCTAGTGTTAAGGACTGTTTTTTTTAAACTTTTAGGTTAGATACTGAAATTAAAAGTGAATTCATATTTAAGTGCCCACACTTAATTTATGATGTTACTGAAGCTTCATCAGGGGATGATGAATAGTCATTTAACATTTGATTACTTATAAAACTAGTAATTGGGGTGGAGTGTTGGCTCTGTGGCTCAGGATCTGCACCTGTGGCTGGGAGGTTGCCAGTTCAAATCCCGCGGCCGGCAGAGGAATCCTACTCCGTTGGGCCCCTGAGCAAGGCCCTTCACCCCAACTGCTCCAGGGGTGCTGTATAAATGGCCGACCCTGCTCTCTGACCCCCAGCTTCTCTCTCCCTGTCTGTGTGTCTCCTGGAGAGCAAGCTGGGGTCTGTGAAAAGACACATTCCTAATGCAAGAAATTGTATATGGCTGATAAAGTGATCTGATCTTAAAATGACATATAAAGTCAATGATTTAATTAAATAAATGGAATCTGGTTTTGTTTGACTATATTTCCATTCCCTTATGATCCTACGTGACTTCCTTTCAGGTTTATATCACTGTGAAGGTGCCCTGAGCTTATGCTCGGCCTCACTGCGTGTCCGCTTGCTTTAATCTCGTCTATCCAAAAAGGCCTCGTACCCGGAACCCCACCCTCGTCCCCGTTTCTTCCGGATACCAGGGACTGTACTGTACTGGGACTGTCTGACCTCCCAGCTCTGCAGTTCTGTTTGTAATGCAGTGGCGCGTTTCCTCTCCCGCCCTGTAGTGGGCGCTGTGGAGCGGGAGCTGGCCCTGGACCCGGCGGCCTTCCAGGACAAGTACGGCGTGCAGAAGCCCCCCCCGGACGCCCCTCGGCTCGTCTTCCACTGTCAGATGGGTCGCCGAGGAGCAACGGCCACAGAGACAGCACGCGCCCTCGGATTCGAGAAGTATGCTTTCCTGGCGATCCATTTCGCCCTGTGCCTCTTAAAGCTATTTTAGTACAGGCCTTGCAATCAGCTGCTGAGCCGCTAATTTGCTCCTTCTATCTGATTAATTAATCGTGTTGGTTCGATTTCGTAATTAATTGATTAGCAAGCCAAATCTGGGATGGATCACCCCATCCGACAGCACCCTGTCACTGGATTAGAGGGTGTCGATGAGGAATTGCTGTCGTTGGTGATAGAGGGCGCCTCCTACTGGTCGACGCCAGGAAGTACTCCCGACAGCTTTGGTCTATGAGTTGGAGCTGGGGTCTCCTCGGAGTTTCCCCCGGGAAAGATCAGGGTTCTCCCAGGGTGGGGATGACCAGTAGGTGTGGTGGGAAGAGCACTTCCTACTGGTGGACACTGAGAATACTGATCGGGTCAGTTCAGGCTTAGCTCCTGGGATGACTGAAAGTTGTTATTGCAGTTATGTCATGTAAGTAGTGATGAAACAAATTCAGTTAATCTTCGGCAGGGAAACCAGGATATAATCTTGAGAGGAAACGGTATTTGAAGTTTTTTAAGGGAAACTTGCTCTGCAGTGCATCACAGTGCACGCCACCTGGTGTTTTTTCCTGCTGCTTCTTGAGTCCTTCGTAACTGAGGGCGTTTTCTCTCTCTCTCTCTCG
Source organism: Atractosteus spatula (assembly GCF_055471065.1). NCBI lineage: Eukaryota > Metazoa > Chordata > Actinopteri > Semionotiformes > Lepisosteidae > Atractosteus > Atractosteus spatula. The sequence goes on from NC_142729.1 coordinate 13,236,678, forward strand.
TTACTTTCAGGGCCCGGAATTATGCTGGCGGATATAAGGAGTGGGCAGAGAAGGAGAGGTGCTGAAGCTGTCAGCATCGCTATAAAAACCTGGCGGGTTTCTGGATCTCCGTATTCCGAACTTGTAACCTAGCAAAAGTGATCAACACACACACTGCTGTGGAAATGCCTTGAAGAGCTCTAATAATAATAATTAATAATTGCTTACACTTATACAGATGCAGCCATTCAAAATGCGTGCGTTATTTTGCGGCATACCCCGGTGGGCGTGGCGCGGCATCTCGCAGTGTCACGCAGTGTGACGTGTTAATCGCGCGTCATTTGACGCTCTGCCGGAAACTATCCGGCGTCACCTTGTAAAACCGCCAGGGGGAGCTTAACCTCTCATGTACAGCATTTGAGCCTTTAATTTTGAACAGTGTATTACAGCATGTTAATCTTCAGTCATTAAAATGTTGGTATATTTTATGAAAGCAAGATTGCTCAGTTGGACAAAAGTACACAACCTACCTTTATCAGAAATATTTATGCATCAAAGCCTTTACCGGAGATATTACTAATAGTATTAATAATGGATGACTTTGGACAAGCTGTATACTCAAAGTATAATTTCTTTAGCACATTTGTACAAGCACTTGGAATCTGTCCAAGCCATACTTTGTCAGGCATTTTGTTTTACTTCAACGGGCATAAAAACTTCCTTGCTTTTAACAGGGCGTTTCATAATTTCTAACTACGAAAATGATTTAAAATGCGACACCTATCATTCAACTAGAGCTTAAAATATCACAAGGAAAAATACACACCGGTATTCCATTTCTCCCTAAACATTGTAAGCTTCGAAGTCTTTAACTAACGTGATACCGGAGTCAACAAGCATACTTTTAGAATTTGATTAAAAGGGAATATAATATGGAATCGCGTATCTCAAGAATTTAATAACGGTATGATTATATCCATGTACTGCGGCAGGGCTGTGTAGGGCTGTTTCGCCTGCCTGCTCATGCGAGCTGACTGTAGCCGACTGGTCTAGGTGCGTGCCTGCCAACGGGCAGGGTGTGTGCTCGAATCCAGCTGGTGCTGAACCTTCCAGTTTTATTTATTTATTTTTTAATCGCGTAACATATTACCGTATGCAAACTGTACTGTATACAGTATGTATATGTATATTTAATGTCTTAATTGTGCCCGTTTAATTGAATTTTAAAAAATTATTTAACACGAACATTAAGCTGTTTACATCTTCCGCCTGAGAACAGTCACCCGTTGCTACCCAACGCAGAATGGTGATTGGCTGACACCATCTGACACCCCTCTGATTGGAGAAAAAAGACGTGCTAGTTTGCTATACATACTGTAACAGGAAGAGGATTTCTTTCTATTCAAAACGTGTACTTTAAAAGTTTAAGAAGTAAAAACCTTACAGCGTACACAGATTTCTAAACTGATCAGGATCGTTATCTTTGTCTTATGCATAACAATATTCACCGCTCTGTGCAGCAAATTAATAATAAACTTTATTTTATATAGCGTTTTAAACGAATAAGTAATTAGATTGCTCATAAACCTAATCACTTGCTTTTTCTTTTTATTTAGGCTCAGATTTCAACTATAGATCGTATTATTAATACCCTTGGTGATACCCCTTGGTGTTTCTCTCGCTCTCTCTCGGGTCACCTGATCATTAGCTCGAAAGATTTGAGTGCTTTGTGTATATTCTAATGGTAGTGGGGGCAGGGTGTGTGGGAACAGGTTTGGTTGAAATTGCATTGGAGATCTATGTTCTTCACACCTGAAACATTTTCTCTGAAAGCATTTTCTTCGCTGTTTAACCGATCTTGTTACAGCATGTTACAGTTTACTATTATTAACCATATTAATTTTAAGTGCTTAATGTAAAATCTTGTAAAAATATATTTTCATTGTTCAAATATACATTAAGTCTGACTATCATATAATAAGTTAAATACAAAACTAAAGAAAAAATAGGGTTAAATATAATTCAAAATATTTTGCTAACAATGTTAACTGTTTATGAATAATAAAATGTATTAGCTAAGGCGTAGGATGGCACAGTTGTTAGTATGTTTTTTGTTTTGTTTCTTTTTCATAAATACAACAGTAGTACCTGATGTCTCAGTGGCTTTCAAAATTAAATTATGCATGCAAACCTGTGAACTAGAAAGATAACTAAGATATCCATCCATTTATAATGGTGGCAAAGTGGTTAGCATTGCTATCTTGCAGCACTGGGGTCCTAGGTTCAATTCCTGCCATCCTGTGTGTGTGGGGTTTACATGTTCTCTCTGGGTTACATGGTTTTTCTCCATATGTGTGATATGACTCCCTCTCGCACTCCAAAACATACTGGTAAGTTAATTAGTTTATGGGAAACCTGGCCCTGGTCTGTGTGTGTTTGTGTCTGTCTGTCCTGTGATGGACTGGCGCTATGTCCAGGGTGTATTCTGCCTTGTGTCCGTTGCTTACTGGGATAGGCTCCAAATCCTCTGTACTGGATAAAGAGATTAGAAATGGAAGTAAAGGCACTGTGTGGATGGAACTATACACAGTGTTAGAAACCCACTATGAAATGGCAGCATCTCACTGAGAATAAAATATTTTTTACTGCTGGCTTAAGGAAACAGCCTTTCCACCTCTCTTGCACATCAGTATCCATACCTAGTTATTTAAACAAATTGCCTCTAATTATAAACATCTTAATATGCTGGCTCTGTGGATCCGCATCAGCTATGTTTGCCCATTCCTTCAATTCATGTGCATCCAACACACAGTTCAATGCCAGCAACTACACATAATCTAAAATACAATCCTTATTTCAGTATCTATGTAAACATATAGTCTGTTAACTTCATCATCTTCATCAAAAGTATGCCTAACCCCATTAGGAAGTGTTCTTGTTATAAGTGTATTCCTCAGCTTTCCCCAAACTATCTTCTTCTTGCCAACATCTCTAGTCTTTTATCCTGCAATAACTCAGCCAACACTTAAATCTCCAAAAGCTGCTTGTGTTAATTTCTTTAAATCACAAATATCATGTGTAAATACTGGCCATGTAATACTCTGCATTGTGGAATAATAGTTTATTTTAAAGGGAACTAGAGAAACTAAGAACTAGAGAAATCAAGAAAGGCTTTTTTTCTAGAATTAATAAATGCACATCCTGTTCACTGGGGAAATTAAATCCACACTGAGCAATCTTCAATATGTTCAGAATATGACAGCAAGAATCCTATCAGGGATGCATTACACCTGTTTTCAAGTCCTTGCACTGGTTACCTATCAGATTTCGAGTCAACTTCAAAATCCTTATCCTCCTTATATACTGTCCTACAACTGGTATTATTGTTCTCCGAATTATTGTACTTGACATGACTTCATTCAGCCTTTCCTGAACGTCTATGACAGGCAGAGTGAGTGCTGTTTCTGGTGCGATCTTTTACAGCTGACATTTCACTGTTTTAAACGAACAAGAAATTAGATTGCTCATAAATCACTTATTCTATATAAACACAGCGTAATTGCCCTCCGAAAATCTTCTTTTTCTTGTTCGTTTTAGAGACCTTGATCGAAACTGATTTTAGATGTCAGAAAGAATTTATTTTCTCTGTATTTCCTACATTGCTTTGTCAAGATTTTAACTTTATATCTAACTTTATATCTAGGCTCAGATTTCAACTATAAATCGTACAGTAATTAATAGCAGTAAATACTGATGTTTATACATAAAAAAGTCATGCCTTGGAGTCATGCAAAAAGTCATGCCTCAAGAGCACAGCAAAGAGTGTATTAAAAGACACTTGTATTTATCAACGCTTTCTTTTCCGTATACCAGATTTTATGGAACCACTTCAGAGGGGTGTCAGCCAGTCAGATTCCAGGATTCGGCACTTTAAAGGAAAAATACACACCGGTATTCCATTTCTCCCTAACGATTTTAAGCATCGAAGTATTTAACTAGCATGTGAAATAGCGTGTGAAAAAGTGGTAGTTTTAAGCTTTTCTGCTAATATAATATGGAATCGATATTGATTTAAATCGTGTTCTGATTTAAATCGCAAACGCGTGTTTAATTATATGTGTTTTTTAATCATAATCAGGCTAATGCAACATAAATTGATACAGTATCTTTGTCTTCTAAGCATCTTAATAAACTTTCAGCATAGCTTTCTACCCGTCAAGATTTATATTTCTTGGGATTTTGGGATCAAACGTGGAAGGATTAGATTATAATCGTTTTTATTTGTCAAATACGTGATTGTATTTCTGAATGTTATGTGACACCTACAGTAGTTCACTGCTTTAAATACATCGAATTAAGAAAGTTATGTGTAGCACTTTAGATCTTTTTTCTGAACCAGGGAAAATCTGATCATGTTTCTCTATAACAATAATAAAAAAAACTTTATTTTACATATCGCCTTTAAAAGTGGCATCTCAAAGCAATACAGTAGATCGAAAAACAGTTAAAAGGGACCAGATTAAATACCAGACAATCGCAAACGCATTTTCAATAAAATTATTTTATTCATTCAGCAGTTTGTGAGAGGAACATCCAGCAGGGAGAGACACACACACCGGTTTTCATTGACAAAATTGGTTTTTTTCAATTCCTTTTGTCTAACAGGAATGTTTTGTTTGTGGACAAACTGTTAGACAAGAGGAAAAGACCGCCTCCTCCTACGAAGCATTAATCGCGTATCTAAGGAAAATTGCAGTATACCTTTGTTCATGCACATCATTATACAGTACAGTATCTCAATTTGTATTTCGATAAAAAAAATCGTTTGCCCAGCCACTACTGTTGTTATTGTTTTTATCCTGTAAAGCGTTTTCTTTTTCTGCGTTTTCCATTTCCTTTTTCTGATCACTCGCTTTCTGGATACACATCTCACCTGTCCTGTTCTTTGTTTTCCTGGTTTGCTGATTATGCCTGCTGCGGTCCACTCCTACCCTCACACCTAAAGAATACTATTTTAAATTTCTTGGCGCAGTTCATTAACCCTTGTATGTGCTGTCCGCGCCCAAAATGCAATTAAAAAAAAGTAAAAAACCGCGCTCAAAATGCAATTTAGAGCTTAATAAGATACACTCCACAGGCAAAATTAAAGACAAAATTAAAGACGATTAAAATCTGTAATCTTTCCACTTGTACTGTGAGTCATCGGACAGTTTCTGCTTTGTGTAAGGATGGTGAGAAAGCTGTGTTCAATGTATTTAAGGGACTCAGAAGTAAAAGAAGATGCTTCATATTGCGTGACTAATTTTAAAAACCAAGTTATAAATGCAGACGCTCCCTCGGTGCCGCGCCGGGTGTAAATATCAAAGTATACATTCCCAACAAGAATTGTACCCATCTGTCATGCAAATAAAACACCTTGAATTGAATTGAGGGAGAGATGGGGGTAGTGGGACAGAGATACTGTAGACAGACTCAAGGCAAATAAGATACTTATGGGTACGCAGACATTCACGACAGCAACATACGAAACGTTTGCACGTACTGTATAGTTAAGTTATTACTTGGTTTTCAAAGTGCAACGAAATACAATATTGTTGTTGCTGCTGTTCTGGTTGTTTTTATCCCGTAAAGCGTTTTGAGAAGCCACCTTTAAAGGCGATATATACTGTAAAACCACTGATTCTTATGGAATGTGTTCCGCGGGAGATTCAAATTTTTATTTATTTATTTTTTAATCGCGTATCTTAGGAAATCTCAGTATAACTTTGTTCATGAACAGTGGCATGTTACATTATCATTCGTTTTTTTAACAAGGCTCGCCAGCTAATGTGAATCGAAACCTGTCTTGCTAGCTTTTAAAGTCGTGCATGTGTAAACTGTACTAGAGGGCATGCAAGTTACTCTGCCCCTTTCAGCGGCAGGGAGTCCCTCTGCTGCAACACACAGCAGACAGAACGGGAGACTATTGCCTTTCATATCTGACACCAGTGAAGTAAAAGGGGTGTCTAAAGGGGTGATTTTAGACCACATTTTAGTTACTTTATTTTGTTTACTTTTAACATTTCTGTAATTTACAGTAGATGTCACAATAGAAGCCCGAAGCCTATTATACTCAGTCTAGCCTTGGATCCTCTGAGTCCCTTGACTCAGTTATTGCATATTAATTTCTTGAGATACGCGATTCCATATTATATTCCCTTTTAATCAAATTCTAAAAGTATGCTTGTTGACTCCGGTATCGCGTTACTTAAAGACTTCGATGCTTAAAATGTTTAGGGAGAAATGGAATACTGGTGTGTATGTTTTCTTTAAAGTACCGAGACCAGCCATATACTGAACGTTTAAGTTCCAAAATTAATATCGTTTATGGACTTCACACGCGTTGCAGTATGCTCCTATTCTTTTTATGCTCAGGCACTAAAATCTCCCTTCTGCTTTGTGTAAGGATGGTATCAAGAGCAATCTTAAGTGGTGAGAAAGCTGTGTTCAATGTATTTAAGGGACTCAAAAGTAAAAGAAGATGCTTCATATTGCTTGACTAATTTTAAAAACCAAGTTATAAATGCAGACGCTCCCTCGGTGCGCTGCTCTGGTGCGCCGGCTGTTACACAGTGCCTGTCTGCCGTAAGCGTTACAATATACATACCCAACACTGCTTGTACCCATCTGTCATGCAAATAAAACACCTTGAATTGAATTGAATTGAGGGGAGAGGGGGGGAATACTAAAGCCAATACTGGCTCAATACCCTCAATGGGCTTTGACGTGCTAATGCGTTGGTTTAACAGTCCGGGTGTGGCAGGCTTCCAATGTCAACTCGACTCGATTGGAAGACAATGAACGTATTTTAGCCCTAAATGAATTAATAGCAAACATGGTTTACATAAAATACATTTTTCCAAGAAAGTTTATAATAATACGATCTATAGTTGAAATCTGAGCCTACTTTAAAAATAAAGGAAAAGCATTTTCAGAGAGTAATCATGCTGTGTTTATGTAGAAAAAGCGATTAGGTTTACGAGCAATCTAATTACCTATTCGCTTAAAACGCTATTAAAAATTTACTCTGTTGCACACACACACACAATAGAAGCAGGCACCGCTGTCAGAAGGGAAGATATGTTCAAAATATCGCAAATATCGATCATGTTGCGATATTTTGAAATATAAAAGTCAATTGATTGTCCATAATATCGCTATTCTATTTTTTCGAAGAAATGTTTCTTAAAAGAAAAGACCAGCACCAGCTGGATTCGAAAACACAACCTGTCAGCTGGTAGTCACGTCTACAAGACAGCTCACATGAACAGGCAGGCGAAACAGCCCTACACAGCCCTGTCGCAGCACACGAATACCATTATTAAATTCTTTAGATACGCGATTCCATATTATATTCCCTTTTAATCAAATTCTAAAAGTATGCTTGTTGACTCCGGTATCGCGTTAGTTAAAGACTTCGAAGCTTAAAATGTTTAGGGAGAAATGGAATACTGGTGTGTATTTTTTTCTTTAAAGTACCAAGACCAGCTATACACTGTATGTTTATGTTCCAAAATTAATATCGTTTATGACCTTCACACGCGTTACAGTATGCTCCTATTCTTTTTATGCTCAGCTACTAAGATTTCCCTTCAGTGGTAAAATTCAATACCTACAACGGGCACAGCAAAGACGTTTACTGTCTTTCTACGACAGACCAACGGACCACGAGTGCCCCTGTCGGTCAACCAATCACGTACTGCGGTGCCCCGCGTCATCTTGCGTCATACTGAGCGACGTCACCTGCGGTACGTGTCTGTAACGCGCACTTTGAATGGCTGCATCTGTATAGCGCTTTTCTGGACACTCCACTCAAAGCGCTTTACAGGTCATGGGGATCCCCTCCACCCCCACCAGTGTGCAGCCCCACCTGGGTGAGGCGCCAGTCCGCTCCCCACACCCCAGCTCTCAGTGGGGAGGAGAGCAGATGAAGCCAATTCATAGATTGATTCACAATAGCAGATGAACGTTTTCAGCGTCAAAAATGTACCTACTGTAACAGTTTCACTCGAGTTTTCTAGCATTTTGAACAGCTCTGATCTAGTACTGCTGCTCGGTGTGGGGAAAACTAGGTTTCAAATGTCATCATCATGTTAAATCTAAAATTCCCTTCGGCAAGACTGCTTAACGACGTAGTCACAAGATAAACTACTAATGAGCGGCCAGCAGAAAGTGTTGCAGTGGCTGATCGCACCGGCTTTAACCATCTGATTTAATTGGCTCGTAGGCGGGTGTCCTCATTAACAGCGTCCTCTCCTCTCTACACGTTTAGAAAATTTAAAAGGCTTCTTGCTAGGCTGGAAAGACACAGGTCAGGACAGTCTGTTAGCATGAAGCATGAAATTGCAGTAGGCGATACCAGAGGCAGGGTGTAATCCGAATTCATGAGCGCATTCAGTAATTAACGAGAAACCGTAATTAACGAGCCCAGGACAGCTACCCTAACAAGTACAGTATAAGAACTTCCTGAGCGCCGTATCCGGAAGGAATAGGATGAAGATTCGTGTTGCTTTGACTACAGAGCCTTCCGATATTGCTGATCGGTCAACACTGTTGTCTTCAATTAGGCTGTGAAGCTCTTAGCTTCTAGCAGGAATGTCGCCTTTAAATTTTATCTATATATAATATGATTCTTCACAGCAAAGAGAAACTAGATCCAAGATACGTTTTAGTCTCTTTAAGCCTGAAATGACCAAATGCAAAATATCCCAGACATCTGCACAGCAGTGTGTATGTTCACGAGGTCTGGAGATGCTAAAACGTCCTTATTTTAGATTGTTAAACTGGAACTGAAATAAAGCCATTTTCCGTTCTGGACATCTGGGCGGTTGTTTTTGTTCGACGGGCTTGACAAAACAAAACGAACGTTTTGTATTCCATACCGAAAAGAAACGAGACACCGTCGTGGTTGAGAAGAAGCCGGCCATGTTTTCTGTTTTTACTTTGGTCTTGGCACGGTTTCTCTCTCTTTTTAAAACACCTTCACCCTCTACCGCCCCTGGATCACAATCCGGTGTTTCTCCGACGCTGCGCGGCGTGTCGGAAAGCCGAGCTGGTGGCTGCTGTCGGGGCGGATCTGTTGCGACGTTTTTTTTTCTGTCTTTCTCTCCTGCTGGTTCTCTATAATCTTTTTTTCCCCCTGGTGGGTTTTCCCCTCTTTGGATCTTTGAGTCCTGGTGCGCTGTCTGCTTTCTCTTCCCGAGTTTTTTTTTTCCTTCATTAATCTGCTCGAGCCGTTTAGGTATGGAAGCGACTTAGTATCTCAGAATTGCGACTTAGTAATTCTTTAGCTCAGCTGGCAAGACCTGGGTTCGAGCCCATGCAGGGAGGCACGAAGTAGGGTAGGAGCGGCGAGGGGCACCAGCCCTAGAACCCGAATCCGTTGCAATAACAAGAGGACAATGAAATATGGGCTTTTTCGAAGTCGCCAATGTGAGATATAAAGTCGCAATTCTGAGTTTTTAAGTCGCAATTCTGAGTTACTAAGTCGCAATTCTGAGATACCATAGCGCGTTTTTTTTCACTCCCTGGCGGAAATGGGCTTCCATAGGTTTAGTCCAAACTTTCGCTCCGCTTGGACTTAAGCGTCTTGGGAGGGTGAATTTGTTTTGTTCCTTTACGGTTCTGCTTCTGAAGTATAACCTCCCTCCCCCCGTCTCTGCCCCCCTCGGTTCATCGCAAGCTCTGCCACCTTTCTTTAACATAGCGCTTTTCTAATATTTTTTAAACCCTTCCTTTTTGGCTCTCTCTTTTAAATCGGCTTTAGGCCTTGAACTGGTCTAAATTTGTATTTTTTGAAGAGTATTCTGTCATTAGAAAGTGCAGTGTTGAACGGTGTTCTCCATGAGCATTGTTTCAGGGTTAAATAGGTTAAGAGTTAGGAATAGCCCATACATATTAGCTGTAACAGTTAAAAATGCCAGTGCATTACGTGCCAAACGCAACAGTTTGAAAAGCTGAAGCCTTTTCTTTCAAACTTTTGCTTTTAAGTCATCATTCCCATTTAGGGCAAAGCTGTGCAGAGAGCCATATGAGCAAGAAACAAATTGTGAAGAGGATATTGAAATATCACTTTTCCTAAAAATCCTTTCTGTCCTAGAACACAACCATGCCATCAAACATCCTCCATGTTTTCTAATTATCCTAACCCTAGCTAAGAGTTTGACTAAATTCCGATCAAGTCCGTTGCCTTCAGCAGTTGGTTGAAAGGGATCGGATCAATAAGACGATCTCCTCTCCTCAGGATGAAATGTTTCCCTCCAACTTGCTCCTTTGCCACTCTAATGGTGCTGCAGCCTGCCTGCTCGGATGTCGTCCCTAGGGGGCGCTCTTACAGACGGCGGGGAGCTCGATTTCAGCTGCCACACCCCTCTTTCCTGACGCTTCCTCATCCTACAGGCGTCTGGGTCCTTGTCAGGTGGTCTTCAGCTACACGCGGGAGGTAGCAGGTGGTCAGAGAGCCATACCAGATCCCCATCATTACGGAAATAAGCACTCTATAATGACAAGAAACACCTGCCTTTGCATTTAATAATAATGATGATGTTGCTTTATCGGCCCTATACAATTTCTTGCATTAGGAACGCGTCTTTTCACAGACCCCAGCTTGCTCTCCATGAGACACACAGACAGGGAGAGAAGCTGGGGGTCAGAGTGCAGGGTCAGTCATTTATACAGCACCCCTGGAGCAGCTGGGGTGAAGGGCCTTGCTCAGGGGTCCAACAGAGTAGGATGCCTCTGCCAGCTGCCGGATTTGAACCGGCAACCTTCCAGTCACAGGCACAGATCCTTAACCACAGAGCCGTATAGCCAATTTGAACCGAGGTCTTCGCCGACCACAGTCCGTTTGGGAGACGTGAACCCAGACTCTCGCCGACCGCAGACCAGCACCCCTTCACGACAAGCCACAGCGCCACAATTGTCTCGCATTTGCCCGCATTTGTCTCAGGCGGCCCTCCTCCAGCCTTGCAGGTGCCCCTGGGCTGATGCCTCCTGGGTGGGGTTCAAGCCTCCAATGGCCAGGAGGCCTGCCCGTTGACCAAGCAGGTTAAGCCAGTCGCACAGTATCGCACCAAGAATTCCACGCGCTCACTCCTTGGATGTTGGTGTCCCCGGTGAGCTAGTGACGACACCTCGACACTTCAGCGTTCCCAGCTTGATTTTAAAAGCCGGCATCCTTATGCTCCAGTGCTACAGCTTGAAGGCTATCGGGATGTGAGATTGAGTCCCGCACGTCACCATTAACGTTCGCCAATTAATTCTTATTTATAATCATCTTCATCATTTTACACTTCTATTGCGCCTTTCGGGACCCTCCACTCGGAGCTCTTTCCAGGTCATGGGGATCCCCCTCCACCCCCCAGCAGTGTGCAGCCCCACCCAGATGAAGCACCAGTCCGCTCCCCACACACCAGCTCTCAGTGGGGAGGAGAGCAGAGTGATGGAGCCAGTTCAGAGAGGGGGGTTATTAGGAGGCCATGATGGGTAAAGACCAGGGGGGAAATTTGGCCAGGACACCGGGGTAACACCCCTACTCTTCTCGAGAAACGCCCTGGGATTTTTAATGACCACAGAGAGTCAGGACCTCGGTTTTACGTCTCATCCGAAGGACGGCGCCTGTTTACAGTCTAGTGTCCCCGTCACTATACTGGGGCATTAGGACCCACACAGACTGCAGGGTGAGCGCCCCCTGCTGGCCCCACTAACACCTCTTCCAGCAGCAGCCTCAGCTTTCCCAGGAGGAGTCTCCCCTCCAGGTACTGTCCAGGCTCACACCTGCTGAGTCTCCAGTGGGGCTGCGGGTTTGTCCTTTCTCTTGTACTAATGCAGTAGCTCCAAGGTTCTGCACTGTATTTCCTGTGCTTCTAGCTCTGTTTACGTTACTTTAAGCGACACACTGACGGCAGACTCTTGCAAGAAGACACGGGCTGTATTTTGACACTTTATTGGCAAAAACGTGGAAAAGTGCAAGTCTAACAGTCAATAATAAGACTGAAGATTTAACGAGAGGGAGCAGTAAAAAAAAAAGTAGGAATCCCATATAGAAATGCAGCATAAAAAATATTGAAAATGCCCTTTATTTCCAAAGTCAGCATTTCACTTTGTCTGTGACAGGTGCAGATCAGCTTTAGGCTGCTAACAATGTTTTTTTTTTTAAAAGCAAGTTTTACAGATTTTTAAGGTGCAGATCTAGCAAGAAAACACAGAAGAGAAATGACATCTTTTCACAGGATCTTTTTCATCTTGCCTATGGCTTCTCCCCTAGAGTAGAAGGAGTAAGAAAAAAGACGAGACTCTTATAACACATGCTGTGCGCTAAAATAACCCAGGAGACCGGCACTGTTGCGCAAAAGCTGGAGACATTATTCACCGCCAGGCTTTCTGCTGAGTACTTTTCCAGCTTGGTGTGCAAACAGTCCGGATCTGTTACCGTTAGGGGCAATTAAAACCGATTTTGTTTAGCTTACAGTGGATTACAAAGGATCTGTACCCTGCAGTACAAAAAAGCAACCTTTTATCATGATCTGCAGAGAAGAGCAAAAAAATGTTAATGATGAGGGATTGCCTGTCAATTAGGCCTGGTTGATTCATGCAATTGGAACAGCTACTGCAGAACTTCCTATTGGCTGCATATGTACTGTATAGTTCACCTTGAGTATTCGAAGACTCGACTGCAATGTACAGTAAATTAAAGGTTTAGAAGCCTCACCAGAGTGCACTTGCATGGATAACATCCCAAATTGCTAGAATAACTGGAAACACAACTGAGTCTCAAAGCTGGTTCCTGGAGAGCGTGGTGTGTTCTGCTTTTATGCATGGATTCTCCAGCTATGGTGTTCAAGGGAACGTTTCCACAGATCTTTCCTCCCGGTGGCTGTCAGGGTGTATAACGCTGCCCTAGGACTAGGCTAGGACTGTTAGCCCTTCATTTGCTCGTCTATGGACAGCATGTTGTTCCATTGTAATTTTTGGACAATCAATCTGTATAAACCTTTGCACATATTCTATTGTTTTTACAGTGACTTTGATCATCATATTTTGTACACACCTATGTATTTATTTTATATTTATTTTGTATAATTTTTCCTCCATTCTGATGTCTGTTTTTGATTGTCTTGGGCTGCTGTAACACATCAGTTTCCCTTCAGGATCAATAAAGTCTTATCTATCTTATCTTATCTATTTATCTTATGGTCCAAGCTCAGTAAGTCAACCCATTAACCTCATTATGGACTTCATTGAACTAATAAAGGGTTTTTTCGTTTCTTAAGATCTTTCACTGTTGGTTACAGTACACATTGGTACACCTCCAAGCTTTGTTAGGAGCACTGTCATTATCCTGTTTTAAATAATTAGAGCAGGTCCTGACACCCCTATTCTAAGTGAAATGTTGGTGCTCATGTTGCGCATTGGAACTCCTGATTGTGTCTAGGATGTCTGCACTGCAGTGTAAAGAGCAACTGCCCCAAAATGCCTTTTACAGCAATCCACTGCAGGGTGGTTTGAGAGGAGAGAAATAAGTATTACAAAGCTGACCTCAGACTGAAAGAAATTCATATTTTAAAAAAGCATGACACCTGTGCTCAACTGATTAAATACTGCAACACATTTTTTTTTTCATGGATCAGTTATTGGAAATAAAAAGAAGGTTACAAAACCAACTGAAAATAAGTAATTCAGTGGTTTTCAAAACTATGCATATCTGTCAGAAAGTAAGAATCACAAAGTCCACATATATCTGATGCCTCTGTGAGCATGAGGTCACAGTTCCCAAAGGGTGACTCTCATTGTACCAAAGACAGGAAACAACGTGTTGAATTATCAAGTGCCCTGGCATTCTTTAAGTGCTAGTAAAGTATAATAAATCTCTTTTGGTTTTTGAGGGCTCTTGTCTCAGGTGAAATCACACGTCTTGCCTTAAAGCCAGGTCTTCATCCCCGGTCCTGAAGAGTTTCACCAATTCACTGCTTGGAATCCAGCGATGGCGAAAAACCATGTTCACTTGAACCAAGATCCTTTTAATAGGTGATTTTTTTTTTTAAATAAAGCACTTAAAAGATCATTTGGCACCAAAAAACAAAAGTGAAGATACAGCATCCCTCCAGCTAGACTCGAGTTCCCTTTAATTAAACCGGTGACCTGCTTCCTTGATTAACTTACAAGTGTCGCCCAGTTGAGAGACGATAAAACAGGCGATTCAAGATGACTTAGTAGACCAACTGTCAGGACATCCTGTGACCCTCGTCCCGTGCCAGAATTCCTAAAAACTCGGAATTCTCTCTTTTACCTGGACCATCATCTCTGGAGTCGAGCTTCCAGTCCAATTTTTTTTCCCAGGTAGTCAGGAAAGGGCAGCTCTTGTCTCAAAGCGAGACAGCGCTACGAACTGCCCGGACGAGAGCTGGGACGTTTGTTCGTTTTTACCTCTGTGCTCACGGCGGCCGGGTTTTGAAGGAATCGGGCGATTTCAGTCCGTCAGTACTGGGGGAGGGGGGGGACGCCACCACCGCCGATCTGAAAAGTCGGTCCAAGCCCACGGAGCTGCGCGGATCTCCCGAAACTTCCGATAGGGGCCCGGGATTTCAGAGTCTTTCGAGACAAGGCACCTACGGGTAATGTCCGGCACACGAAGGAACAATCTTGGTCCTCGATGTTTTAAGGTCACAAGGCGGGGGGGGAACAAACTTATTCTGCCAAGGGAAAGAAAATCAGCAGCCCTTTTTATTGGGGGTCTTTGTTTCAGTCTCTGCACTGGTCTTGGAGGGGGGGAACTGTGGGGGGGGGGGGTGCCCCCCTCTTTTATCAGCGTCTCTCAGCTCGAGCAGAAAGAGAAATCCGCCAACGGAAGCACTGAATGGAAAGCGTGAGTCCCGCCGCCTGGCGTTGGCGGACGTGGCCGGGAAATGCGTTTTATTCATGTTTTTGGTGTCTGTCGTACAAGACGTCTGCGTTGCGTCTAGACGGTTTTGCTTCACTCGTCCGAGCGACGATAGGAGAATAGCCCCTTAGGAAGAGGCCTCGAGTTCAGTCAGGATTGCGGGGACGTGCGAGTCGACTCGCCCCGCTGACGGCTCCTTCCGGACAGGCGGCCAATCAGGACGCCGGGTGGCAGTGCCTTCTGGGAGTCGGCCATTTTAAATAAGGTACCTTGGGCGGATGCTACAATCTGTGTGCGGGCTTTTCGCCATCTCTGCCCTGGTCCCACCCCCTCCCCAACACGACGATAGCCAGGAATCTGTGTCGCCCGTGACCTCTCCCCTCCTCCTCGTCTCGGCAGGGCCCCAGAGGCACCCTGCCACAGGAATGCTGGGAAATGACTAGAAGCAGAAGGACAATGACCTGCTGGGAGACCCGCGAGCTGGACGAGCCTCGGGTGGGGGGAAGGCAGAGAGGAGCTGGGGAGAATGGAGACAGAGAGAGACGGGGGGGGCGAGGGGGAGAGAGAGCGCAGGCGCCCAGCGGGGGGCGCTAGGGAGCCCGGCCGCGGCGCACGCAGACGTTGGGCTTGGCGGTGTGGCTGAAGCCCTGCTTGCACAGGCACTTGTAGGAGCCCGGGACGTTGACGCAGCGGCCGTTCTGGCAGGGGTAGGCCTGCGCGCTCAGCTCCGCGCACTCATCGATGTCTGGGGGGAGGAGAGAGAGAGAGAGATGGGGGGGGGGGGACACGTGTCAGGGAAAATGTGTGTCCCCACAACCCTGACTTTATCCTACAGAGCCTCCACTGAACCCGTCCCGACAGTCACTGCGGGGGGGCCTGGTTTGGTAGCTTGAATACATGCAACACAGTAAAAACAGACTAAGCAGGACTGTGAAGACCAGCACCATCGCTGGTGCAAAACAGCTACAGATGGCAGAAACAAGCAGCGCAGAAGACCAGTACAATCACCGCCCGTCATCACCTTGCACAGCGGAGATCATTTCGAACAACATGACACCTTCCGTCCAGATCTATCGATTTAGACCACCTCGATTCAAGTGCAGTACAACTAGGTTATCTTTTATTCCCACAGCTATTAACCTGCTTTATTTGGAGAAAAAAATAATTGCATATTTTATTTATATTTATATTTTATCTCCTAATTCATGTCTCTTATTAGGTAATGGGTTCATGTGGTGTTAAATGTATTGCGTGCTTTGTTGATTCTGCCTGCAAAGTAAATTTCGGTATCTGGGACAATAACAGGAAGGAAGTTCATTTTTCGGTCCAAAACTTATCCAAAACTAAGCAGCTGTTTGTGTTGGAAGAGCCTGGGGTGGTGGGGGGTCCAGCCCAGTTGCTCTCCCTGATCTCTGACCCCTGTTTCAGTGGAAGGTCTCTTAAATGCTGGAGCACTGTTCTGCCATCACTACGGCCAAAAGAGAGGAGAGAGAGATGGATGATGGGAAAGGACGCAGCAAGAGGGGGAATGATGGGAAGGGAGGAAGGAGGAATAGAGATGGATGATGGGAAAGGACGCAGAAAGAGGGGGAATGATGGGAAGGGAGGAAGGAGAGAGGAGTTTGGAGGTGGTGTTCTGTAGGGTACCTACCGATGCAGCGCATCCTGGTGTGGTCGAGCCTGAAGCCAGGGTTGCACTCACACATGGTGCCCAGGTAGGAGCGCACGCAACGCCCGTTGGCACAGCTGCACTCGTCCGAGTCCTCTTCTGAACTGTCTCCTTCTGGGAGAGAGGGACAGAGGAGGAGGAGGAGACAAAGAGAAACAGGCGGTGGAGAGAGAGAAAGGGACGATGGGAAAGGGCACAAGGGGGGATGATGGGAGGGGAGAAAGGAGGGAGACGTATAGGAACAGAGAGGAGAGAGGGATGATGGGAAGGGGCACAGCACGAGGGGGGGATGATGGGAAGGGAGAAAGGGGCACATGAGATGGAGCAAGGGAGGGGTGGCAGGAAGACACAAGTAAATGAGAACAAGAGTTAGGAGGAGGGACCACATAGCAATATGCTACCTAGGTACAATTCTGACCCTGGTGTCCCGAACTCTCTCGTACCTTTAACACAGTCAATGTCTTGACTTCATACGAAGTAAAAGACTATATGTATTAACTATACTATAATAAACTACAATTTACTATACTATAATATATACTATATTAAAAAATAACTCTTTAATTGACTAGTCAGGTTGAAATAAAAACCAGAAGGCCCTGCGGGATCTAGGACTGGAGAGCCCTGCTTTAGAGGGATTTAACTGGTCATTAACTTGATGAGACCCAGAATCCAGGAGCACCCAGGCCGTTCGCCCAGTTCTGTGCAGTAACCAAGCCCAGAGGCGTCTGGGGCCGACGGCGCCAGCTCACCGGGCTTGTAGTTGGAGAACGCAGCCAGGAACTCGCCTTCCCCGTCCGACTCGGTGTCCAGGTGCAGCTCGCACAGCCGGTTGAAGATAACTGGCCAGGACAGAAAGGGAGATGGTTGGCCCCCCTGTCCGCCTTGCAAACGAATCGTCCGGGCTTCGCACATTCGTAGACACAGAAAGGCATGCTGGGAGGGAGGGGGCGCAAACCAGAAAACTGCACCCCCGGGTACACCAAGCAGCTTTCCGATCATGCGATGTGTGCTGGGGACCACATTGACGATGGTGACCGGTCATGAATCCATGATTTGAACCGGCACTGATTTTGCAACACAGGGTAACAGTTCTAGCCTGTCTGTACGCATTTCTTACGAACAATACGGTAACAATTTAAAAATATTTTTTTTTAAAATGGGAACCGTAGTCCCAATTTCTCAGACCGGGTATTGGATCTCGGTGACAAAAATAAATCCACTGACGGTATCGCAAAATTTGACAACATTCCGAATTAGGCACAAAATACTTTTGGGAAAATGCTGGAGAGTCTCCGTGTTGTCGAGGGTTTGCACAAATTGTGACATGAAGCAGCCCTTCCTGCTCACTAGTCCCTGTGATGACTAATGCACTGAGATGTACGAGCGAATAAGTACAGGTTGTGCAGCAGACATTTCACCGCAGAAATGTTCCGGCGAGATCCGCAGGCAGGGTTAACCAGTGAGCAGTATTTGCCATTGAAACCGCCTGGGAGAGAAGAGTAGTATTTCTACTGATTTAGAAGAGCTGAATTCACAAGCCTGCTTGTTTAGTGTCACAGGGCCTAGGTTAGGTTACCCTCATCCTAACCCTAACCTTAGCCCTAGCCCTAGCAGCAGGGCAGGGAATCCTGATAGCTTGACTGCACCCTGGGTTACTGGGGGAGTCTGCTGCAGCAGATGGGGGTACCTGAATTGCGTTGGGGGCAGGTGCGGCACTCGGGACCCCAGCCCCGGCCGTAGTGGCAGCAGCACTCGGAGTAGGTGACCCGCAGGCGGTTCTGGGGCATGCTGCAGATCAGGTCCTCGTCCACCTGCAGGAAGCACACGTCCTTGTGGGCAGCAGTGCGGTCTGGTGGAGGACGAGAGGGAGAGAGAGAGAAAGAGACACAGAGACGCCTTACAGGTCTGGGAGCGCCTTCCCAGAATGCCCTCGCTGCAGAAGAACGCTCGCGTCAAGAGCTACTGCGTGTTCTGGGGGCGGCTTGTCAACTTGAACACCTGCTTAGCTTCACCGGCAGCCCCACTGGAGACTCAGCAGGTGTGAGCCTGGCCTGTACCTGGAGGGGAGACTCCTTGGAAAGCTGAGGCTGTTGCTGGAAGAGGTGTTAGTGGGGCCAGCAGGGGGCGCTCACCCTGCGGTCTGTGTGGGTCCTGATGCCCCAGTATAGTGACGGGGGACACTAGACTGTAAACAGGAGCCGTCCTTCGGATGAGACGTCAAACCGAGGTCCTGACTCTCTGTGGTCATTAAAAATCCCAGGGTGTTTCTCGAGAAGAGTAGGGGTGTTACCCCGGTGTCCTGGCCAAATTTCCCCCCTGGCCTTTACCCATCATGGCCTCCTAATAACCCCCCTCTCTGAACTGGCTCCATCACTGCTCTTCTCCCCACTGAGAGCTGGTGTGTGAGGAGCGGACTGGCGCCTCATCCAGGTGGGGCTGTGCACTGCTGGTGGTGGAGGGGGATCCCCATGACCTGTAAAGTGCTATACTGATGTTGTTATTATTCTAAACGCGTCTCCGAGGAGCAGGCCAGGCCAGATGGCGTCACTGAATCCGTTCTCGAACCCCGGACTGCTTCAGGATCAGCTCTGAAACAAGCCCCCTCACCCGCCTCCCCTCCCAGATCCTGCTGCCCAGCCTTTGCTGACGGAGGCAGCTCTTGACCTCTGGATCGGTCCGGTACAGCGGCCAGGCTGGCGAGACGAGCCGAACAGGTCCGCTCTGCGGTGTCATCTCTGACCTGTTTGCGGCACATTCCTGTATTGACGAATCACCCAGAAGCCAGCAGGCGCGTGCGAGAAACCAAACAGGGCCAACGGGGGCTCTTGTGCTCTGGTATGTTCTGTATTAATCGAGGGATTTCAAATCTCCTGAGATTGCATCACTACGACCTTTAACACCTGACATTGATTCGTTTTAGCTAGATTTGTACGGCATACTGCCTTGGACTTTCTATAGGGACCTTCATTCGGATTTGAATCAAGTGTGTAGGATTGGTGTGCAAATCCACACGCATATACCTGTTTGATAAACCTGGTGACATTTTTAGCTGCTGCAACAGTACTTGCATACAGAAGATGTAGGAGAACAGCACTGTTCAGAAGCCGGAGAGAACACCCTGAGAGAGCAGGCAGGCATCTATTTAAGTACCTGAATTACCTTCTGCACCCCTCCAAAGACTGCTGGAACGCACTGGAATTCAATAATGGTGGAGTGTGTGGAAGTGTTGTTGTGCTAGGCTTAAGGAATTGAAAAAAAATGCTTAAAAATCAGCCCTACATTCTCGTTTTCGCGATGCAGATAAATGGTAGACGTATTTCTAAATAGTAAACTGTCACATGGGAATTAGTGCTTACTGCCTCATCGCTTCTGGGTCCCGAGTTTGATTTGGGAGTGAGATACCTTCTGGGTGGAGTCTGCACGGTCTGTCCCATGTTCTTGTGAAGAGTGCACGTGTTCTTGCCCCTACTATTGGGATTCAACCCTGATCGCTCACAGCACAGCGCCCCTCCCTGGACAGGGGATAACTCCTCCACCACGAGAGAGTTCTACGTCTTCCACATGGCCTACATTGCGGGGGGGTGATGTGATGTCACTGCTAGATGTGATGTCACTGCTGGAACTGGTTCAGGCGCGCTGGGGCCCATTACAGTCAAACGGGTTGCTTCCTCTTTCTCCCACCTTTCAAAGACCTGGCGTCTCTGAATTTATCCCTGTGTACTTGTGTGTGGTACATCGGTATGGGGTATCGGTGTATCGGCCTGCCGTAAGCCCTAGGCATCCGGGACTTTCACCAGGAATGAGAGCATTTTTTTGGGGGGAACAGGCGAACCGACAATTTGGGGATCGGATCCTTATAACCCGACAAAATCCACACATTCCACTGAAACAACAGATCCTGAAGTCAACAGACTATCCACCCTATTCACCCAATGCTGACCTTCGTCTTCGCAAATACTGCAGTCTCACTCATGCAGTTTTTGAGCATACAATAAGTATTCTTGGTTTTTGATACCAAAAACAGTCACGGCCAAGTCAGATTGGAATGTAGAGGGGTGCTCTCTTTCCATGGTGTTAAACTGTGAGGTTAAATGACATGCGCTAAGTTAGCCGTTTCCCCCAGTTCATGAAAACATAAAGAGGTTATAAATGAGAGACAGAGAGCTGGCCTGCCGAGCTCATCGAGTTGCTAGTGGATACAGTAAGCGACCTACTGATCTCCCTTACGAAAACCTTCAATATGAAGACAATTTCACTGCTTACCTTAATATACCCCAATCTAGGGTCTGATGTTTATTAAAGTAGTCCGGTCAATTATTTCTCCCAACAAGCACTCTACTGCGTCTGTCCATTTGGACTTTGTCCCTGAGCCCTACATAGGCTCAGAAGTCCTGCTGGCCAGGTCTGTTCCAACCCATAGGGGATCACTGGTGCTCATCATCACCTCTGCCTGTGGTGTAATAGTTCTTTAGATCGACTTATTTGACCTCTTCCCACATCTTTGCTGCTATTTTCAGTTAACAGTACCCAGAAAGGGAGGGTATGGAGGTGCAGTGGCGGGTGTTACTGCCTTACAGCGCTGGGGCCCTGGGTTCAGGTCTGGACTCGGGGTGCTATCTGTGTGGAGTTTGCATGTTCCCCCCCTGTTGGCATGGGTTTTCTCTGGGTGCTCCAGTTTCCTCCCACAGTCCAAAGACGTAATGGTCGATGTAACTGGCTTCTGGGAAAACTGGACCTGGTGTGAGTGTGTGTGTGCCCTGTGATGGACTGGTGTCCAGTCCAAGGTGTATCCAGCCTTGTGCCCATTGCTTTCTGGGATAGACTCCGGCTCCCACGTGATCCTGAATTGGATGGAGCAGTTAGAAAATGGATGCATGGTTACAAGAACTCCACTGATGAACACACTCCTGTTTTGTATTATTCCTAGTCTTGCTACTGACAGCTACTGTGTATTTAACTTGAAACCTGCCTGCAGGATTGTCGCCTCTCCTTCACATTGAACGGTACTGCTCAGACTCCTAACAGGAGCTCCGTAACGACACTTTCTGTGTGCACATTTCATTACCATGTAAATCCCTAAGATACCAGCACATGTGACCAGAAAACATCTTTAATTATAGATCTATATATATATCTAGAACCTATAAATATATATTTTCAGGTCAACAGTAAACTGGTCACTTCATCTTTTGCTAGAAATTTACAAAAAAGATGTAACAGTTTTACAAACTGTAATAACAACACTCTGCTGAGATACAAAGGGTCATAATATTGTTAAGAAGCATCTCCAGGGTGTTTTAATTTTATGAGATATACGGATGTTAAGGAGCTGATGATGTGGTCTTATTATTGTATCTCAGCTTTGAACGAGAAGAGTAAAATGTTCCTCTTTAACTCACATCTTTTTTGGGGGGAACTGAACTTGGCCATTGAGCACAAGCGCTAAAACCATTCCAGAAAATCAATTTAAGTGGAGGAGATGAGAGATGAATCGCTTTGGGTAGGTATTAACCGACTAGAATCAGTAATGCCACAATGCTGAAGGTAAGCCGAGATGATATTAGGGGTTTTCTAGAAGCAGAATGGTGTACCCAACATGAATATTCGGAGTACACTGTCTACACAAAATACAAATTTATAATTCAGTCAACAGAGCATTTTTCTGACTACCCTGTACATTCAACTAATATACAGCCTCTTCACAAGTCCACCAGATACAAACATCAGAGCAGTATATATTCTATACTGTAGTATTGCCTAATATAGTGTTTTTATAAAGTCTAAAATTTGGAATATAGACTACAGGACAACACTTTCAATCAGGGATTTCAAATGGAATGTACAACTACTATGAGAGAACAGTCCTGTCAGGACCACATTCCCCAGAACCCTCTGGGGGAGTGAGCTGCTGCTCTCAAGTCACCTGACCAGTTGCAGGAAGACAACTGGTCAGGTAACGGTTCAAAAACCAGGAAGCAGAGGCGTCCTGTCAGTCCGTGTGAATGAATGCCTACTGTCTTGAGAGGCTGAGGGCGGAACCCCTGTCTGCACCAAGGCCTGAGCCAGGTAACTTCTGCTAACTGCTTTTTTTAAACAGTCATCTGTTTTAAAAGTCATCTGATCCATTGTCTTTGGGCGACCGATCAGGTGACGGAGAGCAGCGCCTTACTGCCCCCAGAGGATTCTGGGAAATGCGGTCCCGACAGGCCTACTTATAAGGAGCGCTAACTTATAAGCATTAACGGCGAGACCGCGATGAAATATTAACCAGGTTCTGCTGTCAACTGGAATGAATAACAACATCATAGTCCTGACCACAGCCTGAATCATGACAGTCCTAACTCAAAACATCTAGTTATGCAACATTGTTTATAACTTTGCATTACATCATTAACAACATTATTTTAGACATAAATACATGCTATAGTATACAACAGTATCCTATGTTATTACTTTTTATAGTAATTTATATTATGCAATATCATATTCCTATTATATTATATTGCGCCGCCCTTTCGTACTGCGTAATAGAGTATCCTACACTATTCACTCTGATTTTTTCTTTGTTTTTTTCGGCTTACTCTGAGTCTAGTTGAAAAGAATACAAACTTTGAACCCGGTTCACCACTCAGAAAAAGGGATGCGTGTCATGTTATTAACGGGCAGCGGGGCGAGCGCCTGTACGTGGTTAATCGTTTTGCAAGGCCATCACCGCCAACGGTTTCCGGGTCACATCTTTTCAGAGCTCAGCCACCTCCAGATGCAGGAGAACAAGGCGCTTCAACAGAAAGCAGCGTAGCAGCGTCAAGCGCCTGGCAGGAGGGGGGTCATTAAAAGCTGTTAAATGGATTAAGCCACAGGGCACTGATCCCAGCTGCGCCTGCGCGTGCAGAAGTGCCAGGCAGGAATAGCAGATCCAGGCTCTCTCAGCTTTCCTGCCCAGGAAGATCACAAGCGGGCGAGCCGATCACAGAGCGGGAGATCAGGTGCGAGAGAGAGAGAGACAGAGACATGAGGACTTGAAGGAAGAGAAGGTCCTTCCCCACTTTCCATCCCTTTAAGAAGGACGAGGAAGAGGAGGGAGCTAGCCTGGCTAAAGGTGAAAGGGCAAAGGTCAAGGGGCAGTGCAGTGCCTAGGGGGTGGACTGCTACAGTATTGTAACAGACATGGATGGTGTAAAATAATTTTGCCAAAAAAGTTAAGACAATATCAGAAAACCCCTTGGTTTTAATTCCCCAAAGAGTATATAAAGATATTCATGGGGGATTGTAGATATCGCAGTCATGTTTTCATAAGCCCAGAGATACTGTAGAGTACAAGGTTCTGAATTCCCTTTCAGTGAATCATATGCAGTTTTATGACCAAAGGCTTTTGAACAAGAACTTACCTTCTTTTACCTCTCCTTCTAACTTCAGATATTTACGTGACCCAAGTTTAGTTTTTACAGGTTCTAACCTTTAGTATTTGTAATAAACGCTTTGAAATTCCTGAGAAATCAAAAGTATAAGGCTTGCGATACACTAGAGGTTAAATATGCGATGGTATAGATTCTGTGAAAACACTGAAGTACAGCATTGCAAATATTAAAGTCAATGCTATAATATGCTGTATAATATATAATGTGCTACAGTGTCTGCTGACCCTCGTCATGTCTATCAAAGCAGGTGAATATCAATATCAATATTGATTTTGATACGGCAACACCAAGACACCCTCTCCTTTAGGGCTTTCATGTCAGCTGGAAGACGGACACCCAGAATTCCAGATTATGGGGGCTGACATCCCTTTGTTCCTGGTTGCATAGGAGATCTCATGTTCTAGTCGGAAATTAGTTAGCCAGAGTCGGACGGGTTCGAACCTGCACACCTCTGCCCTCTGCATCCGAGCAGAGGCTTTTCCGTGATGAGATAACAGCTTGGAGGCTGAGAAACACGCATGCTCGACGGGTTCTTCGGTGAGGGTCGATTCTATACTTGTTTGCTGGTGTACCATGGTAAAGGTGGATTGCAGTGCAGTAAAGCATGGTAAAACCACAGTGAAAACGCAGGAAAGCTCCGCTCGCACAGGAACAAAGCTGCTGCCCTTTTTTTTGGGAAAATGAACCCAAGAGCAGGGGACAGGTATACCAGATGGACACAAGCAGGGGAAAGCAGGCGAAACAGAAATCCAGAGTCTGTGGTCAGAAACTGGCTGTGGTCAAAGCT
This sequence comes from Atractosteus spatula, assembly GCF_055471065.1. Lineage (NCBI taxonomy): Eukaryota > Metazoa > Chordata > Actinopteri > Semionotiformes > Lepisosteidae > Atractosteus > Atractosteus spatula. The sequence goes on from NC_142729.1 coordinate 13,261,451, forward strand.
GGTACGGACACTGTAGCGAAGCACAAACAGTCTGTACAGCAAGCCGGGGTCTAAGCTGAGATACCAGTGTAGAGAGAAACCAGAGCAGGGGGTGATCCAAAAGACATGGTAGAAAACAAAACGCTGTCAGGAATCCGAGGAAGTACAAGACAGGAGATGGGGGAATTATAAAATTGAGGGGCTTCGAGCGACACTCGTAGAGCAGACTCAGTCATAGAGGTCACCTCTGTACCCCTTTCCCAGCAAACCTTAGACATTCTGCACCACCTGGTGCGGCTGTTGATGCAAATCGCCCTGCAGGTGATGCAGGTTTCCTGGTGGACTGCACTTCCCATGGTAACCGGTACAGTGTGACAGGCTCATAGAGGGGTGGCTGGTTACTGTGGCAAATGCCAGCTGACCCTGCAGCGCTCCAACCCCCTCCACCCCACCCCACTTCCACAGTGGGATCAAGCCTGACAAGTGACAAGGACTGGACAGCACTGCACACACATGAACACCAAGCAGCAGCCATGTCACCCTGCAATTCACATCTGGCAAACTTCGGAAGCTCATCAGGAGTGAGCCTGGCAAGTACCTGGAGGGGAGACTCCTGGGAAAAACCAAGGTTGCTGCTGGAAGAGGTGTTAGTGGGACCAGTAGGGGGCGCTCACCCTGTGGTCTATGTGGGTCCTAATGCCCCATTATAGAGATGGAGACACTAAACCGAGGTGCTGACTCTCTGGGGTCATTAAAAACCCCAGGGCGTTTCTCGAAAAAAGTAGCCCCAGATACCCCGGTGTCCTGGCCAAATTCCCCCCTGGCCTTTACCAATCATGGCCTCCTAATAACCCCCCTCTCTGAACTGGCTCCATCACTCTGCTCTCCTCGCCACTGAGAGCTGGTGTGTGGGGAGCGGACTGGCGCCTCATCCAGGTGGGGCTGCACCCTGCTGGTGGTGGAGGGGATCCCCATGACCTGTAAAGAGCTCTGAGTGGAGCCTCCAGAAAGGCGCTATATAAGTGTAAGCAATTCTTATTATAATCACAGGAAACATTCATGGGGGGGTGTTGATTTTCCAGAGTTTTACTGCGCTTTCCTCCTTTCCGCGATTCTGTCAAGCTATGAAATGTCGCTCTTCCGAGTGGCGAAACTCAAGTTTTACCGCCTGCCTCCCCGAGAACTGTACAAGCACACGGCGCACAAAAAGCAGCTGCAGCTCGTCCGAAATTTGGGATTGGGGAATTGGGAAAGGGAGGGGGAGAAACCCGCAATCTCGATTCCCGGTGACGACCTCCTCCCAGACGCACGCGGCGCCACGCTGATGGCTTCCTGCTGGCCAGTCGGCGGCCTGAAGGAGGCTCTGTTGTGCCGAGGGTCGGCCCCGACCCCCTGGGCCCATCACTAATGGGGGCACCCCCCCCCTCCTGCAGTCAGTACGTGGCCCAGCCTGTCCAGCGCCACTCCCACCCTGGCAGCAGCTAGCCCTCAAGCTAAAGTTGCTCAGCAGCGTTTGATACCCACCGTCATAGACGCACTGTTTGAGCGCAGCGCTGAAGGTGAAGGGCTGAGTGCAGATGCAGTGATAGGAACCAGGCGTATTGATACACACTCCATTCTTACAATAGGATGGGTCCTGACATTCATTCACATCTGCAAGGGATCACCACAGACATGGGGGTTACACAAGGCAAAAACAATCCTGGTACATCGCACAGGTGTCTCTCTCTCTCTCTCTCTCCCCACTGTCTCGCCCCAACAAGCGGCATGGACAGGCAAAAGCAGGACCGCCTCGCCTGGGTCGAGCCCCAGCCCCCGGCCATAGGGGACGTGGAAGAGGGGTGGGGGGGTAGCAAAAGAGGCATGTGTTTCGCCCCCCCAGGGCGAAATCAAAGGAGGGGTTTGAAACACAACCCTTCCTCGCGCCACACAGGCATGTGCGCGCACAACACTCGAGCACAGACTCCCTGATCGGCTGGCTAGTCAGGCAACTGATCGCGCTGATGACTGCAGGCGGTGCAGGGCGGAAAGACGGGGCGGTCTCGTTGGGTGGAGGCAGTTTGGGGGAGCTGATGCTGAGACTCGAAGTGACGTCATAAAAAGGACAGAGAAACCAACAGGCTCTTTGATTTCTGGGGGTTTGATGGATGCAGATGCAGATGGATGCAGCATGACCACATACTGTATAACACCTGATACACACTCATTCCTGCTCTGCTCACATGTCACAATCTGGGTGTTTTGAGTTACTCAAAACCTGTGCTTTTCTGCGCAGCGATTTTGCACTCTGCAGGGCCTAACGGTTGAAGTCCAAACTCAAGAGATAGATCACTTTTTTGGCCCTATACAATGTCTTGCATTATGAATGTGTCTTTTCACAGACCCCAACTTGCTCTCCATGAGACACACAGACAGGGAGAGAGAAGCTGGGGGTCAGAGCGCAGGGTCGGCCATTTATACAGCACCCCTGGAGCAGTTGGGGTGAAGGGCCTTGCTCCTTGCTCAGGGGCCCAATGGAGTAGGATTCCTCTGCCAGTCGCGGGATCTGAACTGGCAACCTTCCAGCCACAGGCACAGATCCTGAGCCACAGTGCCATCGCTCCGCCCGAACTGGTGTCAGGTTTAAAAAAACAGCACTATAAAGCCTTTTCCTTATCTTCTGTGATAGACACAGTGTCAGGGGGCCTCTGTCTATCTGATTTTCAAGGATACCTGCTATCGAGAGTCATCATTTCCTGGGGGCCAGTACTATAGTAAGCAAGTGTAGAGTAGAGACCCCCTAGAGTCCACAGCAGGAGTATGGTAAAATTGTGGTAAAAGCGCAACATTTGCCAGTGTAAAGATCAATAAGAGGTATCCGGTTTGCATCCTGCAATACAAATAGTGGCAAAAACACATACTGGAACACATTTAACAAATTTTAATGACCATCAACAAATTTGCATTTTTAAAATGCATATCATTATATCTCAGATATCTGTCATTATATTTCAATGTATACTGACGTTACTCCTGCAACGTCAAAAGACGGATTTTAGATTGCATTCAGATTTCCAGTATCTGGGCACTGTTCAGGATGCACGTTCTACCATTGAAGTACATTTTCTGCATTGCAATGTTTTTTCACGTGTGCATTCGATGTTTTTATCTCGGTCATTCCATCCGTATGGCAGCAGGTAATGTACTGTAGTTTCCATATGTGTGAACTATGGAAGGAAGGAAGACTGAGGAATGTGTGATCCCTGCTCTTGATGTGGAAACCTGTTTCTCTCAACACTACAGACAACATTCGGAATTTGCCTTGTGGTTGGGACACGGCTGAGCTGTGTGCGTCAGTCACACTTACCTGTAACGTTCGGGAGACAGTTATCATCTCATCCTTCTGCTCTGACTGAACTGCCCCAGCTTAGATCTCCCCCCCCCCCCTCCCTGGCCCTCCCTCGTTAATCGCCCATCATGGATTATTCAAGCGCAGGGGTCTTACCAATATTCATATTTTCAAAGAACCCCTTTCGCCTCTTTCAATCAGACAGGGATCGCTTGAAATTGAACGGAACCTGCCAAAACCGGGGACGGCGCAATTCGAGGTCTCCTGTCCCTCTTGTTTTCATCTTGCTGTTAATACCTATTGGCTGACGGGTGACCTCCCTCTGTCAGCCTGACTGAGGAGATCCCCTGCTCGTCTGACGCCCCGAATCTTTTGCAGGATCGCGACGATCGATTTCTGCCTGGCTCGTCACGGGGCCAGGCAGGAAGAACAAGGGCGCAAGTCGGAAACAACAGAGCAGTGCACTTTAAAGTGAGAACAGGGGGCAGGAGCCTTTACACTAAGAGGAGTGGGAGTCTGGAACACGCACCAGGCCAAGTCACTAAAACGAACACCCTGGCCCCCTCTTATTTGTAGCTTTTTTATGCTCTTATCACAGCCTTGCTGAAACCAATTAAAAAATATACCAGAGTAACAGTACATGGCCAGAAACACATTCAAAAAGGTGTCTACCCATTATGTGAAATCTGCTTATTCCTGGTAAGAGTCGCAGTGACTCAACGCCTATCCCTGGACGGGCCATCGGTTCTTAAAGGGTATGCACACACGCCCAAGCACATTAGGACATTTTAAAGACCCAGACATGCCATTGGAAGACGAGCCAACAACGGAACACCAAAAAAGAACATGCAAACTCCACACGGAAGATGCCCCAGTCCGGAACAGAATGAACCCGGGACCGAAGAGCTGCGAGGTGCTCACTGCTGTGTGTATTTAAATATCAGTGAACATATTTAACAATTAGAAGTTTTTACAGTTCCTAAATTCCCTAATTTGGGCCTCTTTTGTTCTTAAAAAAAGAAAAACCACAGTAAGTGCCTCACACTTGCTTTTCATTGTATGTTATATGCGATGTCTATGCTGTAAGGGGCTGACTGGTGTAACATGCACCTACAGTATTTTAAGGGATTAATTTACCCCTGTTCGCCCTCTGATCTGGGGCTCTGGGTGAGCTCTGCTACTAAACCAGGAGCCGCGATCAGTGGAAAACCCCGTTCAGGAAAGGCACAGATTTCAGATCGTCAGCGCTTGGTTCGTCCCGAAACCAGGGACGAAGGACATCCAGAATAGACTAAATCAAGCTGGAAATGTCTTTAGGATGCTTCACACTGTTTGGAAGTCACCCCAATATAGTACTCGCACCCTGCTGAAGCTATCCCAGAGCTGTGTCTAACCCTAACTCTTCTGTATGGCTCAGAACGCTAGAGCATGGTGAAAGGAGATCTGAATCAGCTACCAACATTTCATCCCAAAGGTTTGCGAAGGATCCTACGCCTCTTCCGGAAGAACGGCTAGCCCCCCCCATGCCATCAAGAGAGGACGGCCACCGTCGGGAAGAGAAGACGCGGGAGATGGATCGCGAGAAGGGAGAACTCCATCACTAAGACTGCCCTGCGCTGGACCCCTGAAGGGGGAAGACGCCAGCGAGGAAGACCCCGAACCACCTGGCGGAGATCTGTGGAAGGAGAACCTGCAGGCTGTGAGCCATAGCTGGGATACCATAGAAAAACTGGCTAAAGGCCGACGGATCTTTGCTGCTGCTCTACAAGCCAGCAGGCGTAATAGAATAAGATCCCAGGGAGACTGGAGATGAAGGCCAAGGGAGGAGGAGGAGGTCCCGTCTTGCGGCGGTTTTCAACAGGTCCCTTTCCATTTTAAGCAACACCCGCCGGCTTAAAATCGCGCTGAAGGGGTCGGGGTGGGGTCGGGGTTGGGGGACAGTCCTTCGAATATGAAGATGGGTACGCCCTTACTCACCACCCTGCTCCTCGGGGGGGATGCAGCTGTTGCGGTCGGTGGCCAGGGTCCAGGGCAGGGAGCAGATGCAGTAGTAGGACCCCAGGGTGTTCAGGCAACGCCCGTTCTTGCAGTTGGCCGGGTCCTGGCATTCGTCCACATCTGCAACGGCACCCTGCCGTGTTAGGCGGGGGTGGGGGGGGGGGATCGCCTCCAGACAACAGCACACAACACAGAACGGGGCTTCCCAAACTCACTTCCCAAAGTGTGTCCAGCGATGGACTGGTGTCCCGTCCAGGGTGTGTGTGTGTGTCTAGTGATGGACTGGTGTATCATCCAGGGTGTGTGTGTGTCCTGTGATGGGACTGCTGTCCTGTGTATGGGATGTGAGTGCGTGTGTATCCTGTGATGGGACTGCTATCCCATCCAGGGTGTGTGTGTGTGTCCTGTGATGGGACTGGCATGTCCAGGGTGTGTGTGCGTGTCCGGTGATGGACTGCTGTCCCGTCCAGGGGGTGTGTGTGTGTGCGCGTGTCTGGTGATGGACTGCTGTCCTGTCCAGGGGGTGTGTAGGTGTGCGTGTCCAGTAATGGGCTGCTGTCACGTCCAGGGGGTGTGTGGGTGTGTGTGCGTGTCCAGTGATGGGACTGGCATGTCCAGGGTGTGTGCGTGTCCTGTGATGGACTGGCGTCCCGTCCAGGGTGTGTGGGTGTGCGGGTGTGTGTACACGTGTCCTGTGATGGACTGGCGTACCGTCCAGGGTGCGTGGGTGTGTGTACACGTGTCCAGTGATGGACTGGCATCCCGTCCAGGTGTGTGTGTGTGTGTGTGTGTGTGTGTGTGTGTGTGTGTGTGTGTGTGTGTCCAGTGGTGGACTGGTGTCCCGTCCAGGGGGTGGTCTTACTTTGTGCCCTGTGCTTCTGGGACAGCCTCTGAGGTGCTGTGGCCCTGACGAGGAATAAGCATCTTTCTGACACTTTCTAAATCTCGAAGAGCCGCGCCGCGCTGCTGCAGTGTACCGGCCAGGACCGGTCTGATGCCCTTCAGAACAGGACTTCACCTTGCCACGTACCTACGACCGCGGGCATCACACACTTCTTCTTGGACTAGTCGGAGGCCCAGGGGGGGGTGCAGGTGCAGAAGAAGGAGCCCCTAGTGTTGACGCAGGCCCCGTTGGCACACAGCGACTCGTCGTGGCACTCGTCCACGTCTGGTGGCACAGAACAGCGCCCGATTAGGGCAAGCTCCCCCTCTTCATCGCGGCACCGCAGCAGGGAAGACCCAACTCTCGTCGACTGGGGGCAGGCCTGCATCTCAGGCTACCCGTGACCCCCAGCTTAGTAAACGATGGTGGGCTTTTAAGTAACGTTTGAGAGGAGTTTTTTTCCGCTAGCCTAACCTTGCTCATATACAGCACATAGGTGTTCAAAAAGAGATCTTCGACACAGCTTTTAATCATACAAACAAAAAACGACATGGCCAAACGTTTTGCCATTTCAAAAGCCATTTAGCTGGGCGGAGTGGTTGGCATGGCGACCTTGCGGACTGGGGTGCTGTCTGGGTGGAGTTTGCATGTTCTTCCTCAGTTTGCATGAGTTTCCTCCTATAGTGCAAAGACATCCTGGCTGGGGGGTTAAGCGGCTTTGGGAAAATTGGTCCTGGTCTGAGTGTGTGTCTGTGTCTGTGTCTGTGTGCGTCCTGTGACGGACTGGCATCCTATCCAGGGTGTACCCTGTCTTGTGCCTGTCGCCTGCTGGGATAGACTCTGGCTCCCCAGTGACCCTGAATTGGATAGAGCCGTTAGCAGATGGAAGAATGGCCAGAAAAACCCTTTAATTTGCGAGAGCCCCCAGCACAGTGCCAGCTGTACCTGTTCATTTACACAACGAAGGCAGAAGAGAGAAAAAAAATCTTGGTGCTTCGTCTCCTGCATGATCGCCCCAGACGCTCAAACAACAAGACAAGAAGAAAGGCTTGTTATCCGTCTCTGCAACTGGACTTGTCAACGCTCTCCCCTGCTTTTCCAGTTACAAACTGCATTGCCTTCGAGGAATGCCCGGAAGGCAAAGAAAAAAGACAAATAAAAGCTATTTTCCTTTTCGAGATCAAAAGTTCACATAATTAACCGTTCGCCTAGTTAACTAGTTAACGATTTGGCTGTTGTGACCTGTGCGGTAGTGAGTTGTTCATTTTTCTGAGGATGTCATCCAGCCGTTTCTTGAAAGACGTTCAGCTTCAACCACATGGCTGAGCACCATGTTCCACACTCCCACCACCCTCTGTGTAAAGAAGAGCGCTTCCTGTCCTGACTGGAGGATCTCTTGCAGCTGTTTCTTGAAACAAGCCAGGGTATCGGCTTCAATCACATGGCTGGGTAGCTTGTTCCACACCCCCACCTCCCTCTTTGTAAAGAAGGGCCTTCTGTCCTGACTGGAGGATCTCACCCAGCTGGGTCTTGACAGCAGCCAGGGTAGAGGCTTGTTACAGGGCTGGGCAGCTTGTCCCACACTCCCACCGCCCTCTGTGTAAAGAAGGGCCCCCTGTTTTCGCTTTTAAATGCGTTCCCACACAGCTTCCACTTGTGCTCTCTGGTTCGGGTTTCACTCTTCAGTCGCTGACTGGAAATCAGCTGCGCTACGGAAAGTGGGGGATACCTCAGCCCAGCTCTGGGGGTGCTCAGGCAGACAGGAGCCTGTGCTTGGGAGCAGGCAGTCAGAGTTGGATAAACCAGCAACCAACAAGCTCAGGATGATGGGATGATACTCTTACTGGCTGAGCTGATCAGCTGCCACTGAGGTAGACTGTGCAAAATGACTGCCCTTGCGTGAGACGTGTTTGATTTGATCTGTCCTCTTTTTGATTGCAATCGATGAAGGGAACTCGTCTCCGTCTTAATTCTATCGGAACCATTTAGTGGCTTAAACAGCAAACGTTTCTTCTGCAATGCTCCTGTGATTTACAGGGCAAACTCGATGTCTGCTCCAAAATCTGGAAAAATATTCCTCTTTCTTTAATTTTGTTTTCCCAATTTGGGGTTTTATTCTGGAGGGCTAAGAAAACAGTGCCAGGACACCTGATTTTATAAAGCCTCCCGCAGGATCTGTCTATGAGTCTCAATGTTTGTATCCGAAGGAGGAGACGAGGACAAGCCCTGGGAAAAAAAACTGCGGCACTCCACACGTGCTACAACTTGCCAAACTGACTTTCGAAGAAAGAAAACGGAATGTTGTTAGTTGTTTTTTTTTTCTCATTTCTGTTTTGGCTGTTTCTTTCTAGTGTGTGTAGTGAGACAAACAAAAAAGCAATCGGATGGTTCAGACCTGGTGCCCAAGGAGTTCCCTTGAATTCAAGCCCTCAACCGGGCCTCTGCTGTCAGAACTTTCTAAGTTACAGGGGAGCTGCAACGCCATTTTTAAATTTTGAGATTAGAAAAAGTCGGCAGTGATGACGTAGTGCATTTCAAACTACGGTGAAAGTAAATTGTGCACAGTAACTTGTAAAACCTCCTGTTTTCATCATTTCCAGGTCTGCTCAGCGCCATGTTTCTGCGATTCAGAACGAGGCAGCAGGACTTCCGGTGAGGTGAAGCGGCCCTGTGACCCTGTAAACAAGCAGGCTTGTGAATCCAGCTCTTCTAATCCAGTAGAAATAGTGCTCTCCTTTTCCAGACGGTTTCACTGACAAATACTGCTCACCGGTTAACTCTGCCTGCAGATCACGCTGGAACATTTCTGCAGTGAAATGTCTGCTGCTCAACCTGTACTTATTCCCTCGTACATCTCGGTACATTAGTCATCACAGGGACTAGTGAGCAGGAAGGGCTGCTTCAAGTCGCAACTCTCATGAAATCTCGACAACATGGCAACCTTACAGTACTTTCACAAAGTTCATGATTGTAGACTTAATTTGGAATTTGTCTTTTTTTCTAAAATGTCAATGAATTGATTGCGTTACGAGATTTGGTAAACTGGTGTGAGACGTTAGGACTGCAGCTCCCCTTATATGATCAGTAAGACGTATAAAGGTGGAAACTGCCTCTAGACTGCTGAGAGTGGGTGATGTTTGAAACAGTTTTCTCTCTTTGAGGTAAAGGCACTGTTTGGTACCATGTTGAAAAACCGCTGGTCGGGGCCAGGGACGAAAGCGAGAGTTCAAACGAATTGTGGCATGAAAGTGGCCCTTCCTGCTCACTAGTCACTGTAAGCAAATGAGAAACATGGTTTCCTAACAATGTTAATTATTATGAGTGTGTTTTAGTCAGTCGGCAGGTTGCTCTTTTATTCCAATGCTTAAAAGTACCTAAAAAACGTGTTGCCTTGTACGCGCCGGTTTGATGAAAATATTTTACTGCTAATATCGTAGTGAAATTCGCTTGGTCTAAAGAATGTTTACAGTGTTAATAGGGTTGTTTTTGCATCAATGACAGCAATATGGCATTATGCATACTGTGAAACTTTGTCTCTTTTTGGATGTAAACTGGAGCTTGTACACCTGCCCGTGTACTTGGTAGTTTCATTGTGGTTTGACATGCATTCATCACTGCCAGGCATCATAACCCCGAAATGTAAAAATAGCTTTGCAGTTCCCTTTTAAGATGACCTCTATGCGCCCTCTTGTGGCTTTGGGTAGAACTACCAGCTACATCTCACCTACCTCTGACTAAAGCTCAGACAGACACCACAATAGAGAGAACTGAATTACCAATGCACTCCAGCAGGTTACTGTCGTAGTAGAAGCCTTGCTGACAGTAACACTCATACCCAGGCTGTGTATTCACACAGTGGCCTTCTTTACAGATCTCTTCCTTGAACAGCACACACTCATCGATATCTGCCAAGACACAGAGAGAAACCAAAACACCCAGCAGGAATGAGACAAAGCATTCATGTGAGAAGAGAGAGCCTGAAACTGCACCTACTGTCTGCCAACAGATGCCCATGCCCTCAGGAGAGCTTACTCCCCTGAAGTGCTCAGTTTGGCAAAAACCATTAAGATATGTTTAATAATAATATTAATCGACTCAAAGCTCTTTACAGGTAATAGGGATCCCCTCCACCACCAGCAGTGTGTACCCCCACATGGATGATGCGCCAGAACGCTCCCCACACCCCAGCTCTCAGTGGGGAGGAGAGCAGAGTGATGGAGCCAGTTCAGAGAGGGGGGTTATTAGGAGGCCATGATGGGTAAAGGCCAGGGGGAAATTTGGCCAGGACGCCGGGGTAACACCCCTACTCTTTTCAAGAAACGCCCTGGGATTTTTAATGATCACAGAGAGTCAGGACCTCGGTTTGACGTCTCATCCGAAGGACGGCGCCTGTTTACAGTCTAGTGTTCCCGTCACTATACTGGGGCATTAGGACCCACACAGACCACAGGGTGGTCCCACTAACACCTCTTCCAGCAGCACCTTTATCTTTCCCAGGAGGTTTCCCAGTAAGGTACAGGCCAGGCTCACAGCTGCTTTTGTTTGAATACAATTAGACTTTGCATTTTCCACCACAATGCTGGAGAAGGGTAGCTGTTGTTGTTGACAAGCAGTTTATTGAAGCACTTATGCGGAGAAATTAAATCTGCAGGATCTCTATAGTGCACTCCAACAATCAACATGTCGGGCACATTAATTACATTAAGTAATATATTTTGTGCTGTCTAAGACAAAACAAACAAAACAGCTTGTATTGGAGGGGGAAGTTCAGCTGTATAACAGAAATAGGGGTGTGTATGTATCTCTTGTTTTAGCGAGAACCTACCTCTGTGCGCTGGCAGCCCATACTCTGTGATGCTCTCCTCGATGTAGAAGCCTCTTCCAATCGGACACAGGGAGTGGAACTCCGCTGCAGAAAACAAGCATCAGAAAGGAGCTTCAGGGAAAGAACACGACGGTGTCACAGTTTAAAGCACTGCTGCCTCGCAGCGCTTGGGCCCTGGGTTCAGATGTGGACCTGGGGTGCTTGTCTGGGTGGAGTTTGCATGTTCCCCCTGTGATCATGTGGGTTTCCTCCCACAGCCCAGAGACGTGCTAGTAGGTTAACTGGCTTCTGGGCAAACTGGCCCTGGTATGAGTGCATGTATGGGTGAGTGTGTGCCCTGCGATGGACTGGCATCTTGTCCAGGGTGTACCCTGCCTTGTGCCTGTTTCTTGCTGGGATAGGCTCCAGCTCCCCTGTGACCCTGAACTGGAAGATGCCATTTGAAAATGGATGGAAAGCTCATTAGGGTTCACACTGCTGGTCCAGATGCACACCATTTTTTACACACCTTTCCATAAGGGAATTATTATTTCACCCTTCTATAATATTATTTTCCATGATGACTGAAACAAAGACCTTAAACCGTTCTCTTATGTTAAGAAAGCAGGCACCACAGCGACTTTCTCGGAAACTAGATGCTGGCATTTATATTCTCCAGGTCCGTATGTTCTTCTGCCTTGTCCTGGGGTGTGCCTGTCCTCGTTCTATTCATGGGAACACTGAGGGTATGCCTGTTCATGCAAGCAGGTCTCAACGTCTGCAAAATGAATGATTTGGTCTCTCCACTGGGGGGGGGGTTGGCTGGAATCAGAGCAGCACTGGATAAAAATGAGACAAGGGTTGCTCATTTCAACTTCCAAATGATCTTGCACAAAAGATATGGATCTGAGACGAATCTGTAGTAGTTAGCGAGTGAGCCTCTCCCTGCCCCCTGCCCAAGTTCCCACTACCCAGCACCAGCAGCTCAGCCTGCACTGGAATGGACGCTCCAGGTTCTGTGTCAGCAGTGTGGGGAATGACAGTTTTATTGCCCACTTCATTACAGTGGGGCATGCTGATCACAGAGCAGAGAGAGAGAGGGATTCACGTTGTTTATTGTAGCTGATTACTACACATTTGTGAATGCTGTTGCTTGTTTTAGTTGATCAGTATTATTTTACTTAACTTAAAGCCAATGCATTAGTGTTTTGTTATATAAGAGCTTTACTTATGTCTTTTAAACTGAGTACTATACTATAAACTGCAGTAGATTATGTGGTGGTATAAATGACTTAGACTTGGTTGTATGTGAATCTGGCAACCGGCGATGGTTCTCTGCACCAAACCTTCGCGAATGTCTAGACCCTGCTATGCCGTTCTTTTTCATGTGACTGGGGTGACTGATCCTGCTCAATGATGAACAGAAGTTTAAATAGAAAGAATCACGACTAGATCTAATTTAGCAAAGTTAGAAAGCTTTGATACTGCCTAGCTTCAGAACCAATTTAATTAGGCCTCATTCCTTAGTATCAGTCTCTTATTTTTTTGCACGTTATTGGTGGAAATAAAGCTGCACTGACGTTTGAACTGATAAGACTGAATTTAATATATTTTCCCATTCATTTTAAAGGCTTGTTGCAAAACTGGACACACACACAGAAGTGGGCTGAGTTAAGGGTGGGGGGAGTAGACAGTCGTACCGGAATTGTGGACGGGACAGGGGTAGATCTCGCACCTGTCCCCCCAGCCCACCCCGACGGTGCAGCAGCATTCCTGCTTGGTGATGTTGATGGCCAGGACACTGTCGCAGAACATTGTGTCGTCCAGGTTCAGATAGCACTCCTTCTTGTCGTCGTCGTCCGTCTCGATCTCTGCAGAAGAAAACAGGAGCTTGTCATGCTGGCACCCCCCCCCCCCCATGGATCACCACTGAGCCCCCCAGCTAGCATTGCCACAGCATCCAGAGGAGTTTCTACTGGTTGCCGGAGTTACCTGATCTGACAGGAAGCCTGTTCCACCTGTGAACCATTTACGACCCAACCCATCTCAGGTGGAGCAGGCTTCCTGTCGGATCAAGTAACCCTGGTAACCAGTACCACCCAGTGCTCTGGGCACTGTTATAGAATTTTGCTCTGAACCACAGCTGAGTTCCCAAGCTTTGTGTTCCCTGCCCTATGCTACTCTTTGGCTTCCTAGCCCACCTTTGTCTCAATCTCGCCATTGGATTCCACTTGTGCTTCGCTCTCAAGTCTACTTGGATTTCATTTTTGCTTTGCTAGACCACAACTCTGGACTGTTTGCCTGCTCATATCCACTGCACTGCATCCTCGAACCGCTGCTTTTCCCCCCATATAAGCAGCGGCCATTACAAAGCTTGCTAGCTTCCTTCACTCGTGACCTTTCTTGTATAAAAACATGTTCTCCAGCTGCCCATGGTCTGAGCAGTCCTTGTTTCCTCTTGCAATTCTGTGCACTTGAAGCAAAGGTCTTGGTTTCAGAAGAAGATTTGTTTCAGGGAGTCTTTAGCACTGGATCTGGTGAGGATCCTTTTAGCGGGGTGTAGCAAGGGGCCTGTTTATTCCACCCCAAGCCACAAGAATCTTCTCAATTCTCTGAATCTGTGGTTCCTCTCTTAGCGAGCAGTGGTATGGAAACAACATCACCAACAACCTGCCAGCTCATGTTTCCTGTTAGTGGGTGGAAAATCCAACACTTGATTTCCCAGCTAATCGCTTTGAAACACACAGATCCAATGCATGATGAATTCCCAGCTAATCACATTTAAAGATATGGATCGATTCAAATGCTGATCAGTTACAGAGGTGATTTTAGAGAGCTGCGATAAAAAAAATCTGCAAACACTTCTTCTCACAAGGACCAGACCAGGGTTTTGAGCTTACTGCTTTCTTAAAGGTGTAATGAAATCTGTAGTTGGATGCTGGGATCAGGGGATTTTAAAAAGCAGGGACACCTGAGTGTGGCTCAGCTGATGAAAGGCAGATCAGAGGATGCAGGCATTTCTCGGGTGGTTTAGATCTTGACAGCATCATTGCAACTGGGATTCTCCCCAGAAACCGGGTTACACCACAGGGAGAGCATCGTTGGGGCTGAGCCTTCTCCATAGGGAAGCAGCTCCTGTCGCTTGCAAGGTAAGTGTTAGCTTGCAGTGAAGACAGCTCCTCAATTCAGTGCTTCGCTCTACCGGATTTGAAGGCTGATGGTGGCCTGTTTGTTGAAGGACATCAAGAGGAGGTCTTTATCATTCTTTTGGAATTCCAATCCATGACTGTTAGGATCTAGGTATAACAGATCCTCCTGTCACGTAGCCCGCTTGTGGAGGATTCACACACATTAAACCCATCTTCTCTCAGATATTTATATGGGAGGTACTTACTGAGTTTCGGACCAACCTGATATCTTACCCTTCCTGCCCGAGTTAGGTCCTCAACCTTCGCTGTTCCACTTTCCCTGTTACATCTTGATTAAATAGATTTTTAAATCACTGGCAGATCCTGTTTGGCCAGAGGACAAGACTTGAACTTCGGTCATCTGGCAGTCAGAAACGGCAACCTTCAGTTTTAATTTTCCTCTTTACTTGAACAATCTCCGTAAATGCCCCTTGTTGTGCCTAACCCGAGATATCACTGTTCTATCTCCCTGGGTGTGGCCACTCTCCTTCTAGTTTTGTTCTCCTGTATGACGAGAAAAATCAGCTCCCTTAAGGTGCTACTGAATCCTCTCATTTCCATGTGCGGAATGCGCCCCGAGACTCTTTGATTCTCAAGAGTTGACACGTTGCCCCAGCTGTATGAGCCCAGCTCATCACTGCACTCCTTCGTGTCACATCAGGAATTCGTATTTTTGATGACCCAGCCACTCTGCCATGCCTTATGGGATGGGTAGCACCGAGTGATGATGTCATGTGTTTCAGCGGGTCACTGTTTTACCAAATCGCCATGAAGGCCCTGGCTGACTAACGTTCCTCCTACCCCTTTGGCAGAATGCCTACTGCTCAAGGAATCCCAGCTACGGTAGACTCAAGACCCAGGTTTGATTCAGCGCTGTCTGGGCCTAAGGACTCATGGTGTGTTCCGAGTGAATACATTTACTGGTTGAGTCCTGGCTGCAAAATAAAGAAACAAAAGCCGAAGAAACAGCGGGGAAGGTGGCAGGTCTTTTTTCGCGGACCACAGATGTAATCTACCTTCACAGCTGTGCTTGTCCTCTGAGCTGATGAAGCCCTCATGGCACAGGCAGATATAGTTGCCCTCCACATTCTGGCACAGCCCGTTCGGCTGGCAAAGACTCCTGTCGTGGGCGCACTCGTCGATGTCTACGAGGGGACAGAAATAACATGAAGGCAAGGCTGCCAAGATTTCACCTTTACTATGACCAAGAATATATATATATAAAAAAAACAGTTTTCCTCAAAGCTGATGCAGACCTTACAATCTGATAATACTTTGTTATCTGATTTCTCAGGAATTTGTCTGGCATCAAAGCAGTTATGTTTTACCTGCCCAAAAACTTGCAAAACGTGACAACTGTACAGGTATGCATTACATTACATAACTGACATCTACTCAGTTCATAGCACTCCTAATGGAATCCACACCACACCAAAACCCTTCAAATGTACTCTCTTAGATTATTCTAAGCCCATATACAGTAATTACACAACACACCATTACTTTTGCATGTAATTCACTGACTGCACTTGCTGATATACTTACTATTATATTATACTATTTATTTTGCAGAGTCTACTTTAAGGGTCTCTGTTTTGAAAGCGTCGGTAGGTATTACTCAGGCAGATGTACGGGCATCAGATGATACTGCACACTCTTACAACATGCTCTATAATGCAAGCAGGGTGAGATCTCTGCTCAAGTGGCTGCCCCACTGTCTTAGAGCCAATCCTCAAGAGTCTGACACCTTGGCTGTTTGTTGAGTGTCTGTGTCTGGGTGTGCCTGGCGATGGACTGGCGTCCTGTCCAGGGTGTACCCTGCCTTGCTGGGATAGACTCCTGCACTGTACTGAATTGGAAGAAGCAGTTAGAAAATGGATAGATGGATGGAACCTCACACTGCAGGTCCAGACACCCTTCCATCGGTGAACTGTCATTTCAGCGTTCTGTAGCGTTACGAGTGAAACAGAGACCAGATAATTTCTCCACACTGCATTTTTTAGCTTTTGTCCAGTTCCTGCCATGCCAGTCTTCAGTTAATGGGCGTCATCACCCGAGGGGTGGAGGTGTAAAATGGGTACCCGAGTTGCCCATGGTAAGAAACGGCGAAGGCTGTCCTGCACTGAGCCACACAAACCAATCACATGGACATCGACTGGGCAGGTGCCCGAGTATACAGTATGAAGGAGGAGGAGATGGCCGGGGCTCCCCAAAGCTTAATAAAAAAAATCTGCTGATTGTATTCAATCAGATTCTGCAGGCGGGAAGATAGGAGAGCACCTGGCTTCACTGCCTTCAGTGGAATCAGTAGGACACCCGCCAGTCCCATTTAATCAGGCTTTCAAAATCAGGCTAATCAAAATGCAGGTATAATTCACAGGATTTAGCACATCACATATTATAAGAAACCGGTGCTCTGGATGTTCATGAATAATAATAATTAATAATTGCTTACACTTATATGGCGCTTTTCTGGACACTCCACTCAAAGTGTCCCCAGGTAATGGGGACTCCCCTCCACCACCACCACCAGTGTGCAGCCCCACCTGGATGATGCAACAGCAGCCATAGTGCACCAATACTCTGCTCTCTTCTCAGTGGGGAGGAGAGCAGAATGATGGAGCCAGTTCAAAGAGGGGAGTTATTAGGAGGCCATGATGCATAAAGGCCAGGGGGGAAATTTGGCCAGGACACCGGGGTAACACCCCTACTCTTTTCGAGAAACTCCCTGGGATTTTTAATGACCACAGAGAGCCAGGACCTCAGTTTTATATCTCATCCAAAGGATGGCACCTGTTTACAGTATAGTGTCTCCGTCACTATACTGGGGCATTAGGACCCACACAGACTGCAGGGTGAGCACCCCCTGCTGGCCCCACTAACACCTCTTCCAGCAGCAACCTTAGTTTTTCCCAGGAGGTCTCCCATCCAGCTACTGACCAGGCTCACACCTGCTTAGCTTTAGTGGGTTGCCCGTTGTGAGTTGCAGAGCGATATGGCTGCTGGCTTGAAATGAACATTTGGATTGGGACATGCTCAGAATGAGAGTGGGTAGCAGAGTAGTTGCTGCTTCACACCAGCAAGGTCCTGGTTAGCGCTGGACACTGTGCAAAGCTTGCATGCTCTCCACACAGAACTGTCTCAGATTCCCTGGATACAAGAAAGTCGCAGGAGATCCTCAGATCCATTCGCTTCTATCAAGCAAAAGAAGGCAGAGAGTCTACTTGGCCTCCTCTAGTCTCTAAACATTGTTGTTCGGCCACAGAGCCGTACAGATCATGGACTGGAAACCGGATGCACATGGACCTTATTCCAGAATATATTGGCAACCCATTGAAGCTAAACAGGTGTGAGCCTGGTCAGTACCTGGATGGAGACCTCCTGGGAAAAACTAAGGTTGCTGCTGGAAGAGGTGTTAGTGGGGCCAGCAGGGGGCGCTCACCCTGTGGTCCACGTGGGTCCTAATGCCCCAATATAGTGATGGGGACACTAGACTGTAAACAGGCGCTGTCCTTCGGATGAGACGTAAAACCGAGGTCCTGACTCTCTGTGATCATTAAAAATCCCAGGGCGTTTCTCGAAAAGAATTGGGGTGTTACCCCAGTGTCCTGGCCAAATTTCCCATTGGGCCTTACCAATCATGGCCTCCTTATAACCCTCTCTGAACTGGCTCCATCACTCTGCTCTCCTCCCCACTAAGAGCTGATGTGTGGGGAGCGTTCTGGCGCATCATCCAGGTGGGGCTGCACACTGCTGGGGGTGGAGGGGACCCCCATTACCTGTAAAGCGCTTTGAGTGGAGTGTCCAGAAAAGCGCTCTATAAGTGTAAGCAATTATTTATTATTATTATTATTATTATTAACGCAGTTAAAGATGTGTACTAGGCTGAATAAAAACTCATTCCGTGCTGAAAGGGAAAGAAAAGAGACAACGTTTCGGCTGTGGAGTCTTCTTCGGGTGTCACATACACCTTTACCTGTTCCTGGACAAAAAGCAGTTGCTACGCTATGGAGGGTTTAGGATATTTCAGAAAGCTGCACAGTGCGACAGGAGTTCAGGAGGCCTCCAGTCATTGGACAAAATTTTGCTACCAGAAAGACGGCCTCTTTTTTCCTGGCTTAAAATCCAGCAAACCAAGCAATTACCCTCCCCCCCCCCAATTAAAGACTAAACTAATTTTGTATCAATCCTGAAGTCAGCGCTCTTAGGGGATCAACAGAGGAGACCAGACCAATGCTGATACAGTATTAGCAAAGAGAAGAAGAGGAAAACTGGAGAAGGATCAGGACCACAAGAGAGCAGACCTCAACTGACAGACCGTAAGAACGGAACCTGAGCACTAAACTCTAGGCTTTAGGCAAGGGACTGTTCTCTTATCAATGTGTAAATACAGATTTCTTATAGATAGATAGGACTTTATTGATCCCGAAGGGAAATTGATGAGGGATCAATAAAGGGAAATAATGGATGATTATTTGTGGGTAGCTTTCGTCTCGTTTGTTTGGTGTGTAAAGTTTGGAGTCGGGAAGAGGTTCCCCACTCATTTAGCGTCCATTTGGGGAAGAAATTTAGTATTGAACAGGATCTTTACTTTATAAAGAACGACATCCCCTATTTTCCTATATACAGTATTCGTGCCTTACTACATAAGAGGACCCCGATAACTCGCACTTTTATTAATATCTAAACAAAATAGATGTAGATGTTGTGCTTTGGGGTCTGTAAATTATTGCAAGCAAATATTAGTTTGTTTTTTTTACACTTGCTGCCTGGTTTCTTAGCCCTGCCAGAGACAAAAGAAACCATGTGCCGATAAGCCTTCCCGTTTCTTCATTCCTGACCAGAGGGAATGTGCAGTTCTTAACTTTTTAAGGATTTGCTTGACAGGCAAACTTTATCCAGCAGCCCGATTTTAATCTGCTTCTCTCTCTTGTTTTTTGAATCACTACCACGTGACGCCCTACATGAAATTACTCACACCCCTAACCCATTACGATACCTTCTGACGGACGACAAGGTTCCAGAAAACAAGAGCAGGAAGGGAAGTTTTATTTGTGCTGGAAAATGGCGGGCTTTCACAGGAAATAATAATAATAACTGCTTACACTTGTAGCGGCGAGGCTTAATAATAAGGCAGAATTAAGTGTTTCTGAGCTTCCCAAATGAGGCCCCATTTGTTCATCTCTGTGGTGCAGCCACAGAGAGACCATTAGTGCAGGCTGATTTAGGATGTTTTCTTTTGATAAGGTTTCCTAGGACAGCTCCCAAAGGGGGATGCACTTAGCTAAGCCTGGCTATCATGATCAATGGTCATCCATTGGCGCCTATCTGTCTAGGGAGTGCCAGATGGACATCTGGACTGCATTCCTAAGTGTCAGGAGTAAGTGACTCATATCTCACCTTGATCAACCAATCAGGGACTGGTAGGGCCGAGTAACCCACGTGGGACTCTGATGCCCATGGAACTTTCAGCCAATCAACGAGCTGAAGTTCCTCCAGGTAAAAACAGGCAACACAGAGAGCCTGTAAGTTTCAGAAGGGGAGATTCAGTGAGATTCAGTAAGATTCAGGAGAGTTCTGTGGACAATTCTAAAGGGAATTCAAAGGAGAATTCCAGGGCAGGATGGCCCAGGAGCAGAAGGCTCCCAAGGGCAGGACATTCTCGCAGCGCGCCTCCTGACCATCCTGAGACTCAGCCCGGACAACCACGGAACGGCCAGTGTGTCCGAGTGCCAGAACTTTCCTTTGTTCTAAGAGTCTAGAGCGGAGGTTGCCAGAGAATAACCAGAGGATCCACCCGAGGTTAGCACCAGCAGTAGACCTCGTGAACAGGTCGGAACTGTGAACAGCTGAATCACTATTCAGAACTAGTCTTCATCAGGAACGAACTGGTCCTCTTCCTGACTTGCTGGGACCCACAGTCATCTTTTCTCCTGTGCACAAACTGTGCTAGTTAAAGCCAACACTAACTAGCCGGTCAGTGAGCATCAGCAGCGCACCGTCGCAAGCCGCACAGCACAGCCTGGCACGGAGCCAGAGAGCACGGATTGGACAGCAACAAGCCTGCAGCTGATTCTTTGTGCCTGCAGGAGATCTGAATCCCCAGAGATTGGATGAGTATTCAACTTCAATGCAATACTGCTCGAGAATTCAATTGTTATCCAAACCCGTTGATATCAATTTAATTCCTAAGAGTTATGTACTTGTTTTGAGTATCTAATGTAGAAGTTATAACCAAGTTCATTTACGAAACGGTCTAAATGAATGATATACTGAACGTATGTCTTCTTGATGTGTAACACTTCGTAACTGAATGAATATATATCTTTTGTATTCTGATAACCCTCTCGATAAGATCTGTTAGGTTTATATGCATATTCTATGTATTAATAAATGTATCCTCGTGTATTAGTACCTGTGTGTGTGCGTTGTTTGAGTTATGTCGCGTGGTTGGATTCTAAAGCCATCAAAAGAATCAACTTTGTGATTTACTGCTACAATTAATAATTGTCTCAGTAAATGCCCAAACCCTACAGAACTGGTGCCTTCAGAGAGCCACTATGATTACATATTTGGCGTCCCTGAGCCGTTTTTTTCTTACATTTTGGCGTCCCTGGCACGGGCGTGCCAAGACTAAAATGAGTCAACCAAGCGGAATAATTCAATATAAAACGCCGCGGGTTTCATACACGATAATACAGTGTGCTGAAAGCCGAAAGGAAAAAAAAAGTTCCCCTTGCTCTTTAAGCAGTGCTTGATTGTTTTGTGATCTTTTGCAATCTACCAGGTTGATTGCATACTTGATCTTCTGGTTTTCTGTGGTAAAACTGTGATTTCGTACTTAAAAGTAATACTCTTTAAGTTTAACGATGGTTGCTAAAAGGTCTGAATTCGAGTCGCTATTAAGCACTCTCTCTAGCAGCGACAAGTCTGACCACGATCTCTTCCATATCTCCGTCAGCGGAGAAGCTAGAAGAATAAATCTCCATTCTCTGAGAGAGCTAGCGAAGGACATAGAGAGATTTGACCCCGCAGTGTCAGAGAATAATATCGAGAGTTATATTCAGGACCTCAGGTATACCCTGCAGTACCTGCCAAACGCCACAGAACAGGAGAAAGTGTTTCTGGTCAGGAAAACTACCAGCAGAGCCGTACGTGAGTGGATGGCTAGGCAGATGAAAGAAGTCTGTAATGATTTTGAGGAGCTGTGTCAAGCACTTATCCATGAATACAGTGCGTTTATTGACCCGACTGCCGCGATAGCCGCCGCTCTTAACATTAAGCACGAGAGAGCAGAGTCCCCTCGCGAATATTACGAGAGACTTAGACGAACTTATTTTGCAGTGCGAAATTATGAGGGTTGCGAAGAGAACACACATTTCAAGGGTTTATTCATTGCGAATCTCCACCCGTCAGTCAGAAAGATGATCTTAATGCATACAGATGCACAGACCATGAAAATGACTGATATTAAGAGATTCGCGCAGAAAGCCTGGGAGTATGATGTCCAAAGTCGCTCTGAGCAAAAAGCGGCTAAAGCGACTGTGTTCACCGTCAGAGCCAGCAGGGTTAACTCCCTCCTGCTTGAAGGAGCACAGGCTCCTGAGCTGGATAAGCCCCGTTCCAAAGCATGCACACAGGACCGCACCCAGCGTCCTAAGTGCCATGAGAACACCGGGGGAGGGAAAGGGCTAGATAAAGCTGAACAAAAGGATTCAGTAGCCGCCCGCCTGGCCAGGCTTGAACAAGCTTTATTAGGACAGGGACAACCGCTCCCAAAGGCTGCCGGAAGCGTGAATGAGCTGATACTCTCCACTGGAGGAGGCGGAGACCCGCCCCCTCTCCCTCCCTCAGTCTATCTGATTGAGCGGAAGGGTTCCTGCCTGGATGAGGTCAGCCACTCCCAAGTGAGTGCTGACTCCACCCCTGAAGTCACAGAGCAGGCAGTAAAACACAGAGGAAAAGCAGGAAGCTTTTACCTCAAGGCTGCCATGGGAGGTGCCTTACACAGTGAGACACTGATTGACACTGAGGTTGAAAGGTGTTTGATGTCACACGGCAAGCTCAAACGGGTTGAAAAAGAAAAGGGCATGCGACTCAGAGAGGAACCTTTGGTGGATCACCAGAAAGGCAAAGTGTGGAAACAGGTCAAGGCTCCTAAGCCTTCTGTACAGAAGGAAAGGGGGGCCAAGAGGCAGACTGTGCTGACACAGTGCCCACCGAACACAGAAGCCTATGTGAAGATTCCTTCTGTTCCCTCTGGACAAGAAATAAAAATATTTCCTTGTTCCCCGGATATACAGGGAAGTCGTGTCCCAGCTGAGGTCACAACAGCCTCCATGCCACAGGAGCGGTGCTCCGAGCAGCCGCCTGATCCACCAGGTAAAGCACACACCTTTTACATCCCTAAAGAGGAGCAAATCTCCCCACCTGGCGATGAAAAGGAGCTTTCCCTGTGCACCCTGGCACCCAAGAGGGGTCAGGACCACCACCCTGCAGTGGTGGAAGGGATCCAGATGGCAGGAGAGCAGGTTGGTGATGTAGCCCTCACCCTTAGCCCTGAGAGGTCCTCTATCAGTGAGGATCTGCTTGAGCAGCTGTCACGGGGCCACCGCCAGGTGCCCCTGGTGCAACATTCACAGGTTAGACAGGAGGTCCAGCTGGACGCTGAGACTACTGCGCTGTGGACACACCTGATCCCAGATGCCGATTCCCTCTGCTGTGACCCAGGGAACCTACAGTCAGGTAACATTATTTCTCACAACTACCAGGTAGTGAGTGAGACTGACCTGATTGTTCCTGCCTCGACGGCAGGGTTGCCAACACACCCAGTCCCCCAGAAGGGACAGGGAATGAAAGCCGAGCCGGTTTTCTTACAGCCACCAGCTCAGTCTGTCAGTCTGAGTCTGACCAACAGTGGTTCAGCCAGACTGGAGCTGGATGGTCAAGTCACCCGCCTGCCAGTGCAGGACATCGCAAAGAGGGGTGTCAAAATCCCCGCCTGCACTGACATGGGCCTGGTGGGTAATAGTAAGTTCAAAGGCAATGAACTAGCTATCCCAGTGCTGGGGCAGCTCCCTGAACCCTTAGCGAGGGAAGGGGGGAGCGAGCAGGTGTCCTACACCCACACCCAGCTAACGATTGTAAACATGACGATAGAGGGATTCCTCAAGCAGGAAGAGTGCAGGGTGGACCTGAACAGTGAGAATGGGGTAACAATCCCAGATCACTCAGGTGCTCCAGATGACCACTCAGCCGAGGGTCAGGCATGCTCCACCGCTGCACCGCCCCCTGCAGGTTTCCTAGAGCACAGGCATGAACAAATCGAAGAAGCAGATGCCCTGGAAATGGAGGAGCAGCATCAGCCGCTGCGTCAGATCTCCCCAGATTTCCAAGATGTTGGTGCCAAAGATGCCACATGGCATACTGAGAAAGACACCATGTACACGCTGCGCCAGCTTAGAAAGGCGACAGTCACTCAGAAGGAGATGACTGGGATCAGCCACCCGAAAAGACTTTTGAGAGGACTGATTGCTGCCGCCACTGTTGCACGTTTGCTATTTCTGGTAGGTTTGTGTGCTACTGGCACTCTCACCCTGACTGCCCCAAGAAGGCAGGTGTCAGAGATGCCAGAGGGTAGTGACAGACTGTATCAACAGCACCAAAAGTTGGAAAGCTTAGGGAAAACCCTACAGGCAACTTCCTATGCAACAGGGTTAAACCTTATTCCCCAACCAGTGGACATGATTGTTGGTGTTATACAGTGGGTTTATGCTTGTGTGCAACAGGCCAGAATGTTGACACAAGACCTGTTAAGGGAGCTTGGTGCCACTGTAGCCAGTCTAGCCATGGCACAAATCCCAACCCACTTGATTCCACTCTTCTCAGTAGAGGAGTATGTGACATTAACCCCATCGCTCATAGCTCACCCAGAAGGCAAACCAAGATTGAATTCGGTTCCAAATCTTGAGATGGGTATGGCTACCAAAGCTATCCATTGGCTGTGTCTAAACGATTCACCAATGAAGGGTGTAAAGCTACTAACGAGCAGAGGGAGGTTAATGAACCCCATGAAGAGCAGGTGGGAAGTAAATGGCTGGTCAGCACACCACGTTTAACTGACACTGTGACTTGTGACAGGCATGATGCAGCTACCTAATAAGACAGTTCCTTTAAGTTCCTGAGGAGGCCATAGTACAGCATGGTAACTTAACACTGTACGGTCTGGAACCAGACAATATAAGACCAAACTTGAGGTCATGGATGCCTTCAGGTGCCACACTATTGAATTGAATAGAAATCCAAGAAACAGTAAGCCCTGAAGAGGTACAGGTAGTTGAGTTTGCTTTAATGGAACAAACCTCCAAACCACCCTAGCAGATACCCAACACAGGTGTTGTGGTTTATCGGGGGGCTGGGAACAGGAACTGGTGTTATTGTAACACTGCTGCCGGGTAGCTGGATCATGACTGACAGTGTACTCTGAATGATGTACTCTTACATCAAGATGTACTCCGGGTAGCATGAATGAGTCAAAGGTAGCATGTCAAAAGAAAGGAAGTGACTTCTCCCCAAATATCTACCACAGAGGTATCAGATATTGACAGTGAACTTCCTGATGTGTAATTCCTAGACTTAGATAATGTCTCCTGCCGTGTTTATACATACTCCAGATGTTATTCATCCTGTTTGTATCCAATGCTGGTTCCGGTATGAATTCTCGAGGAGTAATGTAGACATTTAAGGTTAATGTTCTAATGGCAAGGGACATCACTTAACTCTGTTTTGTTTTGAAGGCAACAACGCCTCAGGACCTCGTGACCTTCAAAAAGGGGGGATATGTAGCGGCGAGGCTTAATAATAAGGCAGAATTAAGTGTTTCTGAGCTTCCCAAATGAGGCCCCATTTCTCTGTTCATCTCTGTGGTGCAGCCACAGAGAGAGACCATTAGTGCAGGGTGATTTAAGATGTTTTACTTTTGATAAGAAGCAAGCTCCCAGACGGGGATGCAAGTAGCTAAGCCTGGCCATCATGATCAATGGTCATCCACTGGCGCCTATCAGTCTAGGGAGTGCCAGTTGGACATCTGGACTGCATTCCTAAGTGTCAAGAGTAAATGACTCATATCTCACCTTGATCAACCAATCAGGGACTGGTAGGGCCGAGTAACTCACGTGGGACTCTGATGCCCATGGAACTTTCAGCCAATCAATGAGCTGAAGTTCCTCCAGGTAAAAACAGGCAACACAGAGAGCCTGTGAGATTCAGTAAGATTCAGATTCAGAAGGGATTCTGGAGAGGATTCTGTGGACTGTTCTAAAGGGAATTCAAAGGAGAATTCCAGGGCAGGACGGCCCAGGAGCAGAAGGCTCCCAAGGGCAGGACATTCTCGCAGCGCGCCTCCTGACCATCCTGAGACTCAGCCCGGACAACCACGGAACGGCCAGTGTGTCCGAGTGCCAGAACTTTCCTTTGTTCTAAGAGTCTAGAGTGGAGGTTGCCAGAGAGTAACCAGCAACAGGTCGGAACTGTGGACAGCTGAATCACTATTCAGAACTAGCTCTTCATCAGGAACGAACCGGTCCTCTTCCTGAAATGCTGGGACCCACAGTCATCTTTTCTCCTGTGCATAAACTTTGCTAGTTAAAGCCAACACTAACTAGCCGGTCAGTGAGCATCAGCAGCGCACCGTCGCAAGCCGCACAGCACAGCCTGGAACACAGCCAGAGAGCGCGGATTGGACAGCAACAGCCTGCAACTGTTTCTTTGTGCCCGCAGGAGATCTGAATCCCCAGAAATTGGATGAGTATTCAACTTCAATGCATTACAGCTCGAGAATTCAATTGCTATCCCAACCAGTTGATATCAGTTTAATTCCTAAGAGTTATGTACTTGTTTTGAGTATCTAATGTAGAAGTTATAACCAAGTTCATTTACGAAACGGTCTAAATGAATGATATACTGAACGTATGTCCTCTTGATATGTGTAACACTTCGTAACTGATTGAATATATACCTTTTGTATTCTGATAACCCTCTCGATAAGATCTGTTAGGTTTATATGCATATTCTATGTATTAATAAATGTATCCTCGTGTATTAGTACCTGTGTGTGTGCGTTGTTTGAGTTATGTCGCATGGTTGGATTCTAAAGCCATCAAAAGAATCAACTTTGTGATTTACTGCTACAATTAATAATTGTCTCAGTAAATGCCCAAACCCTACAGAACTGGTGCCTTCAGAGAGCCACTATGATTACATATTTGGCGTCCCTGAACCGGTTTTTCCCTACAACTGGAAATGCCGTTCTTCAGCAGCTTTCAAACAGCCTGGCTAAAATCAATCAGAGCCGATTTCCTGGAAAATATAAGGTATGGTGCTACTAATTTACACTGTACCTGAGGTTCATGTGGCCACTGAAGATAACTGAGATCACCTCAACCTAGTCAAAAAGAAGAACGTAAAGGCCAACACTTACATCTGTAAGTGGCTAAGCCTCCCACAATGTCTTTCAGAAAAAGGACTCTTTGGGAGGAACACTCTCCAGCTTCCTATAAAATCTTTAAGCCTAGGCCAGAAGCAGGAGAAAAGCTTGTTAATCATAGAACAAAGAGAGTCCAGCGCCCAGATAACAGAGGTGTCAATGCACAGGTGCATACTGGGAGAAGTTGGACGGCACAAGATGTGGAAGGCAATGAATAGGCTGCAACACCGGGAGGTGGTTGGCTCAGTCCAAACAGGTTGAGCAGGAGTCAGATGGGGGCAGCCACTTCACCTATGGTCCTAAGCCAACAAGAAGGAGCAGAAGGAGATGGTGGTCATGGAAGCGACAAAGATAGAAGAGGAGATATGGAGGGTGAAAGTAGTGTCACATAGACAACAGGGGAGCTGGACTACAGATGCAGCCATTCAAAGTGCGCGTCACAGACACGTACCGCAGGTGGCGTCGCTCAGTGTGACGCAAAATGACGCGTGGCACCGCAGTACATGATTGTCTGACCAACAGAGGCACTCGTGGTCCGTTGGTCTGTCGTAGAAAGACTTACAGTAAACGTCTTTGCTGTGCCCGTTGTAGATATTGAATTTTACCACTGAAGGGAAATCTTAGTAGCTGAGCATAAAAAGAATAGGAGCATACTGTAACGCGTGTGAAGGCCATAAACGATATTAATTTTGGAACATAAACATACAGTTTATTAAAGTACCAAGACCAGTATATAGCTGGTCTTGGTACTTTAAAGAAAAAAATACACACCAGTATTCCATTTCTCCCTAAACATTTTAAGCTTTGAAGTCTTTAACTAACGTGATACTGGAGTCAACAAGCATACTTTTAGAATTTGATTAAAAGGGAACATAATATGGAATCGCGTATCTAAAGAATTTAATAACGGCATTCGTGTACTGCGACAGGGCTGTGCAGGGCTGTTTCGCCTGTCTGTTCATGCGAGCTGTCTTGTAGCCGACTGGTCTAGGTGTGTGACTACCAACTAGGAGGTTGTGTGTTCGAATCGAGCTGGTGCCGGACTTTTCTTTTAACAAACATTTCTTCGAAAAAATAGAATAGCGATATTATGGACAATCAATTGACTTTTATATTTCAAAATTTCGCAACATGATCGATATTTGCGATATTTTGAACATATCTTCCCTTCTGACAGCGGTTCCTCCTTCTATTGTGTGTGTGTGTGCAACAGAGTAAATTTTTATAGAGAAATGGAGGCTGGACAGTATGCGTTACAATATAAACATTTATATTGATTTAAATCGTGTTCTGATTTAAATCGCAAACGCGTGTTTAATTATATGTTTTTTAATCATAATCAGGCTAATGCATTTCTACATTTTCTGTATGAACCAGCTTAGAGGTTCATACAGAAAGACAGCTTGTGTTTAAATTGAGTGTAAGGTAAATTATGCTTCTAAAGTCATGGTCAGCATTTATTATTGTACTGTGCTGTAAATTTTTTCTGTGCCTAGTCACATTATTTTATAGCGTTTTTATTGCGTTATTAAATCCGGTGGCGCTGTGTGTTACAGTAGTTTCCTGACTCCCATGTCACATGGTCTGTGATTGAATCCCATAGAACTATGACTTTTTTTTTTAACAAACATTTCTTTGAAAAAATGAAATGTTTCCCTTGGTCAGAGATTAAATAAAACCTCACTCGCACCAAACAAATTTATATTTCTAAATATCACAAAATACGTTCATTGTCTTCCAATCGAGTCGAGTTGACATTGGAAGCCTGCCACACCTGGACTGTTAAACCAACGCATTAGCACGTCAAAGCCCATCGAGGGTATTGAGCCAGTATTGGCTTTAGTATTCCCCCCCTCTCCCCTCAATTCAATTCAATTCAAGGTGTTTTATTTGCATGACAGATGGGTACAAGCAGTGTTGGGTATGTATATTGTAACGCTTACGGCAGACAGGCACTGTGTAAGAGCCGGCGCACCAGAGCAGCGCACCGAGGGAGCGTCTGCATTTCTAACTTAGTTTTTAAAATTAGTCAAGCAATATGAAGCATCTCCTTTTACATAGTGCCTGAGCATAAAAAGAATAGGAGCATACTGCAACGCGTGTGAAGTCCATAAACGATATTAATTTTGGAACTTAAACATACAGTATATGGCTGGTCTCGGTACTTTAAAGAAAACATACACACCAATATTCCATTTCTCCCTAAACATTTTAAGCATTGAAGTCTTTAACTAACGCGATACCGGAGTCAACAAGCATACTTTTAGAATTTGATTAAAAGGGAATATAATATGGAATCGCGTATCTCAAGAAATTAATAACAATATAATAATATTCATGTTGCAAAAGAACTGCAACGGACATAAAAACTCCCTTGCTTTTAACAGAGCGTTCCATAATTTCTAACTACGAAAATGCCAGGTGAAAGGATTTGTAAACATATTTTGTTAAAGCAAGTCAGTTTTTTCCGCAACACATTAAAGACATTTTTCCAAGAAAGTTTAGCCTTTGTCACTAATGAAACCACTAAATAAAGACATAAATATAGAAATCTTAAGATTTGTTTTATTTAATGTTGGTAGCAGGATGAACTGTCAGAGTGTATATTTTGTCGCAGAGTTGCTGCAAGATGTTAACAGTGAAAAAGGTATTTAAAAATGAGTTATTTCAAGATGAAAATTTTCAGAATAATTGCAAATCTAGCAGGATAGAGAAAGCACAGAAAACTGGCAGTTAGATTGATCAGATTAGTATGAAAAGTCATTTAGCAAAGGGAATTAGAAGAGTGACAAACTAGTATACTTTAGATCTTTTTTTCTGAACCAGGGACAATCTGATCATGTTTCCCTATAACAATAATAAAAAACTTTATTTGATATATCACCATTAAAGGTGGCATCTCAAAGCAATACAGTAGATGTAAAAACAGATAAAAGGACCACAGATTACAAAGTAAATGCATATAAGAAAGACAAGCAGTTAGAGGTGCTACCAAAATTAGAAAATGAAGCAGATACAGACACTAAGTCTTCTGAAAAGAAAGGTTCTGAGGTTAGATTTAAACTGGCCCTGGTGTGTGTGTGTTTGTGTCTGTCTGTCCTGTGATGGACTGGCGCTATGTCCAGGGTGTATTCTGCCTTGTGTCCGTCGCTTACTGGGATAGGCTCCAAATCCTCTGTACTGGATAAAGAGATTAGAAATGGATGGAAGTAAAGGCACTGTGTGGATGGAACTATACACAGTGTTAGAAACCCACTATGAAATGGCAGCATCTCACTGAGAATAAAATATTTTATACTGCTGGCTTAAGGAAACAGCCTTTCCACCTCTCTTGCACATCAGTATCCATACCTAGTTATTTAAACAAATTGCCTCTAATTATAAACATCTTAATATGCTGGCTCTGTGGATCCGCATCAGCTATGTTTGCCCATTCCTTCAATTCATGTGCATCCAACACACAGTTCAACGCTAGCAACTACACATAATCTAAAATACAATCCTTATTTCAGTATCTATGTAAACATATAGTCTGTTAACTTCATCATCTTCATCATGTGTAAATACCATGTGTAAATACTAGCAACTAAGTCTTCTGAAAAGAAAGGTTCTGAGGTTAGATTTAAACTGGCCCTGGTGTGTGTGTGTTTACACATGATGAAGATGATGAAGTTAACAGACTATATGTTTACATAGATACTGAAATAAGGATTGTATTTTAGATTATGTGTAGTTGCTAGCGTTTCTCCAATGTAGATGGCTGGGCATTTACTGCAAGAGATACAGTAAATAAGGTTGCTGGAGGTACAAGATGCTGTCTGGGTGATCCGGAATTTTCTTGAGGGGCCTTGAACTAGTGTGGTGGTGGATGTGTACTTGCAGGTGATACAGCGAGCTCTGTTGCAAGGGAAAGTGCCTGGTGTGGATGGTTGTTGAGGGCGGTCGAGGGAGCTGTGAACAAGGAGGTTACGCAGAATTATTTAATTAATTCCTTTCTACAAAGGTTTAAATGCAGTAATTTTTAAGTTATGCTTTGCTATAATTTTGAAGTTAAAGGGGTCCTTTTAAAATCTGGGCTTTTTGTTCTTGTTTGTAGCTTGTTTATTAAGTGTTCCTCAAAGCTGGTTAATAAATGTTCTAGTTCTGTAGTTCAAGTATTTAATTGTTCTATGAAATAAGCTTGTGTTGGGAGCTGATAATAGTAGTGTCTGTTCAAATCATGATCTAGAGGGGCCGCTTTCCAAGAACGTGCCCCAAAACTGGGTTTAGGAAACTGACTAGTTTGTATGTGGTAATTAAATATGGTTTAAAACTGTGTGTAAATCCTTGAATTTTTCAATTCAGTTAGGTTCATTGTATTAAGAGATTGTTAATTAGAAAATTGTTGTGTATAATTAATCAAATCATTTATAAACACTGAAATAAAGCCATCCCACCTTTTGTTTTGGCTTCAGTGATAAGGTGATAGATGTTGTTTCTTTTTTAATAATTATAACCTGAATTTAGTCTGTAACAGTACGCCTTTCTACACCTGGTTATACCTATCGAATGAGGAGCAGTGGAAAGAGACCTCCTCCTGGTCAATCTTGTTTCTTTTGTACTGGCTGACTGGGATCACAAAGATCGAAGCTGTTCCTCTGTCAGAGTCTCTCCAGCTCTCATTGACCATATTTGTCTGTGAGCTCCTGGACTCCTCATTCCGCAACAGTGGAACCTTCAGCTTTCACTACTTCCTGTCCCCATCCGGGGCTGCTGCTAGAACTGGCACCCTTCTGGGGTGATCTGTCACAGACTCTGGAATCTCCCCATGAGACAGGATCTTAGAGAATATTTTGTAAACCAAATTTTTTGCAAGAAGAGGATACTGTGCAAATAATAGGCTGAGAGTATTTAAACAACTGTAGAGATTAGTAAGGAAGATCAGAAACAGAAACTGCAGTGTTAAACATAATTAATGTGCGTTAATTCTTTTATGGGTCTTGTCTTTTCAAACAAGACAGGGGCAAGCAGACGTGACAGAAACTTTAGCAAACGAAGCAGACTTTATAGCGCTTAAAAGATAAATCATTTTTTAAAATAATCAAGCAATAAAAGGACCCAGATATAAAAATGGAGAACTGAGAACTGCAAATACAGGTTGAAAAAGATATTAGAAAGGCCAAAGGAAAATTGAACTGGAGGCTAAAACCAAAAACAAAAGTTCTTTAAATCAGTTCTTTCACAGAACTCTTCCAGCAGCAGCTCAACACTGGGGCTGTACCCAGGAGCTGGAGGATTGCTAATGCAGCACCCATCCACAAGGGTGACAATACTGACCCCATTACAGACCAGATCACATCACTTCTATAACATGTGAGCTTATAGAAACTATTATTATATCTAATAATCTATTTGGAAATAACATTCGAATCAAAATGAATATAGAAAAGGTAGGTTTTGCTTCACTTCCTTATTATATCAAGCAAGAGCAGTAATGAGCATGCCCTGAGCATATGATATGGTCATTATTTAGATCTTCCAAAGTTCCTCATGAAAGATAAATTTTCAGTTTACAGGCAGAGAACACTTAGTTAAATGTGTGCATGTGGACTGAGAACTGGTAAAAAAAAAACAGGAATGACATGAAGATAAAGAGGAAATATCCAGATTGGGGTGATATACTGTAATTAATGGAGTCCCAAGGGGAACTACTGTATATGAAGACCTGCCTCCGAATTGATATAAAGGATTTAGATTCTGGTTAAATTAGTCAATTTAACAAATGACAAGAAATTAGGAGGGTTTGCTAATAATTCAAAAGTAGTTAATTTCATTCAAAATATTTGGATAAAACTCAAGAGTAGATGTTTGCATGCAGGTACAGTATGGAAGAAAAAAAATAAACTACTCTATACATGAACATAAAATTGGAAACACTGAGCTGGAAGAGGTTGCTTACTGTATGAAATAGACCTGGATGCTGTGAGGAAGTGATAAAAAAGACAAACACAACTTTAGGCTTTTTGAAATAATTCTCACAAGTGTAGTATCCAAATCAAGGGATGTTCTGTTAAAATTGTACAATACACTAGTTAGGCTTCAGTTAGAATATTGAACACAATTCACCACATTGTGTACCTGGAATCAGTCCAGTGAAGAGGAGCCAGATTCAGGACTATGAGGGAACTTTATACAAGTTCTCAAAACCTTGAAACAAATTGAGAAGATCAACACAGCAGACAAACTAGAGGACAAAAGGGGAAATACGTAGAAAAATATTTCAATTCAGGAACAGAAGGCATTTCTTTGTACAGAAGATTGTGGGAAAATGGAACAAGCTTTCTGGTCACCACCAGTGTGTAGCCCCTACCTAGCCAGAGTGCGCCAGTACACGCTACAGATCAGCTATTAGTGGGGAAGAGAGCAGAGCGATGAAGCCAGTTCAGAGATGGGAGTTATTAAGAAGCCATGATTGGTAAATTTGTCCAGGACAGTGGGGTAACACCCCTACACTTTTCGAGAAAAACCCTGGGATTTTTAATGACCACAGAGAGTCAGGGCCGTGGTTTTACTGTTTGTCTCATCTGAAGTACAGCACCTTTTTACAGTAGAGTGTTCCCATCATTATGCATGAGGACCCACACAGACTGCAGGGTGAGCAAAAAGGATTCCACTGGCCTCCGGGTTAGGCCCCAAAATTAGGAAGACTCACTGTTGGTGTAACTTTGTAATAAACACTTTATTAATTGGACATTGGTATATTGAGGTGAATGAGTGCTCTCTTGATGGATAATTTGTTTATTCTATTTATAGCCAGGAGCCATATCACTCTGCAACTCACAACTGGCAACCCACTGAAACAAAGCAGGTGTGAGCCTGGTCAGTACCTGGATGGGAGACCTCCTGGGAAAAAACTAAGGTTGCTACTAGAAGAGGTGTTAGTGGGGCCAGCAGGGGGTGCTCACCCTGCAGTCCATGTGGGTCCTAATCCCCCAGTATAGTGACGGGGACACTATACTGTACACAGGCACTGTCCTTCGGATGAAACGTAAAACCAAGGTCCTGACTCTCTGTGGTCATTAAAAATCCCAGGGCGTTTCTCGAAAAGAGTAGGGGAGTAACCCCGGCATACTGGCCAAATTTTCCATTGGCCCTTACCAATCATGGCCTCCTAATAGTCCCCATCTATGAATTGGCTTCATGATTCTGCTCTCCTCCCCACTGATAGCTGATGTGTGGTGAGCGTTCTTGCGCACTATGGCTGCCATCGCATCATCCAGGTGGGGCTGCACATTGGTGGTGGTGGAGGGGAGTCCCCATTAACTGTAAAGCGCTTTGAGTTGAGTTACCAGAAAAGCGCTATATAAGTGTAAGCAATTATTATTATTAATTATTAATTATATATCCTGTAGTGGCATCTAGAGGTAAAACTGAGAACTGACAGTGAGCTGGTCTCTGGAGTTGATCCAATACATTTTTGGTCAGGGAGATAATCATGTTCCTAAACACACTAATGTCTTATTTGCACTTGAAATGTATGATTATATACTGTATGCATCTGGTATGGGTATTTGATATGTACCTACTATGTATTTTGCACAATAATACATGTAATCACCACTCAGGTGCAGAGTATTTTTAATCTGCATCAGTGCAGCCTGTTGATTTGTGCTCTGAGGGAAGAATGAGTTGCCACAGAACTGATGCAACAGGAAATGGTTTGTGTTAATGTGGAGCTTTTTAATCTAGGAACATTTCCAAAGGCCCATATGGTGATTAACATACTGTAACTCATCTAAAGTAATTTTGTTGGTAAAATGCTGCATATGAGCCAGCCAACTGCTGACTGAGACTGCAACTCCTAACCTTGATTCATCTGTCTATCAATTAGCTTGCTGTGCAAATTATAAATCAATTATCAATTATATATTAATGTGACATATAATAAATGTTTTGGTATACCTCTCCACCCCATGTAGAATAAGTCTTATTTGTACATATTCTTATCATACAACACAGTCAGTGATTACACATTGAGTTTATACAAAAGTTCACCACAAGGCATCTTAGAATATTCTGATCATATTCAGTAGTTTAAATCTACCACAGAAGGGATTAAAGTTTTAATTTAATAATATGTTATTCTGTTAATTTTCCTCAAAACATTCTGTATTATATTACTTGCTGTTCTCTGGTGGCATTAAATGATTAAAGTCCCAGTGATTTTTACCAGGAAGGTAATTGCTTTGGTCTGTTTCACACAGTAAAAAAATGAAATTATATACACAAAATCAAAACAAACTAACTCACAATACTTAAGAGAGCAATAGATATTCTCACCCCTCTACTTTGATTGAAATCTAAACAGGACAATCACTATGTTTGTAAAATTCTGCACTGAAGTTCATCAAAGTTCTGCATATGTCCAACTTGCTTCGAGGCCGGTCATTCCTCTTCACTCTGCCTGTCCTGGTGTAAATCAGGGATGGTTCAATGCTTTAGCCAGAAAACGATTTTTCTTCTTCAGGTGTGTGAGAAATCTGCTTTTATACATTATAATTGTGGACATCTGGGTCTTTGCAGTAAAACTACTGTAGCAGTCCCTGTGTCCCCAGGAAGCAGTGATTCCATGAGGAAGCCATGAGGATAGTGAAGATTAGAAATGTGCAGATTAGAAGAGGTTTTGTGGGGAACAGACCTCACTCTTCAATATGAATAACCCAAAGACATCATGTACATAATATCCTTTCATTCAGTGTGGACTGGTAGTCAAGACATGTGAATTGACCGCAAGTTTTTGAGCTTTCTTTTTTTAAAAGAGTAAGTGTCTTCTATAACCTTGTCTAAAACACTTATTTATTATAATGATTCCTTTAGGAGATAGTTTCATTGACTAAATCATTGTGCTGTTACACCGGAGAGAGCAATGCCCTGTTTTGTGGTCAATATTAATAACACTCTGTGCTCCTTCTTGGGGTTCTGTTTGATTAGCACATCTGAATGAAAAACATCCAGATCCCCAGTGTCTCACAGTGGCTTCTGTGATCTGTCTGTAGATATGGAGAGTATTGCTTTCTATTTTAAATAAACAATAAATAGCACAGAGATAATATAGATGTCTAGTTATGCTAAATTTAAACATATTTTGTTTGATGGCATTTATTAGCTGCAATGCTAATAATTTATTTTATCTGATATTTTCAGTTTCATAGCCTATCAAGTTTAATACTGAAATACATCTAGACATTCTTTCTATATGTTTATTACTCAACATTTATAAATCTTTACAAACTCATCTCTGCTCAGTGTGATTGTAGCAGCTCTGCAGTTGTTCTCTGTCTCAGTCCTTTGTGGTTCCTGTTGATGAGCCAGAGCAGTTCCTGCAGAGCTGAGGGTGGTTTTTGTACAGATGTGTATTACTGTGTGAGAGGAGTACTGTCATATTTCTGACAGTAATAATCTCCTTCATCTTCAGCCTGGACTCCAGTGATTGTCAGTGTAAAGGCTGTTCCAGACCCACTGCCTTTGATTCGATCAGGAACCCCAGAATAGTGTGTTGTTGCAGCATAAACCAGAAGCTGTGGAGCCTGACCAGGTTTCTGCAGGTACCAGTTCAGGTAGCTGCTAACAGACTGACTGGCTGTACATCTGATTCCAGTCCTCCGCTGACCTTGCTACAGAACCTTCTATTCCTCTGACTGTTTATTCCCGGTGAACTCTCCCCAGTGACCCTGCTATCTATTTTCCACACATTTCAGGTGGGTTTTAATAGGGCTTTAGGGATATGACTGCCAATTGTGTGGTGATTCATCACAGGACTAGTACTATATGATGACTGGCAAGTGTTGCTGAGTGCTGTGTCTTTTTTCCTTTAGTTCCTTCTCTTTAGTGTTCTTGTCTGTCCCTCTATTCCAGGTGTGGGCCATACTGCATACATCCATTCTGTTACTCAATTACTCAACATTCTATTCTGTGTGGTAATTGATGAGCATCCAGGCATCTAGACACACTGTATGATTCTATATGTGAAGAGGTTTCTTCTGTGCTAATTGTACTAATAGAGATAACTTTTTAAATCATTCTCAATCAGAGTAATCCAATTGTTCATTATGATATCAATGATGTGTTTTCAAATTATTGTCAGACTATGTTAATTAGCAGATTCAATTAGAATATCCCTTACTACCAAACTTTTATGAACTTTTTATTTCTGTATTTTGTTTTTGCTACATAATACTAGTTTCTGAATACCTTTTCACTCACCAGATATTCTATAAATACCAGTGTCTCGTATCTGAAGTCAGAGAAATTATTTTTTATAAAAAGTCCATCTTAATTGCAATTTCCTCGTACAATGTTTCTGATAGCACAGTCTGATTTTTATTTTTGTTTTTATATTGTCATACTTGTTTAATTAGTCTGTTGATTCGATTTTTTGTATGTGAGCTTTTTGGATGATCATGTTCTTACTTCTCTTTCAATGTAGAATCAGAAGCATTCTCATAATTTTCTAATCATCTTTGTGTGCCTTGAGCAAGCAGAAAGGGCTCAAGAATGTAGCTGAAGAGGCCCCTGTCTTTAGCTCCATATGGCTCTCATGCTGTGATCTCAGCCACAGAATGACCTGGTGCTTTTTGTGTGTGGGGAGATGAGTTTGTCTTACGCAGGACAGTGATGACCCAGTACTCTCCATGATGGATGTTTGCTGCTGGTGGCTGGATGTCTAGCAGGAAGTCATCTGGACATGATCATAAGGTCCAAGGTCACTGTTCATCACCCAAAGGAAGATCCACCAGTGGGAGATCTGTAGGGTGGTACCAGAACTTAACCTGACTGTCAGGGGTGACCTGGCTGCTGAGGATTGGGATCCGATGTGGGGCTCTTCTGAAGGGGATCTTTGGTTCAGAGAGTTGATGCCAAGACGTGGTCGAGAGAAAAGCAGGGTCCAAAATCCGGGCAGGCGTTAAGGGTGCGTAGGTTCCGAATTGGTAGGCAAAGGCATAGTCGAGGAAGAGAGACAGGGTCCAAAATCCAGGTAGGAGTTGTAGGAGCATCGGTACAGAATCGGGAGGTGAAGGCATAGTCGAGGAAGAGAGGCAGGGTCCAAAATCCAGGAAAGCATAGTAGAAGCATCGGTACAGAATCGGGAGGCGAAGGCGTAGTCGAGGAAGAAAGGCAGGGTCCAAAATCAGGGAATCTAACACTAGTAATCGCAGGATGAACTATGGAGCTTAGGGAGGAGACCTCAATCATGAGCAAGGAAAGGAAGACTGGTGAGGGTTTAAATAGGGTGGAGAAGATTGGTGTGTACATGTTTGGGAAGGGAAGAGCTCATGGGAATGCAGGAGCGCTTGCATGCGCGAGTGCGATTCGTGACACTGACAGCATCTCAGCCAATCACCAGCTTGTATCTACAGAATTGTCTCCAAGATATTCTTTCTGCAACAGAAGAAATCTTGTGTTCGTGAACCAACTGTTATTTTTGCTGTCTATTTTAAAATATGACAATTGGACTCTTGTCCAAGTTCTCCCACCTGTCTACCTTGTGGCCAGTCACAGGAAAACAAACTGTGTACAAATTTTGTTTTTAAAGACTGAAGTTCAGCAAGACATATCATCCACAGGTAAAGCCAGCTGCCTGTCTGACTGTGTTTCCACAGCAACCAGCCTGATTGGTAGAACTAGCCAACTCCACAGCACCCATGCTGCTGGGAAAATTGACCTTGGTGTGAGTGTTTGTGTTTGTGTGTCTGTCTGCCCCACAGCCTCACTGTCAAAATGATTTAAATAAGAAATACAATAATCACAGTTCCTTCAGTACTGTGATTGTGATACATTATCTCTTACAGTAGTCTAATAAACTTGTAAGTGCACCTGCAGGAGGTCCCACCTGCAGCAGTGCAGTCTCTGTGCAGTCCTGCTGAGGGAGGTTTTTGTACGGCTGTGTAACACTGTGTGGACAGATCTTTACTGTTGATGTAGTGGAAACTCTGACAATAATAATCTGCTGCATCTTCAGCCTGGACTCCTGAGATGGTCAGAGTGAAATCAGTCCCAGATCCACTGCCACTGAAACGCTCTGGGATCCCAGTCTGACGGCTAGTTGCGTAATAGATCAATAGTTTAGGAGCTTCTCCAGCTTTCTGTTGGTACCAGGCTAAGTAGTGCTTAGAGTTATAAACATACACAGCAGGACTGGTCTTACAGCTCACAGTGACTGTCTGTGCAGAGAGAACAGATTTCACTGTTGGAGTCTGAGTCACAGTAACCTGTCCACTGGATTCTGAAAACAAGACAAAACACAGGAATTTTAATTTCTTTTAACTATTTTATACTTTTCTGTAAAACTTATTTACACAATATGATAACAGCTATATACTCCAGATATCAAAAAGTATATTAAGGTCAACACCTATCCAGTAATTCATTATAATACATACTTTTTCTAAACATGTAAATATATTTGCCTCAGAAAACACATTCACTACTCTTCTATTGATGCTCTTTAAATTTTAGATTCATTCTAAATGTATTCAGTTCTTGAAACTTTAACTTTTAAAAGATAATATTGTGAAATTAATGATAACAAAATAAAAATAATAGAATTAGAGAAGTATTTTCTATACCCCTCACCTTGAGCAAAGAGCCCCAGTGTCCCCAGCAGTAGAATCAGAGGCATCATTGTCCTGTGTGTGTCAGTGACTCTGAAAGGGCTGAACAGTAACTGATCCACACTGTGACTCTTAAAGTGTTCAGAGCAGTGAGGCGGCACAGGTATGCAAAGCTCCTTCCTGTAAACAAATCCTGTCACAGGCAGTTAGAAAAGGCCTGAGCTGGGAGAACAGGTGCAATATCTGCAAGGGTTGTGTCTTTTATGTGTATATAATATGTAGTGCATGTACCGCTAGATCAGTATTCTGACGTTAGAGCTCTACCACATTTAGGATCTGCATATACACCTCTTAAAAACAATGGCTTTTTCTCTAAACATTGTGAAAGCATTGATCCAGCAGAGACTCGCCTTTCCCTGGAGGTCCTCTTGCCAGCACTTGGGGATCCCAGTCCTCCGCTGGCCATGCTACAGAACCTGCTATTCCTCTGTCTGTTTATTCTCAGCAAACTCTCCCCAGTGACCCTGCTGTCTACTTTCCACACAGCTCCTCTCATGGTGGTCTCCCCACCTTCTCCACAGACAGGTCCCAGTCTGCAGACTGCAGCCTCCACTCGCTCCCAACCAGTCAGCCCCCACATCTCTCACTCTCTGCTTTCTGCTCACTGCCTCACCTCTATCTGATCTCTCTGATCTCCCAAAGATCCCTGCAGTCCTGCACTTGGGGCTCAACCTGTCATTTCACTGCAAGGCTTAATAGCAGCTGCAGCGTAACATACATGGTGTAGAACTTATTGATACAACACCAAAACATGCATAATAAACTATCAGTCTTAATAGAATATATTTGTGAAATTAGCTGCTGTGATAGGAAAGACTGATCATTCACTCAGGGATTACCAGGATAAGACTTAATAACATCATAGTAAATACATTTCACATATGTTAACTCAAATGATCTCATATCTCATAACATATATTGAATATAAAGGCTGTTGTCAACCTTGTAGGTTATATCATTATCAAACGGTTAAATCACATGTATTCTCTCATACAAGTAAATATTCTTTCACAGGAAGGCTAGACTGGATGAGACACAACCAGCTGAGCCCTTATTCCACTTAACACAGCTGGAATGGAGTGGAGTGTGGAGAGTCTGGTTAAAGCAGTACTTGGCTCTGTGTGTTCAGGCCCAGTGGGACTGAAGAATTTATGCTCAAAATCTAAGCTGCCATTTTAAGACACCAGTTAACTTCTTCTTAATGTTCAGTGACACAGGTGATTAAGTTTGTGTTTGAATGGAGACTCTCCATGAAGTCCAAATAATTTTGAATGAGTTATTTTTATATGATACTGTATGTTCTCCTTTGAAACTCCTGCATTGTTGTAGCCTCAATTAATTACAATTATTTTCAGTAGAGAGTAATGTACAATGGGTCACAACATATCATTTTCATAGAAACCACAACCAATTTATGGCATCCAGCTGTGACAAGCACTGAAGACAGTAATAGCAGACTCATATTTTGAAGGATGTCTTGGTGCTGCTTATTTCTAGATGGCAATGGAGTGACCATTGGAGAACCAGCTCTTACCACTGGTTTATTCTGCAGGTGAGTCCAGTTCACTTTGATTCTGCTTTGGTTTGCATAATAATGACATTCAGGGAGGGTTAAATAAAAATAATTATTGGTTTTATAACATTTTATGACACTGTTATTTATCTTTTTATTATTTTATTACTTATCCTTTCAAAGTGGGTTTTGACTCTCTGGCATAGACCGTACAGTTTAAGGAGTAATATAGTATAATATAGTATTACTGAGCCCATGGTATTTGAAAGGTGATACCAGAAATGCCTACAAAGAACATGTACCTACAACATAAATGCAGTATATACAGTTCTAGAGCAGCACTCGATGTAAATGAGCTGTAGTATCAATCTGTCAAAAGATGGGAAATAGGGATTCCTTTGATTTACAGTACAAGACGGAAAAGCTCATTTTAAAGAGCACATTCTGTGTCTAGAATAATGAGGAAGCATGGAGCTGTGCAGTGCTTTGCAATTGTTTATTATTATTATTATTATTATTATTATTATTATTATTAACACTTGCCAGTCATTGTAGAGTAATAGTCCTATGAATCACCACACAATGGGCAGTCATATCCCTAATGTTCTATTAAAACCCACCTGAAAAAAGACACAGCACTCAACAACACTTGCCAGTCATCATATAGTAATAGTCCTGTGAATCAACACTCAATTGGCAGTCATATCCCTTAAGTCCTATAAAACCCATCTGAAATGTGGTCCCCAAGCTTCTGGCCTGCATCTTAAATAATAAAATGAACAGCCTTTTCCCAACCACAACTTACATATTAAATCTTTACAAAATCCTACAAATTATTATTAAATATTAAATTAAATATTATTATGCTGTAGCTTGTGAACGTAATGTGCCTCTTTCAGGTTTACTGTATATAATCCTCTTACTTAATTAGTGTGGACTGTAGTTCAGGACATGTTAATTAACAGCATTTTTTGTCTTTCTGTCTGTCAGAGAGTTGGTGTAAAAATACTTATCAATTACTTTCAAAAATAGAATAGAATTCGAGGTGAGGGCCATACTGCATACTGTACAAAAATAGAATTGCCTTGCATGATCACTTGTGAAACACTACAGAATTGAAAAAGATGCAAGCTCACTGATATTTAACTATTTCCAGGCAGCACTAAAATAAATAAAGCCATGCATTTGTACCTTTTTAGATTGGTCCTGACATCATTGTTTCTTTTTCCACTCACACAAAACACAGTCACTTGCAGTATTCTGATGAAAGAAAGGTTTGTTTTTGCAATATGTTCAATAAAATGATAATGAAATCTACAGCAACAGACCTCACTAAAATGCACGCTGAATATCAAAAAGGATAATTATAACTGTTAGCCAACCTTTTAAACTGCTTCAAATGGAGAGAGAATGAATGCTGGATGTGCGTTTCTTTCTGCACAGGATGCCGCTGAAGGACAAGGCCCTGCTTGCTCTGAGCCTGTGGAAAGTGTCCAAGCAAGCCAGCCAGGACCCCAGTGCTGTCACTGCCCAGCTAGTGAGGACTCAGCTCATGTCTGGTTTCCACAGCACTGCTGCTGGTGTTCAAGGCCTCAGGATATATTCACAAACCATCAGACTCTGAAGACCATCAGCAGCGAACACAACCCACTGTTTCCAAAACTCATCGCAATGAAATCTTCATGTGCTGTTAGAGTCATACTTTTCTCAGCCCCGTCCTAAATTGACATTGTTAGCAGCTGTATTTTTAAAGAGGTGTAACTGGTACATAATTTCAAAAAGAAAAAAGTATATTTTCTGTATATTCTTATTATTTTATATTCTGTATAATAGTGATGTAAAATAATTTTAAAATAAATTTCCATCTAAACTTTTAAAAATGAAAACAATATACATGCGTTCATTGAATGTTCATATTGAATAAGGTTTTCATGATTTGTGTGATAATTCCACAGAAACACAGCAAGGTCTGTAAGTTATTTAAAATTTGGAAAACAAAGCCATTTTTCCTCACAAACAAAGAACAACCTACAGCGATCACCCCAAAGAAAGGGGGCTATCAGGCTGAAACACTTTCAGATGTGTGTTGGGCAGCAGCGTGAGAGCAGGTCGAAGCCCAAGTGCTGTTTTAGAGAATAAGGAATTGGCGATAAATGGCAGAATCAAGAGATT
Source organism: Atractosteus spatula (assembly GCF_055471065.1). NCBI lineage: Eukaryota > Metazoa > Chordata > Actinopteri > Semionotiformes > Lepisosteidae > Atractosteus > Atractosteus spatula. The sequence continues at coordinate 13,304,450 of NC_142729.1, forward strand.
CAAGAGGGGATGACATGGGCTGGATACTGGGCAGGTCGTTATGACTTACCATTTAAAAAATAATAAGCGAGGCTTCCAGCCAAAAAATAAAAAGGGAGGCTGACAAGCCAACGCAGGATGAATAAATGTTAATGAATGAAACACGTTAGTAACAGCTCAGGGAGATGAAACAGTATTTTGCTCCCTTAAACAGTGAAAATGTTTTATAACACATCTCCTTCCCACCAGCAGTTCTTCATTGCAAAGTACTGAGGCAGGCTAAACCGATGGTATACTATATCAATTAGAAACTCTTGCAGATATTATATAGTGTAGGGAAAAATAACCGGTTCAGGGACGCCAAATATGTAATCATAGTGGCTCTCTGAAGGCACCAGTTCTGTAGGGTTTGGGCATTTACTGAGACAATTATTAATTGTAGCAGTAAATCACAAAGTTGATTCTTTTGATGGCTTTAGAATCCAACCATGCAACATAACTCAAACAACGCACACACACAGGTACTAATACACGAGGATACATTTATTAATACATAGAATATGCATATAAACCTAACAGATCTTATCGAGAGGGTTATCAGAATACAAAAGGTATATATTCAATCAGTTACGAAGTGTTACACATCAAGAGGACATACGTTCAGTATATCATTCATTTAGACCGTTTCATAAATGAACTTGGTTACAACTTCTACATTAGATACTCAAAACAAGTACATAACTCTTAGGAATTAAATTGATATCAACTGGTTTGGATAACAATTGAATTCTCGAGCTGTAATGCATTGAAGTTGAATACTCATCCAATTTCTGGGGATTCAGATCTCCTGCGGGCACAAAGAAACAGTTGCAGGCTGTTGCTGTCCAATCCGCGCTCTCTGGCTGTGTGCCAGGCTGTGCTGTGCGGCTTGCGACGGTGCGCTGCTGATGCTCACTGACCGGCTAGTTAGTGTTGGCTTTAACTAGCACAGTTTGTGCACAGGAGAAAAGATGACTGTGGGTCCCAGCAAGTCAGGAAGAGGACCGGTTCGTTCCTGATGAAGACTAGTTCTGAATAGTGATTCAGCTGTCCACAGTTCCGATCTGTTCACGAGGCCTGCTGCTGGTTACTCTCTGGCAACCTCCACTCTAGACTCTTAGAACAAAGGAAAGTTCTGGCACTCGGACACACTGGCCGTTCCGTGGTTGTCCGGGCTGAGTCTCAGGATGGTCAGGAGGCGCGCTGCGAGAATGTCCTGCCCTTGGGAGCCTTCTGCTCCTGGGCCATCCTGCCCTGGAATTCTCCTTTGAATTTCACTGAATCTTCTGAATCTGAATCTGAATCTCCCAGGCTCTCTGTGTTGCCTGTTTTTACCTGGAGAAACTTCAGCTCGTTGATTGGCTGAAAGTTCCATGGGCATCAGAGTCCCACGTGGGTTACTCGGCCCTACCAGTCCCTGATTGGTTGATTAAGGTGAGATATGAGTCACTTAGTCCTGACACTTAGTAATGCAGTCCAGATGTCCATCCGGCACTCCCTAGACAGATAGGCGCCAGTGGATGACCATTGATCATGATAGCCAGACTTAGCTAAGTGCATCCCCCTTTTTGAGCTGTCCTAGGACCTTAAATCACCCTAATGGTCTCTCTGTGGCTGCACCACAGAGATGAACAGAGAAATGGGGCCTCATTTGGGAAGCTCAGAAACACTTAATTCTGCCTTATTATTAAGCCTCGCCGCTACAATAGTTATGTACTGTGGATTTCTATTATATAAATCACAAGACACTTAGAATTAAAAAGTGTTTTATTTAGAGCCTGAATAACAAAGCTGTTAGATTTCTTGCTAAATAATATGTAGATTTGTGCGATATTGGATATTTGCACATAATGCAATTCTACCAAAAAACATGCATGTTTTAAAAGGTTTAGAAATGTGTTTACATGAAGGAAAAGGGGGGAAATCCCAAATAGGGCATAAAGTTAAGTTATGAAATTCGATACAATCTCTCCATTAAGTGCATGATCAAGGTGGCTGAGCATCTGACATCACAAAAGACCCCATTATGATGTCGCCGATGATGTCACTCATGGAATTTTGAAGTTGCCCGACAAGCAGATTTGCTTCTCAGTCTGAAGCAAGAGCTGCAATGGGAAACACACTGAGCTGTTTCCAGTGTGTGTCCTGTCACTGTATGCTATGGGACTGTCAGAGAAACACAGAAGAGAAAGCTGATCGATTTGATGACAGAAGAGGAAGGAGCAAGTCAGAGAGGAGGAGGAGAAAAAGAAAGCAAAGGAGAGGAATGGCAAAAGCCAGCAAGATCCTGAGACGAAACAGGACCAGAAGAGCTGGAAGAGCCTGGGTCAAGAGCAGGCAACACATGGGGGCAAAAGAGAGTCTGCAGCCAACAGTGCAGCTTGTGAGGGCCTCTGTGAAGCCTCCCAGATTCAGTCCAGCAGCAGTGACAAGCTCAACAAAAATAAGATCTAGCATCAAGAGAGAGACAAAAATAATGACCAAGAACTTCTATCAATTAAAAGTCAGAGACAAAAGAAGCCAAACCTGTCAGTGCTAACAAGAGAGAACACAGACCCTACAGAATCTCGGACAGAACTACAGAACAGTCCCGGGCCACTACAGGAATCAGGGCTAGAGAGCAGCACCATTACCGCTGTGTTCCCACAGCACAGAGACGGAGAGGAGAAAACCCCAACAGAAGATCATCAGCAAAGCCATGAACAAGCAGTCATGGCTAACAATGACAATACAAAGAAGAAGAAAGAATGAAGGAGTTGGAGGACAGGAATGAGGAAAGGACTCCTGAAGAAAATGAGGACATGGGAAGCAAGGAAAAAGAGGTAGAACCTACAAATAACAATAAAACACCAAAGGACAAAAATAAGCAACATGGTGAAAATGGTTCCAGGGGTGAGGATGAGATTGAAAAAACAAAGAATGCACCAGCAGGAAAAAATGATGTTTGTGACAAAATTGACAAAACTGAGGAGATACAGGAGATGCAGAGCAAGGTGCAAACAGAGGAAAATGACACTGGTGCCATTTTCCCAGGAGAAGAAGCTTCCTGTGGAGCAGACACAGAGAGAAGCACAGCCAGCCCATCTGAAGCCCCTGCTGTGCAGCTGCAGGTCCAGATCCCTGTAGACCCACAAAGCTCTGCAGCCGATACAGAGGCCCCAGCTGACCTGAGAGGACAGGAGGGCCACACTGACGGAGCCCCCTGCATGACGTCCACAGCAGTGGGACTTGAAGGGCTAACTATAGAAGCACGAGCCTGAAAGGAAGAGGGAAACAAGAATGATTAACTGAAGACTGATGAAAAAGAGGTGGGTGCCATACTTAACACTGAAACACAAAAGGAAGAAAATAAGCAAAATGGTGAAAATGGTACCAGTGGAGAGGATGAGAGAAGAAAAATAAAGAATAAGGCAACAGAAAAAAAAATATTTTTGTGACAAAAATGACAAAGGTGAGAACACAGTGTCAGAAGATAGTGAAGAAGTGACACCACACAGCACTGAATCCCTGCTGTTGCCCCAATCACAGAGAGAACACTTCACCGAGCCCTGTTCCTGCCACACCGCCCCTTCACCCACAGGAGAATGATATTGAGAGACAGACGACAAGAATGGAGAAGAAGAAGATGAGAAATGATTCTGAACTTAATGTCAATAGCTAGGAGAAAGAAGCAAAAGATGCCAGACATATATGTGCTACAGCAAACCCACTCAGAGAAGAAGATATGGTAAAGGATAGGATTCACAAACACAAATGTAGAGTGAACACAAATTCAGCAGTGTGCAGGACAGACACAGGAAGAAGGACTCCTAGTCGCAGTGAAGCCACTGCTGTTCCACTGCAGGACACAGGGAAAAAGAAAGAGATGGCAGCAGAGGCAGGAGGGAGAAATGTCAGTGATGACTCAATATCTCTACAGACTGCCAAGGTAAGGTCAAGTACCCCAGACAGAGGCAGACAGAGTCCTTCACTTTCCTCCGAGCCCCAGACACAACAGAGAAGAAGGAGCACTAAAAGCATGAAGGAAAATAAAGATTTAGTGGCAGAAATGTGTGCAGCTTTCCCTCCTGACAAAACGCCTGACAATGTGGAACAAGATGGCGGGTCAAACATACTCAAGATGAGCCACCCTGCTTGCCCAGAGCCCAGCCAGCACCGCAGGAGGAGGATCAGGGGCAGAAAGAAAAAGAGAAACTTGGTGGAAGTAGGGGCTGCACCTCCCCCATCACAGAGAACACCAAAAAATTCCTGCACCAAGGAGACGCAGTTCAATTACCCTACTGAGACAGAGGGATAAAGGAAAAGAGGGACAAACAAAACTGACAAGGAGGAGAAAGTGTTGCAGAAACAAATGAGCAGAGCAGCTACTGTACGTTGACACCTGAGTTCATCATACTGACAACAGGCTTCCACACTGGGGCTGGAGAAGTCCTCTGACCTCACAGCCTGGGCTAGGGAGCAGGGGAGCTGGGGAGCATGTGTCTTGGTCCCCAGAAAGCCACTCCAAGGCAGTTCACAGGGGGATATTGACAAACAGGAGCGCAGAGACTTTCAGGAAGCAAGAGGTCATGTCTCTTGTGAAACAACAGTCTTCAACTCAGGGGCAGCAGCAAAGTTCAGACACAGAGTGGGTCCCCACCGGTGGGTTCATTTCAACATTTATTTTCTGGAACAGTCAGATGAGGGGCAGAGGGCAGAGATGGTCCTCCTGCCCTGTCCAGGTCACACCCTTCTCCCAGGCTCTCCCTTCCACCCACACAGACAGTGAAACAGAACACAGGCAGTCAGGGAGTGACCACGGACCATGGCCCACGAGACCAGCAGACAGGAGATCTAGTGCAGAATCTGTAGGTGTGCAAGTAGGAAACAGTGGAACTCAATACATCCATAACCAGACAGGAGAAGCCATGACCCGTCAAGGCATTAAACAGCAGAGAGCAGAAGCCTACCTGACCTCCTGTGATGCACTGAAACGACAGTCTGGCCCTGGTGGGAAGAAAACTCACAAGTGAAAGTCCCCCCCATTGCAATTTTCTGAAATGTTAACTTTCAAATTATTTTAGAGGTGGTAGATACTGATCTAAACTATGAAGAAACACATACAGTTATAAGATAAACAGAAAATGCAACCGTAGTGTAGATTCTTAAGGAGAGAATAAAATCTTACTGATCCTAAACTTCAAGTTTTGACATTTAATACATGGCATTTTTTAAAAGGATTCACAAACTATAGATCTGATTTTTACTATTCAACCAATGCAATCTGTATCCTACGGATCATAAACTTCAATTTTATTTATGTCAGTCAACATTATCTTGTCATGTAGCTACTGTATAGCTACACAGGTATAGTACACTGTGCAATTGATTATCTTTATAATTATTTAGTGCAATGATTTTGTATTAAAAATTGTATAGATGAAAATAAAACAGCTTCATTACTTTAAACATACACTCTACTCCGCCCTTCATACAGTGTGAATTCATTTCTGGTCTCATGTGATATAATTTTGCGTTGGAAGTGAGTTCAGGTAAAGTGTGCTTTCTTCTGAAGCAGCCTACAGGATACCGTACACAGTATCTCCTGTTGAGTCCTGTGTTTCTCCAGCACACAATGCAGTGCTTTTCCGGTGTACCCTGCTCAGGAGAACAGCCTATGACATCATTTATGGAGACATCAGTTCAGGCAGCGTCACCCAATCATGGCACGGGTATATCCAATATTTCCATCCACGTGGATGAATTTGTTTGGCCTTCACTGATATTGTGTTTTAATGTCCTGCCTTGCTTAAATTTCTCTTCTACTTTATTTTTATAAGTCATTTTTGCTTGCAGTTATATCACCCTGCAGCTCTCAACTGGCTACCCACTGAAGCTCAGCAGGGTTGAGCCTGGTCAGTACCTGGTGAGTAGTACCAGTACCAATATGTGTGGATTTACAGTTTAAAGCAGTGGAACTGATTGCACTTATAACTGTTCATAACGGAACCATCATTGCTTTTATCTTTAAATCCCACACAACTGATCCTAATGCTTATCATGATTCTGTTCATATTTGCTAAAAATTGCTAGATTTCATTTTGACTAAACCCCAGTCAAAAGTAGATCTATACAAATTCTGCAGCTTTGGATATTGAGACCATCATTAAACCAGCCAAGCTCACTGTAGCTTCTAAATGTGTTTAGCGAACAACATAACAGGTTGTACATACACTGACGTAAGCATTGCTATTTCGTAAGTATGAGAACAGTATCTCGTAATTACAAGATAACAAATTATCTCATAATTACGAAATACTTTTCTCGTAATTACTGTTATGCCGGGCCCATGGTCGGAAAAGGGGCACGGCAAATTAATTATTTTTGGAGTCTGTTCAGCGGTGAAGACTAAGGAGTTTACTGGATGATGATAAAGGGAAATAGAAGGAGGGATATTAGATGGCTGTTATGCGCAAATGAAGCAGGTAGGGCCTTGCCTTGCAATCTCTAGGAAACCATTATAGGCATGGTGGATCGGAGATTCTCAAAACTTACCTTATATGATTGGAAATGAATACGTGATCGGATCAACGGAATGCTGAGAAGAAAGAAGTGCTTTCCTCTGGTTTAACAGTCTGTGCAGCAACAAAACAATCCATTTAAACAAGAGAATGTGGTGTTTCTTTTTGTCCATGAATAAATAAAGTATTTTTGTGTTGAATTAAGTGTCCTTCTTTCAGTTGGGTAAGCTTGATTAGCATGAAACAGCACGTGGTCATTGTTGTGATTTCTCTGTTTTTATCAAAACCCTCAACTCATTCACTTGTGGTTATTTTGGAAACATTTGGACATGTTTCTATTAACTACATTGCTGTCGATATTGTAGCAATAGACAGAATGAAACACTTGGAGTTTGTAATGTAGGGCGCTCTGAATGAGTTAAAGATTGATGCAGGACAAATAAATGATTTCCCTCAAGCTATACTGTAGTGGCAGTACAGTAGCAGTTTGAAATTATTCATTGTAGTTAATAAATCATTTAGCTTTGTACATATTGTGATATTAAGAAATATCAACAAATTCAGTATAGTGTCCATAATATTTGCTATTTTAGTTTTTCAAAGAAAACTCATCCTGACAGCTGGGTTTGAACCCCAGACCTCTCACATGCAAGGCACATGACTAAGCCCCGAACCTACACACTGCTTAACAACTTAAGCATGATGCAGATGTTTACAAAGAAAGTGTACTACCATGATAAATTGAGCTATATTAATATAATTATATTGTTATTAATTTACATGATTCCATATTAAATTCCATATTAATCAAATTCTAAAAAGTATGTGTGTTTTTACTGTTATAACGAGTGCAAATATTCATAGAAAGGTTAAAACATTATAACGTTTTATGAAGTATATAAACTTATTATAGTCAGAAGGAGTAAAAACGTTTCCAAAATAAACACAATATGTAACCAAATGAAATACTTTGATGCTTAAAATGTTTAGGAAAAAAGTGGATTACTGGTGTGTATTTTTTATTTAAACTACCAATACCAACCATATACAGTTTACATAATATATTTATGTTCCTAAATTAATATTGTTTATGACCTTCAGACATGTTATGCTCCTCTTCTTTTTAGGCTCAGCTACTAAAATTTCCCTTTTGTTGTAAAATTCCAAATTAATATTCAATATTAAGTGGATTTAAAGAGATTAAATGAAGCAACCAATTACACACGTACGCTGCCTGTCGGTCATTTTGGCCAGCCAATCACATACTGCGGTATAACACGCTAAACTGCAGATAATTTCACGCAGTATGGGGTTTTACCGTGCATTTTGAATGGGTGCATCTGTATCTAGTGCTTCTGTTTCTACTAGATTATCTATATAAAAATCCTTTATTATACTGTACATAGATTACAAGACAAGGGTGTTATCTTTCCCCCTCTTTTTAATCTTAATGACATCCAGGGAGTCAGTCCTAATGGCAAATATAAAATATTTTTTTTATGAGGACGACAATTTATTGACACTAACAAATCCTAAATCTCGAGAGCTTCTTGTTCCAGATCACCCAAAAAGACCAGACTGGAGCTACTGTAAGTACAGTACTGAACAGAGCCTGCTATTCTCTGTTATCTAGGGAAGTCTGTTTTCCTGTGTAAAGAATCCTTTGGTTAATAAATGGCCTCTCCTGGCTGGTGAGTGCATTTTTAAAATGGAGAGATTCAGCAGGTTCCCTTCATTTAGTGGCATTTGGGTTTACAGTGAAAGATTTAACCTCAGGTCGTATTCTGGTTAGTTTAGAAGACTTATCTTTTATTTTGGGATATTTTAGACATAAAAATTCATGATAACTTTGGGCCTCTGAGACACATTATTTGAAAGTTTGTACATACAATCGTATAACTTGTGTGAGGTATGTTTATACTGTGTGTGCGTTAGTGTGTGTATTGTCATTATTAATAAATATTTGTTAATCCCAGTGTGCCTGAATTATTACTCTTTTCACCAAAGCTGTCCCGGAGAACAAAGAGCTCATGTGCCACTAACTATACCAACAACTCTGGTGTATTTTTGGCCACAATGTTTTACAAGTCTGGGGATTATGATTATTTATTTCATTTATTGATTAATCTGCTTGGTCATTTCCTGATAGTTAGATTTTTTCATTTTCACAACTCCCTATTTGTAACTGTATTAGCCCCTCTCTGTAAGTGCACTGTTCACGTACTGTGATATAATAAAAATGTTTTATAATATATGGTTGATGTCTATAATGCAATAATATATTTAATTTAATGTTTACTTGTACTATTTTTATGTTTCTAGAAGTTCCCCTGATGAAAGACACATTTCTGATTTAAGTGTTATTGTGTTATATAAACGTAAAACATTATTTGTGCAAACTAATGTGCACAAAACCAATGTGATTGCTTTGTTTTATTTAACCCAATAATATCATTATCAGGCTTCTTTGTTCACTGCAACTTTATTAAAAGATTACATTGAGAAAGCACTGTATATGACCTTTAAAAATAATAATTTGATAAATGTCAAAATAAGCTTGCAGATACAAAACTAATGCTAATGCTTTGATATTCTTAGACATATTTGCATTTTACTGAGTGTCAAATACTGATAATGTAAGTGAATGTAAAACATACAGTAGAGGCAAATCTATACAGTATGTCAGCCGACATCGCAACATTTCTACAAAATACTGTTTCCAGGGAGAGCAGAGTACAATATAACTTTCATCCACAGTGAGCTTGTAACCAAAAAATACAGTACTTGTACACTTCAGTTTTCATTGGAACAACGATGGTAAAGATTAGGATTAGAGCTCTGTACTGTATAAGATTTAAACTTTTTTCCCATTGCAACTATAAAGCCACTCACTAGTATTACACAACAACAGTACCTTGTTTTATTTATTTTTTAATTGAGTAAGTCATTAATTTTATGATTTTATGACAAGCCTGTTCATATTAATGATACAATAGTTTCCTGATCCTCTTGAAAAGAAATGGCTTTCAGTTTCTCGTTGTCTTCTCTCAAAGCACTTATGAGTGTTGCAATATCTTCCTGAAAGAGAAGATGGTATTTTTCCATGCCCAAGATTTCACACAATTTCAGAGAGATATCCTGTAGAATGTTAATCACCACATCAAAGATGATGACATATTCAGTCTGTTTCACCAACACCTGTGCTTTCCCTGACAATGTGTTGAGCATCTGTGTGGCATTCCTCAAGTCTTGCTGGACAGTCACCATGTATGAGATCTTAGAGGAAATGTCTTGAATGTCATTCTGAATTTGTCTTAAGCATGCATCAGTGTTGTTGAGCTCCTCTCTCTTCTTTTCAACCATTTGCTCATATTCCTCTACTCTACTAAGAGATGTGGTGACATTTTCCTCAGATGTCCTCAAAGCCATTTCAGCAGTGTTGGCAGCCTCTGTGGCATTGTTTAAGTCCGTTTGATAGACACCAATCAGAGTAGCTCCTGAAAAATGAAAAAAGGAAAAAAAAACAATAGTGTATTATTTTGTGTCCAGGAAAGACCAATATGAATTTATATTTTCATATTTTATTCTCATCCTTGTGTGAAAGCACATTCACCAGAAACCTTTGGGGGAATAACCTGCTTCTTTCAGTCACCTGACCAGTTGCTGGAAGATAATTGGCCAGGAGAAATTTAAAAGTGGGAAGTGGAGGCTTTCTGGGTAAGTCAATGGAATTATGTCTGCCATCTGGAGAATAGAAGGCCTATTGGCTCCACTCAACATAGAGAAAAGGACTGACTGACCACCGAAGGGAGACTGAGACTGTGTAAATATTGTTTTGAAGCTAGTAAATGGCTTAGCTGCTTGGCTATGATAGTCAGAGACTTTATGCTTCTGACTACACTTTTCGATGAAGGTTTCGTTTTGGTATTTGGTTGTGGCTGTTTTTTTCTTTATTTCACTGTAGTGTAAATAAAGAACACTAGTATTTTTTAACCTTAATGCTGTAACAAACTTCTGATTTCAAGTAACTTTGGGGTATAATGTGGATATGTAAATATGTTGATTAAGTGGTAGAAGCAATTTTGGCACTTCTTTCTACCAAATGTTATTATTACTGTACACTACATGTCCCCTTTCAGCACTTACCTATTATAGTCCCAATAATAGGAATAAACATCAGTCCAATTCCAGTGTTTCTAATAGCTTCATCATGCTGCATTCTGGCTTTAATGTCATTAACAATCTGCTGTTTGGACTGAAAATTACTTTTTGCTGACTGCAGTTCATTTCTGTGTCTCTCCAATATTTCAGTGTTGGCTGTGAGCTGGTCTTTCAGGTTGGCCAATTCTGTTTTCTTGCTACCATGTTCTCGTTGCAGCCTGCCCTTCTCCATTGTCAGCTCCTCACAGTGCTTGTCCACCTTTTCCACTTTGCATGTTGCAGCTTTATCTGATCGTTCTAGCCATTCCTTTGCTGCCAGAATCAGTTTCCTAATGTCTGCATGTTCCTGCTCCATGTGATTTCTGTCCACAACCAGGAGAATCGCAAAGAGATTCTGCAGTGAGAGGACACCTTCCTTCATGGATGATATAACAGCCTCACCAAATTCCTCCAAGTCTTCGTTACAGATGACAGCGAGTGTCTCTACAGTTGACACTGACATGATTTCTCTACAGAAGAGAAGATTCAAGTATTAGAGTTGAATAAAACAGCTATTACTACAGATTTAAGTTCAATATTGTGAAACATGCAAATGCAGCCATTATAAATGAATGGTACAACCCCGTATCGCGCGAAATTATCTACAGTTCACCACGTTGTACCGCAGTACGTGATTGACTAGCCAAAATGAACGACAGGGGTCTCATGATGTATTGGTTGTTAGTGAAACGATATAATCATTTAATCTCTTTACTGTGCATGTTTTAATCCACTTAATATTGAATATTAATATGGAATTTTACAACTAAAGGGAAATTTATGTAGCTGAGTAAAAACAAAAGAGGAGCACAACATGTTTGAAGGTCATAAACAATATTAATTTAGGAACAAAAACATATTATGTAAACTGTATATGTCTGGTTTTGGTAGTTTAAAAAAAATATACACCCATATTCACTTTCTTCCTAAAGATTTTAAAGTCTTTCATTTGGTTACATGCTGTGGTTAATTTGCAAAAGTTTGTATGTGATCCTGACTATATTAAGTTTATATCATTCATAAAAAGTTATAATGTTTTAACCTCATCTATGGATATTTGCGCTCGTTATCATAGTAAAAAAACGCAAACTTTTTAGACTTTGATTAATATGGAACATAACATGGAATCGTGTATCTAAAGAATTTAATTACAGTATTAATTTAAGGATCTAAATCTATGTATCTTTATAGCTGGTAGTATTACTGTAATCCATTTTCTTTGTTAACACGTTTTATTTTTAATTTGACTCATTCACGCATGTCAAAGTATTATGTACACTATATTAACAGTTTTATATATATATATTATAACATATTCACTGTTAAGTTATTTTAATAATGAAATAAAAATCGTGAATACTGTTAACTCTTCAACCGGTTTAATTCAAAACACTTTATTCAGTGGGGAATTTCACAGACGCCTTAAAATGAAATCGTATATATTGTGATTAGGATTGAGAATAACAAAGTGGTATTAAAAATACCACTGAAACTATAATAATGTGTCTGGTCATTATTAACAGTATCAATTTAATTATAATAATTTCAAGCTTCTTGTATCTTTTTCAGAGTCATTGTTTTCCTCAGTTTTCATGAGCTTCGCATATTAAAATACTTATTTATGAGACACGATGTTTCAGATTTCAATAACTTTGCCAACTAGCTAACACTTCAGCTAACACACAGAAGCAAACTGAATATAAAATGTGCTTGCAAGAATAGTGATTACAAACATTAAAAAACATACTTGATTTATACTATTATACTGTACAGTGTATCAAAATAAACTATGGTGACTACACTGCCCACTAAACCTCTTTCCCACATTTTCACGGGGGCAAAGTCACGTAGCTGATTCACAGCTGGATGCAATTTTATCTAACAATTCAGATATTTGTTAACATATTTACTTAAACTAGTTCAGGTGGGTAGCTGTGTCAGCATGCATAGGCTGCAAAGGAACAAGTAATAGTTTATTCATGCTGAAAAGAGAAGAAAGAAAACAAAATGAGCCTAGAAGGTTCCATGGCCAAAACATTGTGTTTTCTTTCTTCTCTTTTTGTTATGGATTCGGTAGAGGGACCGAAACCAGTGAGTGAACCCACTTGCGGGAGCTGACAAAGCCTAGCCGTGATCTAAAGAAAGCTGTAGTCAAAGGAGTGAGCCGAGAGTCCAGGGGAAGCCAGAGATCAAAAGGGAATGAGTTACCGAAGCCGAAGCGTGATCCGAAATCATAGACAGTAGAGCAATCCAATAGTCCAGGTGTAGCCAGTGATCCGAAACAGAGCATAAGTAACGAAGCCAAGCCATGATCCGAAAAGCCGTAGTCAAAAGGGAAAAAACCGTAAACCGAAAGCCAAGACAAACACAAGGTAGAAGTAGGAGTAGCGCAACCAGGAAGCTCGAGAGGAAAACCAATACTGAGCAAAGAGGTAGGGAAAGACAGGTGTTTAAGTAGGATGAGACGGGGGTGTGGTGGTGAATAGGAAAACTGACAGGTGAACTGATTGATTGGGGTTACGCCTACTTCTGCCTCTTCCGTTGCCGGGAGGCAGGGATCGTAACATTACCCCCCCCTCTACGGGCGGCTCCTGACGCCCTAGCGGAACGATCCGGGAAGTTAAGGTGGAAGTCTTGGATGAGGTTGGGGTCCAGAATATCCTTCTCCGGAACCCACAAACGCTCTTCCGGACCGTAGCCTTCCCAATCGACTAGGTATTGTAGGGATCCACGAAACCATCGGGAATCCAGGATTTTATTGACCGTGTAAGCAGGGAGTCCATCAATTACTCGAGGCGGTGGGGGTCTTTGTTGCAGTTTAGACAGGGTGGATCTGTGAAAGGGCTTAAGGAGGGAAACATGGAAAGTAGGGTGGATCAGAAGGGTAGGAGGCAAGGCCAGCCGGTAAGTTGCTGGGGTAATCTGGGCGAGGACACGAAAAGGACCAATGTACCTGGGAGCGAGCTTGCCAGAAGGTTGCTTAAGAGGAAGATTACGGGTAGACAACCAAACAAACTGACCACGTCGAAGTCTGGGTGGGATACGACAGCGCCGATCAGTCACCTTCTTCTGCTGAGCTGCGGTGCGAAGAAGGGTGGCTTTGGCCTTCCTCCAGAAGGTCTGCAGGTTAGTGATGTAGTCCTGAACCGAAGGTACCTCTGTGTTGGGATGGGAGTCAGGGATAAGAGGAGGCTCATAACCTAAGGCACACTTAAAGGGAGACATGCCAGTAGATGTGGTATATAATGAATTGTGTGCATACTCTGCCCATGGGAGCAAGGACACCCAATTATCATGGGTAGAGGAGATATAAGACCGTAAGTAGGTCAGCAGTTCCTGATTCATGCGTTCTGTCTGACCGTTGGCCTGAGGGTGATAAGTGAGACTGAAGCGGCCAGTGACTTACAGAAGGCCATCCAAAATTGGGAGACAAACTGAGGGCCCCTATCAGAAACAATATCTTTAGGGATGCCATGCAGTCGGAAGATATGCAGTACGAACAATTCTGCTAGTTCTCGAGCTGTAGGTAAAGATGGTAGGGGAATAAAATGAGCAGATTTGGAGAAACGGTCTACCACTACCATAATAGTCGTGTGTCCATGGCTGGGTGGAAGGTCAGTAATAAAATCTACTGAGAGGTGGGTCCAAGGACGGTCAGGGATGGGTAAGGGTTGAAGAAGGCCCGCTGCCCTCATCCGGGAAGACTTCATTTGAGAACAGATAGAGCAGGCCTGGACATACTCCTTGACATCCTTGGCCATAGTTGGCCGCCAGAAGTCTCTGAAGATGAAATCCAGGGTGTCCAGCGAAACGGGAGTCATGTCCCCATTGTAAAACTGCCGATCTGACGGGATTAGAGACAAATAACTTGTCCTGAGGGCACTGAGAAGGTAACGTCTGCCCAACCAAGGCTCGTCAAACAATTACCTCAATGTCCCATCTTACAGCTGCCAGGAACTTACCAGACGAGATGATGGGTTCTGGAATCAATTCGGCCTCAGGGGGGTCGTGGATCCGTGAGAGGGCGTCTGCTTTGATGTTCTTAGAACCTAGAGTGTAGGTGATCAAGAAATTAAATCTGGAAAAAAAAAGGGACCACCTAGCCTGGCGAGGACAAAGACGTTTGGCCGACTGCAGATACTCCAGGTTTTTGTGATCAGTGTAAATAAAAAAAGGGTGATGAGCACCCTCTAACCAGTGCCTCCATTCCTCCAATGCCAGCTTAATGGCCAAGAGCTCACGGTTACCAACGTCATAGTTCATTTGGGCAGGGGATAACTTCTTAGAGAAGAAGGCGCAGGGGTGAAGAATCTGTTTTTCTCCATGATGTTGAGAGAGAACAGCACCCACACCATGGCCAGAAGCATCCACTTCGACCACAAAAGGCAGAGTTGGATCAGGGTGTTTTAGGATGGGGGCGGTTGTGAACAGGTGTTTCAGACGCTGAAATGCTTCTTCGGCTTGAGGGGTCCATTTGCCTTGTCTTGGTCCTTTACGGGTCAAGGAGGTTATGGGAGTGACCACCAAGCTGAAGTTTCGAATAAACTTCCTGTAAAAGTTAGCAAAGCCGAGAAATCGTTGTATGTGTTTGAGGTTCTTGGGTGTGGGCCAATCAGTAATCACCGAGACTTTACTCAAATCCATTTCCACCCCCTCTGGAGAGATGACGTAACCTAAAAAATGAATCCTCGAAGCATGGAAGGTACACTTCTCCAGTTTGACATATAGTTTATTCTTAATGAGCCGGGAGAGTACTTCTCTGACATGGAGAACATGATCCTGGAAGGAATCAGAAAAAATTAGAATGTCATCTAGATAAACCAAGACAAATCTCTGTAGGAGATCATGAAAGATGTCATTAATAAAAGACTGAAACACCGCTGGGGCATTAACCAAACCAAAGGGCATGACCAAATATTCGTAATGTCCATGGGTTGTCATGAATGCCGTCTTCCACTCATCCCCTTCCCGAATGCAGATTAGATTATAGGCCCCTCGTAAATCCAGTTTGGTGAAGATTTTGGCTCCATGCACAGACTCAAGTGCTGCTGGAATTAGAGGCAAAGGGTACCGATTCTTGATTGTGATCTCATTGAGGCCACGATAGTCGATGCAGGGACGGAGCCCACCATCCTTCTTTTCCACGAAGAAAAAACTGGCACATGCTGGTGAAGTGGATGGACGTATAAGTCCAGCCTTCAGAGAATCTTGTATGTAAACTTTCAGGGCCTCAGACTCAGAATTGGAGAGCGGAAAAATACGACCTTTAGGAGGGATAGTACCTAGCAAAAGGTCAATGGCACAATCATATGGTCGATGAGGTGGGAGGGCCAAGGCCTCCTGCTCATTAAAGGCTTCCTGTAGATCAGAATATTGAGGGGGTATGGTAGGAACCCCTGAAGGGGACGTCGCCGTGAGTGCAATTCTTACTGGTAGACGACAGCAATTTCTAATACATCTGGGTCCCCAAGCTAAAATTTATTTTCGGGACCAAGACATGTTAGGGTCATGCTGCTGTAGCCAAGGAAAGCCTAGCACCAAAGGATGTGTTGGGGTCTCAAGGAGATAAAACCAGATGTCTTCCACATGGGTGGCGCCAATCTGCAAGCTTATAATTTCAGTTTTCCACCTAATAAGTCCTGGAGATAAGGGGGAGCCATCAATAGATTGAACACGAAGTGGTGTAGTCACCAGGGTCAATGGGTAATTTCCAAGTTCGAGCGATGGAGGCGTCTATAAAGTTTCCTGCAGCCCCTGAGTCTATAAAAGCTAGAAGAGGTCTCCTTTCATTACCCCAGAATAGTGTAGAACGAATAAAAAATCCTGAGGAAAACTGAGGGGATTGAGTAATCTCACTCACCTTAGGACCTTGAGAAGGTGGGCGGCGCCTCAAGGATGAGTATGAAGCAGGGCAGGCCGCTTTACAGTGTCCTAATTTCCCACAGTACATGCAGCGACCCTCTCGTTGGCGCCTCTCTCGTTCTTCAGGGGTTAACCAGGTGCGTGCTATTTCCATAGGTTGTTCTGAGTCGAAAGATCTGATAGGAGATAGCCGAGGAGCCTTTAATATTGGGGTCCGAGATCTTTCAGCACTCCTTTGACGAATTCTGAGTTCCAATTCCAACACCTGTGAAATTACTTCCTCCAAGGTACTGCCCAATTGAGGCATATTTACCAGATGGTCCTTTATTTCTTCACTGAGTCCTTGACGGAAAAGAAAAATAAGGACCTCATCGTTCCAGTGAGTCTCCGCTGCTGCTACTCGAAAATCTATAGCATAATCTTGTACAGACCGGCGGCCCTGGTGGATGGAGGAGAGGCGGAAGGCAGAGTCTTGACCAACTAAGGGAAGACAAAAAACCCCCTTAAATTTTCCTAAAAAGAGATCATAATCCTGAACTTCAGGAGCCCCGCGATCAAACAGAGCAGTAGCCCATTCCAAAGCGCGGCCAGTTAGCAGTGAAACTATGAAGGCGATCTTGTCCTGAAGAGAAAAAAAAAAGTTTCCGGATGGAGCCTGAAAACCAGCGCACACTGTGCTAAGAGGCCCCGACATTTCGTAGGTTTGCTGTCAAACCTGTCAGGTGGAGTTAGTGGAAGAGGTCGAGGGGCAGGTGTAGGAGCTGGCAGAGGCGGAGCCGAAGCGGCAGCTCCAGCGTTGCTTCCTCGACTGCCGATGGGCGGCATTGCAGACAGGTGCGCAGAGATCTGTTGGACAGAAGCCTGTAGCTGGAGTAAGGCTTGTCCGTGCTGATCCAAAGCCGAGCAAATCTCCTCTTGCTCCGCTGGGTCCATGTTAAATGGCTCAGTATTCTGTTATGGATTGAGACAGTAATTTAAGAAGTGTACAGTATATTTACTTAAAGTGGCAAATTTCCTCTTCAGATTAATTTCACCCATACCTCTTTTTATGAATGTAATTAATTCCCTGAAACCCATTCATCTATATTTCATATCACACATGGCTTGTACTACTCCATAGGCTCTCTGCTAGCTCTCACACATACTAGTTAGTGGAATATGAGGTGTACACTCGATATGAAATGAGTTGCATGACACCTTCCTTTTTACTCTCTACATTTGCAGGAGCTTTCTAAATTTCTTTAAATTGCTTCTTCATTCACCTTTCATTAATTCACCTTTCATTAATTCAAATTTGGGTAACAATTCATGTTCCAAAGCATTGCATTTTCATAAAAAGAACATTCTTAACAATAGGTATGGGTCTATTAAACTTATGATTCGTGTAAGGTAGGGGTGTCAGCTGACTGCTGCAATTTTTTGTGCACAACTTACTGAAGTTTTAACTTTTATATTTTTCTCACTGTTAGTGGAGTGAAATACTGTAGATGTTAACTTGGTTGGTTTATGATACACGCTGCTAGCAGGCTGTGAAGCCTAACTATAGGTAACTATAAAAATCAAGGAAACGACAACATGAAGTGTATTAATATGGTTTAGGGTCACAATGTGACACCAGAACAGCTTCAATGTGCCTTGGCATAGATTCTACAAAGATCTAGAACTCCACTGGAGTGATGTGACAGTTATTCAGCATGATTTTGTAATTATTATAATTATTGGCATTTATCTTGTCCTCATGTCCTCTAGGGGGATTGAGTGGCCCTTAACCATGTCTGAAAAGCTCCTCACACAATTACAGAGCCATCAGAATCCTTCACCATGGCAAACAAGAACTTAAGCCTGTTGACTTCTTTTGGAGTGGACAACATATGTACTCATCTGCATGTACTCACTCATCTGACAACTTCAGTAATTCATTGTTTATCCTTAAAGATTTATTATTAGATTTA
Organism: Atractosteus spatula; assembly: GCF_055471065.1. NCBI lineage: Eukaryota > Metazoa > Chordata > Actinopteri > Semionotiformes > Lepisosteidae > Atractosteus > Atractosteus spatula. Next base: position 13,322,982 of record NC_142729.1, read on the forward strand.
AGAATTATTGTTAGGTGTAGTTAAACACTTCATATCTGAAGAAAGATACATGATGTTAACTTTAAGTTCATTCTGCATGAAGATTAGACTTCTAAGCAACAGGAGTTTATGGCAGGAAAGGGAGAACTGATAAGGATTCCAGATGCAAGCTAAAAGAGCTAGGGAACCCCCTGGGGACTTAATCCCTGACCATTTGGCCAAAAAGCTGTAAACTGGCCAAATACCATGACCCCCCTCTTTACCATAATACCAAGCGACGTCAGAAGCGGAAAGAAAATACTAAATAAACTAAAAGTTTGTACCGGCACATTGAACAATATTTCGGTTTTGTTGTTTCTTGCGGGGAAACAAGACTTCGGCTTTATTGTTCCTTGCATGCAATAAACTCATCTGTTTAACTTCATCTCGGGATCCGGAACCTTATTCTTTCTGTTACAACATATCCCTGACATATATAAAATATACAAGATTGTTTACAGATTACAACATTAAAAAAAAACTTTTACTACTTATTTTCCAACATGCATCATTGCATTAACTTTCACCATTTGTTTTTGTATTGCAGCTGCAACAGTCACAGATTTTTGCACAGGGACTATCCTAGCTGTTATTTTAGCATTCACAGCCACCTCTGGGACTGTCGACAATAACAATAGAAGATTTGGTGCACAGTTTCAGTAGTTCATTAGATATAATCAGTTAAGTTAAATAGTTTACAAGGAAAAACTACAATAACAACTCAAATTTACTCACAAAGTGTTGGGTATGTATTTTTCTAACAATCAGTGCTTTTCTCAGATTAAAAGATGTTTTCTCTAACAATTGAATTGTTGTTGCTTACCTTTGTTAACACTGTTAAGATCTGTGAGTAGTGTAATCTGTAGATAGATCTTGTGCTTCTGTGGGCTCCTGGCAGAGAGATTCAGTTCCCAGCACTGCACACAATACCGATACAAATCTACAGAGCTTTTATATTAGAGAGATGCACTTTCACTTTCAATTTCCTGTAACTGGTGTTGTGTATTAGTTTACATATTCCATGACTTTTAACTTATAAGAATTTATTTTGATTTAATGTTTAATATTTAACTGTAGCATTTGGAAAGAAAAATACACTTTTTAGTTACCTAAAGACATTTATTAAGTTGCAATATGCAATTGGAATACTTAATACAATTATTTTTATTTATGACTGCACATTTAGTAGAATTTATAAAGCAGGGGATGATTTAGAAGGGCTAGTTTAAATCAAAATAAATTCTTAAAAGTTAAAAGTCATGGAATATGTAAGTTAATACACAGGACCTATTACAGGAAATTGAAAGTGAAAGTGCATCTCTCTAATATAAAAGCTCTGTAGCTTTGTATCAGTATTGTGTGCAGTACTGGGAACTGAATCTCTCAGCCAGGAGCCCACAGAAGCACAAGAACAATCTACAGATTGCACTTCTCACAGATCTTAACAGCGTTAACAGAGGTAAGAAACAACAATTCAATTGTTAGAGAAAACATTTTTTTTAATCTGAGAAATGCAATGATTGTTAGTAAAATACATACCCAACACTATGAGTAAATTTGAGTTGTTATTATAGTTTTTCCTTGTAAACTATTTTACTTAACTGACTATATCTGTTGAACTACTAGAACTGTCCACCAAATCTTCTATTGTTATTGTTGACGGTCCCAGAGGTGGCTGTGAAAGCTAAAATAATAGCTAGAATAGTCCCTGTGCAAAAATCTGTGACTGTTGCAGTGGCAATACAAAAATAAGCATATTTTATGTCTTGTAATCTGTGAACAATCTTGTGTATTTTAATTATATCAGGGATATGAAGTGTTTAACTACACATAACAATAATTCTAATCTTAAAGGAAAAACAATGAATTACTGAAGGGTTTATCAGGCTAGAGCTCCACATGTATCCTATATCTTGTCAATTAAGGCAGGGCACTCGTGGTGCATTGGTCATTAGTGAAAAGATTTAATCATTTAATATCTTTACTGTGCATGATTTAATCCGCTTAGTATTGAATATTTATATGGAATTTTACAACTAAAGGGAAATTCTGATAGCTGTGCATAAAAAGAATAGGAGCATAACACGTCTGAAGGTCATAAACAATATAAAATTAGGAACATAAACATTATGTAAACTGTATATGGCTGGTATTGGTAGTTTAAATGAAAAATGCACAAAAGTATTCCACTTTCTTCCTAAACATTTTATGCCTCAAAGTTTTGCATTCAGTTACATACTGAGGTTATTTTGGAAAAGTTTTTACGTGCTCCTACCAACCATATTAAGTTTATATACTTTGTAAAAAAGTATAATGTTTTAATCTTTTCTGCAAATATGCTCGTTATTGCAGTAAACAAAAGCATACTTTTCAGAATTTGATTAATAGGGAATATAATGTGGAATCACGTATTTAAAGAAATTAATAACAATAAAGTTATATTCATGTACTGTAGCTCAACCAGTAGTATAATACACTTTCTATATGTGCTTCAGTTTCAGTGCTTCCCGTGTGATGGCTTAAGTGCTTGTCTTATGAGCCTGAGGTCTGGTTTTTAAACCCAGCTATTGCCATAAGTTTTCTTTTAACAAATAAACATTTCTCTGAAAAACTAAAATAGAAAATGTTATGGACACTACTGTATATTGACATTTTTTATATTTCTAAATATCACAACTGTTCGAAGCTAAGTCATTTACTAATAACAACGAATAATTTGAAGCTGCGCCTATTGTCGTTATTATTGATAATAAATATTATCGACACTATATTGGATTTGTTGGTATTTCGAAATATCACAAAATGTTCAAAGTTAAGTGATTACCATTTTCCATGTATACTTTCGCTCATTATCACAATAAAATAAACTCATACTTTTCAGAATTTAATTATTTAAGCAATAAGGCACTCGAGGCCTGTGCTATATCGTGGATATAGCCACAATTAAAAGGTGTTGTTAGGCCCGACGCGATGTGGAGGGTTTTAATGAAAAGTTATAATGTTTTAACCTTTTCTGCGAATACACTCATTATCGGAGTAAACAAAGTCATACTTTTGATTTGATTAATTTGATTAATTTAATTTGATTAATGGTGAATATAATATGGAATAGCGTATATAAAGAAATTAATAATGATACAATTATATTAATGTAGCTCAAATAATAGGCAGTGAAAACAATTGTCAGTCTGTCCGCGGGGGGAAGGGGGACTCTTTCATTGGAAGGTTCACCTATTCTACTCTGAGAATGTAGGGGGGGAGGAAAAGTGCCAGCGGTCATTTTTTTCACTGACAAAGTTCTGTGAACAAAAACTACAGTATGCTTAAGAGCTGTTAAACCAGTTTAATTCAAAACCCTTTATTCAGTGGGGCAATTTAACAGACGCCTCAAGCCTTTGAAAGGCTTCTTTGAAAAATTAAAAGAGCAAATATTATGGACACTATATTGACATTTTTAGAATTTGTTAAATTGGAATATAGAATCGTGTATCTAAAGAAATTAATAACAATTATATTCATATACTGTAGCTCAAATCCTGTTAAACTAGAAATTAGACACAAGAAGAGTATTATTGGACAATGTTGTGAGGCTCTGTTTGGAATTTCTCTGTAAACTGTAGAAGAGTTAAAGAGTTGAAGAACAGTTAATGTATATCGCCTCTTTTTACATTTGTGAAAAAGAACATTCCTGTATTAATGTGACACAGAAGATATAATTAATAATGTAGCGCTTATGGGGTCATGTGGGTTTGCGCCCTACACCCTGCGGTACCGCTGTGTACATACAGTAAGAGCATGTTGTGATATTTTGAAATTTAAAAAATGTCAATATAGTGTCCATAATATTTGCTATTTTAGTTTTTCAAAGAAATGTTTATTTGTTAAATGAAAACCCATGAAAATAGCTAGATTTAAACACCCAACCTCAGGCTATCACTTAAGCCAGAGCTTCAGTCATTTAAGCCATCACACCACAAAGAGTTTGTGCTACGTTACATTAATATAATTATATCGTTAATTTCTTTAGATAAGCGATTCTTTGTAGTATGCTTTTGTTTACTCTGATAATGAGCGTATTCGCAGAAAAGCTTAAAACTGTCACTTTTCTCACAAAGTATATTGTAACGCAACGGGGGTTCAGGCGGGCGCCCTTGCCGCATTAGGTCGGCCCTCCACCGTCGGGGGCTCGAACCCAGGACTCCCGTGTCACTCAACAGGGACCCAGTCTGGTGAGCCAAAAAGAGATCTCTCTACAGCCTAGTAGTTGTAGTCCTGCTATCACAGGGAAGGGCGGCGACGTCACCGCTCTGGTAAGCCGGCTCTTACACACCCTGATGGCCGTATGCGTTACAATATAAACGTAATATAGTCAGAAGGAGCACGGAAAAACGTTTCCGAAATAACCACATGTAAGACTTTGATGCTTAAAATGTTAAGGGAGAAAGTGGGATACTGGTGTGTATTTTTTCTTTAAACTACCAATACCAGCCATATACAGTTTACATAATAAGTTTATGTTCCTAAATTAATATCGTTTATGAGCATGTGAAAGGCATGGTGAATCGGAGATTCTCAAGACTTACTTTGTATGATTGGAAATGAATACAGGATCAGATCAACGAAATGCTGTGCTGTTATTTTTTGTCAATGAAAAAATAATGTCTTTTAGTTTACAAACAGTTACAAAGAGAGTAGACCATGGTAGTACTTTGAACTTACAGCCTGTCCAAGGTCATTCATTATTAATACTATTAGTAATATCTTCCATAAAGACTTTGATGCATAAAATATTTCTGCATAATTGTAAATATTTATGACAAAGGTTGTAGGCTGTGTACTTTTGTCCAACTTAGCTATCTTGCTTTAAAAAAATACTGACTTTTTAATGTTTAATGATTAACTTTCTGTAATACACAGTTGACATTTATTAAAAGTCTGAAGAGTATACAACTTAAATTCTTAATTGGAAAAAGATTGTCTTTCAGGAGTGACTGGGATTTCGAAGCATGCATTTTCTGTCAACAGCTCAAATGCTGTACATGAGAGGTTTAGCTTCATTAGCTCCACCTGGCGGTGATTCCTGATACTATTATCATAACTGCAGTATTATACCATATGACGCGATATGACGCGCTATGATGCGTTGTGAGGTGACACGCCAACCGCGTTTTACCGCAGCATACCCCGCTCGTTTTGAATGACTGCATCTGTAAAATAGCCAGAGCCTATCAACACTCAGACCAAGGCCTATGTATCCAGATGCTAATAAACCTATGAGTTTGTCTTTGTACTATGTGAGGAAACTGGAGCACCTGGAGGAAACATTTGAAGTCCATGTAGATAGCATGATAAGGTCTGTAATGGAGCCCAGGGTGTCAGCTGTAAGAGGCAGCAATACTAACCACCACTGTATCACTCTACTCTTTCAGTTCTTCAAATTACATTAAAATGTTGTTTTAAAGTGGATGCTGAACTGTCACAACCTAGTTTCTATTCCATTGAAGATCTTTCCCCCATCATTCTTGGAGAGAAGGGGAAATACAAATGATTGGTATTAAGAAGAAGGAGAAGGACATATTTGCTCCCAAAGAGAAGCCTTAAGAGTTTCCCATAAGGTTCCATAAGAAATGTCTGGGGTGGTGTTTGTGTCTAAAAGTATTTCTATCTGGGAAATAATAAATTAGATAAAATCCAGGTCAGAGAACAACAACAGGTTGATTCTCCAAAGGTGGACATGTAGGATCTTCAACTGATAGATTTAGTTCTGTAATAGGGGAGTTTTACTATTTGCAACTGAAAATGAAATTACTGTTTGAGCATTTAATTATTGTGTGAGATAGACATTGTTGAAAGAGAGAAAGGAGGACATTTGAAAACTGCCATGAAAGAGTGTAAGAAAACTCCACTCATCAGAGATAGTGTAAAAATAAAGAAATGATGTAAAGTTTAATGCAGTCTTATTGACAGGAATACACCTAGAGGAGCAACAGTTTAATGTAGAGTTTAGAACAAAGTTAGAGTCTCCCCTAAGCATCAAGTGATGAGAATCCAAGAAAAAAGTTAATTAGGCTCCTGTCATCCCTATTAGGGTCATAGACATTTGTTAAGATTATTGGAACATTGATCAATTTACCTGTATTACATACCTTAATTTATGATTTGAGACAACCTGAGATACAATGAAAGGTATAGCCTTGTGCAAAACATCCCATGGGCCTCTGCAACTTTGTATCCTCTCCTAGCAGTTTAGCAGTGAATCCAACACGAGCACGGTGTGCAGCACTGGGAACTGAATCTGTCAGCCAGAGTCCACAGAAGCACAAGAAGAAACTACAGATTACGTTGCTTGCAGATATTAACACCATAAACAAAGGTAAAAAAAACAGTTTTGATACATGTACACATTGTAAACATGGAAGAAATACCTAACATCTTATTTTAAATTGAGTTAAGAATGTGCTTAAAATATTTTACTTAACTGACTATACAGTAGGTGGTGATTTAATTGGGTCATTGAAGATTTATTATTGTCATTGTTCCCAGATTTGGAGGTGGCTGAAGATGTCCTTACCTTAATCATGCTTTTCCTTTACCAGCTTTGAAGATTAGTCAAAAGACATTTAGAGCATCTGCAATTTTATGTACAGATGAGACTAGGATGAACCTTTCCCAAAGTAATGGAAAGGTAAAATGTTAACAAGGATATGCAGAACCTCCAAAGAACATTACCTCTTCTGTGAAGCAATGACGGCATTATGCTTTGCAGTTTTAATTGTCTGAAATCAACCAAATAGAGACAAAGCAAATATATACAAAATTATCATTATTCCTCTTAGATGACTGCAGTGCACTATGTTCAAGTCCAACATATACAGTAACAGTACTTTAACATTACTTTTGGTACTTTTTTTCTTCTTTTAAACACTGTATAATTTCAATGTTATTTTCCATAAATACAGCATTTGCTTGATACATAAATTCTGCATTCAATACAGATGTATATATGTTACAAAAGAGTGGGAAATAAAATGAGTATATTAGTATACTCATTTTATTGATTCTATATTTTCTATAGTCAGGATAGAAGTTAATACAATTGCCATAACTCTTTACAAATATTAATAACTGTAGCAAAGCTGAGATTGTAAGCACAGGGAAGTCATCAAAGGGCGGAGTTATTTTTATCAGGAGAGACACATTCTTTGGATTCTCACAGGAAAATCAAGGAATTCGCTGCACCATGTGAGGAACCCAAAGAAGGCTCCACAGCCAAAACATTGTGTTTCTTTTCTTCTCTTTTCAACAGAGAATAAACCTTTACTTGTTCCTTTGCAGCCTACAGATGCTGATGCAGCTACGTACTTGAACTACTTCTTACTTCAAGTTATCCTAGTAAAACATTTATAAAACATAAATGATTTTTTAGCAGTTAACATTGCTGCTCATAGAGCTGGGGCCCTGGATTTACTTCCTTGGGTGATGTCTACATGGAATTTGTACATCCTCTGCATGTTTGTTTAGGTTTCCACTAGGTACTTACTGTATTGGATAAAAAGTGACTAGAAATGAATGGTTTAGAATACAATGGTATGTGAGTGTAAGTGTTTGGCTATCTCATGTTTCCTCAGCTGAGTCTGTGACTTCAGGTGCCCACCCTGATCTTCCTGGCCTCTATCAGTCAGGACTCCACCTTCACTCATTATTGTGAGAGTTTTTCTTGCTGCTGGCTGGTAAGAGCAGTTCTTTTAAGCATTGCAAAACTATGCTATTTCTGCTTTTCTGTGTGTTTAATGTCTGTACTCCAAAATTTAATCTTTCACTGTAGTGATACCTTTCACAACAACTTATAACATTTAAGTCTCTGTATTTGAGATTAATAGACCAAAATAATCTCAAACCATCAAAGGTATTTTGTACCAAGTATATAATTACAATAAACTAATAAGAAAATTGGTCATTTGTACTTTACAAATTATAAAAAGAAAATCTTGTGATAGGAGTTTTATTTGTGATGTTTATAACACTATGACAACAGTGGTGTAGATAATGAAATTTGTTGTTACTTGATCTGCCTTAAGGCACTCACACGTATATGCAAGTATATGTACACATAAAGTCTGCATCAGGAGACGTACAGAGTATAGATTAACAATCTGTTTCACAGCACTATTCATTGTGTAATTTAAAATCTTATGGACTTTATCATCTCAGACACAATATTTAGACTATCAAGAGAGACTATAGGGTTTCTATCCATTTCCACTTCTGCTTTTCCTGGTGAGGATTGCGGTGAGGCAAGTGCAAGCCAATCATACATGGGGACAATTTGGAGGCCACGGTAAGGGACACTGGACACTGGAATGACCCCCTACTCTTCTCGAGAAATGCCCAGGGATCTTTAATGACCACTGAGAGTCAGGACCATGGTTGAAGGTCTCATCAGAAAGACTATACTGGGGCATTAGGACCCATACAGACTGCAGGGTGGGTGCCCCCCACTGGTCCCACTAACACCTTGTCCAGCAGCAAACGTAGTTTCCGAGGAGGTTTCCCATCCAGGTTGGCCAGGGTCAACCCTGCTTAGCTTCAGTGGGTAGCCAGTTGAGAGCTGCAGGGTGATATAGCTGCTGGCCCATTTCCTTCCATTTTATCCAATACAGTGATGTTGCAGAGCAAGAGCCTATCCCAGCAAGCAATGGGCACAAGGCAGAATACACCCTAGATGGTACACCAGTGCATTACACAGGGCACACACAAACACAAAAACAAACTTATACAGTACCAAGGCCAGTTTTCTCAGAAGTCACTTAATCTAACAGTAAGTTTTTGCTTTGTGAAAGGAAACCTATGCAAACACAGAGCAAGGACTAGAATTAAACTCAGGGCCCCAGTGCTTCAAGGCAGCAATGCTGATCACTGGGTTGCCTGATATGCATGTTACTAAGTTTAAATATTATATTTTAATTTGAGGTACCTTTTATTAATTAAAATAAAAAGGGCTTTTATTGTGTCAGAGATATGCAGATCCATACATACAATAATTTGCATTAATTAACTTTTGGTACATCCATTCTAAAATCCCTACTCTACAAGTTATTACCTATAGGAGTTGTTTAAGGAGACATACACCTGACATTCAAATGACTTATTTCGTTTTGTTGTCATCTAAGAATTTTATATTAGGTAGAAAAATGTACTCTTCAGCAAGACAATGACCTCTACTAGAGCACGGCCACATTGAAGTTAACTTGCAAAAGAAAAATTCTATAGAAATTCATGGTAAGACTTGGCAATTCCATCAGCTATGCCCAGAAAACTGTAGAACTTTTGCCAGGAGAAAAGGATCAAATTAACTCACATCAGTTTGCTGTAGCTGCTGGTAAGCTGTACTGCAGCATGATGATTGATCAAAACCCAACCACAAATCTCAGTGCACTGCTAAAGATGTTATTATAGAAGCAGTGAATAGCAAGATCAGAAATTCTAAGGGGGATCTTTCATGCACATGCATAGCATACAGTATATACTGTACACTATGGTAATTGGCTATGTCGGATAAAACGGAATGTCAGATAAATGAAAGTCAGATAAAAGCGACTCTATTGTACTTAATTATGGGTCTGAAACCTTTTGCTTATCACTAAACTTCAATTTGTATATCTTCTTACAGTTTTTGCTGACATTCAGCATCCTTCACATTTAATAATGATAAATCAGATCATTACAGCTCTGGATAAAAATAAATACTGTTTCTTCTGCTTGAAATAAAAGTATCCAAATATTTTCTGAACTGATGTTGATACAATAATATAATGCTAAAATTGTAAAATTTTATAAGCCCCCATTTGTCACACAAAATGTTAACAGGATCACCTCCTAACAATGTTATATCCAGAATATTTAGGAAAGGTTTCCATGTGTACAAGTGCACATGAACACATAATTGCAGATCACAAATTGATTTTCTATCCTTTACTCTTAGGAAGAAGAATCATGGAAATAATACAAGGTACCAAAAAAATCACCAAGGCTGAAGATGTACGAAATGACAACAAAATGCTAATGAAACCTTATGCTAATTGGGAAGAGTTTTTGATGCCAGCTCCAATTTCCATAGCCATTTTAGGAGAATTAGTCTTTATCTCTTCTAATACAGACTTTTCTATCAATAAAAATCCCCCAAAAGATGGCTTTAAATTCATTCGTTACCCAGAGTCCTTCCGTGCCTGTCTCATGCAAGTGTGCAATGCTGGATGGGGTGCGTTCAACGAGGCCCATAAGAACATGGACCAAATTCGTCTCCACTCTGCCAATGTGCCAGAGTATGTAAAATTAGCAGTCAAGTTGATTGTCCGAGATGACGACAAGCTCATCGAGCTCATGCTCCCTGACCAGCTAGAAAACATCAGCTCCATAGCAGAGGAGTGTAAAATCCTGTCAGAGCTCACAGAGAAAAAATTCACCTTTGTCATTGATCTGATTCAAGAGCTGATGGAGGCCTGTTTGAATGCTAAGGCAGCCTATAGTGAAGAATTAGAAGAACTGAAGCAGAAAATAGAGGAATCCAAGTTGAGGAAACAAACAGCAGAAGAAGGAAAACGTAGAGCAAATAAGACATTTGAAAACATGCAAAAGCAGTTGGATGAAGCTCAACAAGAATATAAAAAAGCCATGGACTCTCTGCCCAGTGGTTGGGATATTGTTGGCATGAACTTTGTGGAGGGCCTCACTAATTTAGTTAATATCTGTTATAGTGCTTGTACTGCAAGTGTAACTAAGCGTGGAAGAAAAACAAGTAAGGAGCAAAATCCCATTGCGTTAGGCAATGTTTATGCCAAATCACAGGTTCTCTTGAGTCTCCTAGAACTAGTTAAGTCTTTTTTTCATGAAGACAAAATACATTGGGGCGTACTTTATGATCAAAAGAAGGAATGTGCAAAGTCTGAGTGGGTGGCAGATCAGGTGAAAAGAGTTAAGGAATCTTTGGAAAAAGAAGAAGACTGCAAGCCAAAAATAACAGCAATGCAAATGTGCGAAGACATTCTTACAATCTGCTCTTGTCTAACAGATATTGCTCCAGACAATGTCTGTGAAGAAAGCAAACAAAAAGAGTTAATAACAAAACTAAAAAAGTTGAAAACACAGGCTATGAAGTTTGATACCGAGAGTAAAGGCTTCACAGGTGCCTCTGCCTTTCCTGTAACCCCCCCACAACTGGCCAAACAGCAAGAGGAGCAAAGTACACAGAGAAAAAGTGCAGGCGACGTCGCAGCTGACAACGCCCGTTTTCGCATAGAGCAGAGTCGAGCTCAGATGAATCAAGCACAACAGATGTTCCAGAAAAGCTTGGAAAATCTGGACAAATATCATAGTGACCTGACTGAAATCCTAGTCACAATGAGGAGCTGTGAGGTGAAAGAAATCGACTTCAAGACCACTATTAAAATGCTGACGAAGGGACTGGATGCGATGGGAAAAGTAAAGGAACAATGGGAGAAGATGGTATTCTTTTTCCACATGCTCTCCAACATAATCAAAACCAACCTAAACAAACATTTAAAGGATGTTGTCCAAACTGCAGAAAAAGCAGGTTCTTCCAAGCTTGGCTATTCAGCAAAATCATTCCTGAGAGATCTGCTGTATAACCAAGCTTTCCAAGCATCTAATATTGCCAGTTTGGTGAACATGATCTCTGGGACCTACACAGAGATCTCCAACTTGTACCTCATGGATAGAATCAGCGGCTTGGGGAAACTCATGGCCTTAGACCCCAGCAAATCTGACTTTGATACAGAACGGAAAAAGTTACAGATTGGCTGTGAAGAAGCAGAAGCAGGAATAAAAACAATTGTACTGAAAAATAAAATAGAATTTGAAAGGAATACAAAATCAAGAACAGAGAAGATTGAAAAAGCCCTCAATGGAGCATTGCCCCCAGCCTCTGAGGAAGAGATAAAAGAAGTTAGACAATGTGTTGAAGTGGGAATGAAGATGTCAACTCAAGAAGAAGAAGATGAGGGGCAGTATTGTTAGCTCTTACATTTTCCTGCTGAAAATGCAAAGAAATAAATGTACGAGTCCTACAAAATATGCTTCTTTGTCATACAGGCTTATACTATAACATGATAGACATGATACTGGAAAACATTGCTTAATAGAAAACTGCAGGATTTGTTCAATGGGAATTAACGGGCTCGGGGTAGTTAGTTTGGATTCACGGAAACTAATATATTTTTTTCTGCAATAATACAGTATACACATTTCGGTAGTAATATTATTAGTTTGATTATAGTATTACGAATTAATTGGAGTGGAATATATTTTTCTATTTTTATTGCTTATTGCTTTAGGTACATATGTGTTTCCTGCAGGTATTGTGATGATACTTTTATAATGGACACCCTCAGAGTAGATCTTGTCTACAACAGAATTGTTCTACAACAATATGATAAATGTGTTTGCTTAGTCGTGATTTGTTTCTAAATCTTTGAAATTTCATTTGCTGCTTCTACGGTTTGCTTCCTCCATATTTGAAAATATGACCATTTCAATATTTAAACAGGAATCTAGGTCACAGATATAAAATTAATAAAGAGCAGTGGTCCTAGTAGAGATCCCTGTGGTACTAGATTACATCACGTCAAACTAACACATCCTTATCTGTATCATCTGCTTTCTGTTTAATAATTAATTCACACTTGTTTCCCTGAATCCCTACCAGATTTGAGAATTAATTTGAGAATTAACCTGTTCTTTTTATATACATTTGTAGCGGCAATGCTTATTAATAAGACAGAATTAAGTGTTGCTGTGCTTCCTAAATGAGGCCCCATCTCTCTTTCTCATCTCTGTGGTGCAGCCACAGAGAAGCTATTCATGCAGTTCTGATTTAGATTTATCTTTGAGATAAGAAGAGCTTCCAAATGGGGATGTGGCCAGCCATGCTTGGCTATCATGATCAATGGCCATTCCTGGCACCTATCTGTCTGTAAGATTCTTGGGAACATCTGGATTGCGGTCCTAGATGTCAGAGGTCATTGTGACTCATCTCTCACTTTGACCAACCAATCAGGAACCTGCAGGGCGTGGTAACCCCATGTGGGTCAGAAATGGCCACTAAACTTTCGACCAATCACCACCTGTCTTGGTCCTGGTTTAAAAGACACTGCACAGCTCAGAGACTTTGCTTCTCCGGCCACTTTTCACACCCTCAGAGACAATCACGTGACAGTGAGTGTTGTCTGGGACTGGAACCTTGTTTCAGCAAAGTGTCGGCCCAAGGAATGCCCGTACATAAATTGCTAGCCGACACCAATGTGGACGCTTCGCTTGATCACCAGAGTATACGTTTGGACTCTTGTCGACAACTTGAATACGTTTTTATTCAGCAACAGCGCTACACCGGAAGCAAACCGAGTTTCTTCCCTCTAAAAAGTGACTTGCTCGGACCCGTGGTCACGCTCTGTGCATAGAGACTTTCTACTAATCAGCCAGACTACTAGTAGGTTCCTGAGAGAGACGCTGTCGGCATGTCGCCACAGCAGAAATCTCTCCTCCTAATTCGTCCATCTCCGAGCTGCACCAAGACTGGTTGGCAAAAAGCCAGAGGAAGCCGGGACGATGCCTATTGGCTATTGGACGCAGCCGCTAGCTGGTCTTGGTATCCGTACCAGGAAATACAAATCTACATCTGGAAAAGTAAACCCAATGTTCTACATTGCATCTCTAGAATTCAACTGTTACCTCAACACAAGTTGATATCAATCCAATTCATATGAGTAATGTATTTACTTTTGAGTAGCTAATGTAGACTGATTAACGGTAGTATAGCCGAATGGTATACTGAAGCATATTCTTTGTTTGTATCTCTATATGGGGAGACAGCAGGAGGCCACAGGAGTAGGGGGGCAGCGAGCTGTGCTCTCTAAATACAAGGTCGTTACATTGATTTAGGAGGAGACGTGCACTTTATCACTCAAATGTGGGTGGGTTCCACTGGGATGCCCTGCAGCATTTACAGGGAATTACTTTATACAGAACAGTGTATCATGTGGCTTTGAGACAGCACTTACATGACCTACCGCAACTGACCTCTGTGATCATTCAGTATGTCGATGATATTCTGATTGCTTCCCCTGATGAGGAAACCCACAAGTCTGAGCTGCATCAGGTTTTGGAGATTCTAGCTAAAAAGGGACATAAAGTTAGTTACGATAAGGTCCAACTGTGTTTAGGATTGTGTAATTTTAACAAGGCTTGGATGGACTCCTTTTACAGAGTGAGCACACCTCATAACAGATCTGCTTAAGGGGGGAGTGCAGTCCAAGAACAAGATTGCCTTGGATACAGTAATAATTTGAAACAAGCTCTTTTACAGGTGCTAGGACTGGAGTTTCCTCAGATGGATCAACCATTCCTTTGTATGTAAGTGTGGAAAATGGGTTCTGGGCAGCTGTGCTGACGCAGGAGCATGGAGGTAGGCACCTCCCGGTGGGATACTATTCAGGACCATTAGATGCTGTTGCCAAAGGGTGGGGTGGCCTTGAAGATTTAATGAAGATTTAATACTGTTTACCGATGGGTCCTTTCTGGTGCATGAGGGAGGCGGGCAGCCCTGGGAGTGCAGGAGTCTCTTGAGACCTCTGTTGGTAGAAAAGGGACAGTTACAGGACATTCAGGCTGAGGCCTCCAGAACAGAGAAATGCAAATGGTTAGAAAGGAATGTGGGGCTGCATGATAATTATGTCAACTACAGCTCAGGTGCGGGTGCTACAGCTCAAACGTCCTGCTCCTGAGGGACCTTTCATGCACTGGCAAATTGACAATTGTAGCTTGCCAGTATGTAAAGGGAAAACTGGACTCTTAAAGATTGTGGATCTGTTTTCCCGGTGGGTTGAGGCCACTGCCTCTTTAACTGCCCAGCCGCTTGGATTCTGATCAAGGGACATACTTAACAGGGAAGGTGTGTCAGGCTGTGGCTGGGTTGTTAGGGGTGAGATGGGACCTTCATTGCCCCCATCACCCTCAGTCTGCAGGAACGGTGAAACGAATGAACAGAACTTGAAAGACTGACAAGATGTTATCTAATGACTGAAGGAACACTGTGGGTAGATGCTCTGCCTACGGTCCTGTGTAGCCTGCTGGCTAAATCAAACAGAACTGTGGGACTGAGCCCATTTGAGATCATCATGGGCCAACCAATGAAACTCCCTGGAGGGCCAAATTTGGCTAATAGATTGTTGAGTTTGCTATCTAATTCTCTATTGCAGTATTGTAGGTTCTTAACTAAAGTGGTGCACGGGGCTGGTGAACAGGTGCTGGATGCTTGGGGACTTCCAGTTGTAGTGGTTTGATGGGTTTACTGAGACAATTATTAATTGTAGCAGTAATCACAAGATTGTTCGTTGGGGCTTTTAGAAAATCAATCGTCAGAACAACTAACAACGCACACACACGGGTTCAATACACGAGATACATTTATTAATATAAATTGTGCACCAAACATATACTAGTCTGCCTGGATACGAGCGGCAGACCTTACTGTGAGGGTTATCAATATACAAGGTATATAATCTCGAAGAGATGCAAACACAAAGAGATACACAACAGAGAATATATGTCAATATATATCGTTCGGTTACCAAATCGCTAATCAGTGTTATTACCCACTGTTACTCTAAACTTGGAAGTAAATACATTACTCATGAATTAAATTGATAACAACTTGTGTTGAGGTACAATTGAATTCTCAAGACGCAATGTAGAACATGGGGTTTACTTATCCACTTTGGAATTGGAATTTCCCGGCACGAACACCAAACCAGCTGACAGGCTCTGTTGGAGCCTCTGTTCCAGCGGTTGTCCAATGGGCGTTGTGTCGGCGTCCTCTGGCTACCGGCCCACCAGTCGAGGTGCAGCTCAGAGTAGAACGGGCGGAGGAATCTGACTGCGGTGCGCAGGGCAGTCGTTGCTCCGAGGGGATCTACCAGCAGTCTGGCTGGCTAGTAGAAAGTCTCTATGCACAGAGTGTGACCGCGAGTCCTCACAAGTCACTCTTTTGCCTGGGAAGAAGCTGGTTCGTTCCCGGTCCAGCGCTGCTTCTGAATAAGCTATTCAGGTTGTCGATGAGGGTCCAACTGTAGGCTGCTGTTGATCAAGCGGAGCATTCACGTTAGTAGAATTCTGAGTATGTACGGGATCCTCGGCCTCACGCTTAGAACAAAGTCCAAGTCCTTTTGCAGACAACAGCAGTTGTCACGTGATTGTCTCTGAGGATGCACGAAAATGGCCAAGGAGAGCCCCGATCTGAGATTGCGCTCCCTTTTTGACCAAGACACAGATGTGTGCTGATTGGTTGAGAGTTTGGCGGGCATTGGAGACCCACGTGGTATTACCACGCCCTGCCAGTCCCTGATTGGTTGGTCAAGGTGAGATATAAGTCACTTACTCTTGACACTTAGGAATGCAGTCCAGATGTCCATTCGGCACTCCCTAGACTGATAGGCGCCAATGGATGACCATTGATCATGATAGCCAGGCTTAGCTAAGTGCATCCCCGTCTGGGAGCTTGTTCCTTATCAAAAGAAAACATCTTAAATCAGCCTGCATGAATACTTTCTCTGTGGCTGCACCACAGAGATGGAGGGTGAGATGGGGCCTCCTTTAGGACAGCATACCAACGCTTAATTCTGTCTTATTAACAAGCATTGCCGCTACACAGTAGAGGGAAGACATGACCTGATACCTGACGAGTGGGTGTGAGTGAAAAAGATGCCCTGACTGACATTGCAACCCAGCTGAGAGGGACCATACCAAGTGCTACAGACTACCAACTCTGCCATCCGAATGACTGGGCGAGATCGCTGGATCCATGCATTGCACTGTCACCGAGCCACTGCACCAGAGACTGAGTGAACAGAAATAATGCTGTTGCTATTCTTTCTGTGTCTTACGGGCTTCCTAAGAGCGGCCAACAGTGTGCTTATTAGGCCTGAGGAACATCACTCTGATATTGGGGAATATGGTATCAACACATTCTTGGCATTGTCATATCTATCAGCCACAAATTATAATCAAAGTTAATGTTGGGTCTGTATTGCTATACCGAGATCCTGATGATTGATCTCCACATGGCTGAAGTCTGTGTTTGGGTTCTGGGGTGGAACTTTGTTACAGTACCTATTTGTAGGGTTAGTATTGCTTATACAGTATGTGCAATTGTAATCGTCACTTGCGGTAAGATTTTAATCACGTCTTGCTGTAATCGTGTAACTCACAAAGTCATGGTAATGCATGCCTGTACTCCTAAAAAGGCGAAGTCTGCCTCATGTTGTTTGTGTAGTACTGAAGGGGGGGAATGAAGAAAGATAGGAAATGTGAAAAAATGGTTTACTTGTTTCTTTATGCACAAAGACTTCTTTTGGTACAAAACATTCCATGCTTAAGCTCTTTTGAGTTATGGCAGGGATGGGAGTTAACTGATAAGAGATTCCAAGTATAAGATAGAGACTCCCTAACTATGGGAAGATAAGACTGGCCATTCAAAGTGTTCAAGATCTAGAGAATGTCCAAACACAGGTGACCTTCCCCCATTACCACGGTAACAATTTGCGTCAGAAATGGATGAAGTTTGCTATATAAACTGGAGCTTTGTACCTATAATTTTGAACAACTCTTTGAATATACTGTACCTAGCATGCAACTAAACTCACTTGTTTCAACTTCATCTCGGGGTCCAGAACTTATTTGTTTGTTACAACAATGGTAACCCCCCTCAGCAAACATCCCCTTCTGTTTTAAAGATGGAAATGTTTACAATGTCAGGTGTTGCACACTTTATCTAAACTCTTAGAGACACTTCCTAGTCACCTATAGCAGTAACAATACTAACATAAATCTCAATCACAATAGGTAAATTTAAAAAATAAAATGAATGAAAATGTAGCAAATTTGTTTTTATAGGCAAATCAATACACAAATGTTTACAGTAAGAAAACATGGATTCATTTTTTGTTACTATTTCATTTCCAGAGTGCTGTTGTCAGAGTGCTCTGAGTCTCTTCACCCAGTAGATTTGTTACAGCTATGCACTGGCTGAAAACTGGCCAGGCTCCACAGCTCCTGGTTTATGATGCAACAAACCATCAGTCAGGAGTTCCTGATTGATTCACTGGCAGTGGGTCTGGAACAGCCTCTACACTGATAATCATTTTGTGTGTGTAGATGTATTTAAGTACTAAGCTTAACAGGCTATGAAACTGAAAATTGGAAATAAAATAAATTATGTTAATTAATAGTATAGCCTTTTAATATTTAATATTTTAAGCATAACTAGATAACTATTTTTATCTTGTAATATTTATTATATAAAATTTATTATATAAAATGCAATCCAATCAACTCCATTTCTAAAGACAGATCACAGACGCTATTGTGAGACACTGGGGATCTGGATGTTTTTCATTTAGATGTGTTAATCAAACAGAACCACAAAAACACTGACTACCATTATTAGTATTGACCTCAAGAGGGATGCAGGGCACATCAGTGCTGTCTCCCCTGTAACAGCACCATGATTTCATCAGTGAAACAGGCTTAATTTCCAACAATCGTCAACTCCCATTTCTCCCATTGCTGACATTTGTCTCCTCCTAGCTAGTGATGTAAAAACTGCACCGTGTTTAGATTTCTTATTCAGCACTTGAAGGATTTTAGTCTGAAACATTTTGATATTTTAATAATTTAAATGGTGTGTATATAATAAAAACCGGAAGGAAACACTTCTTACACAAACTTCTTACACAAAGCACTTCTTTTAAATAATTTGTAAGTATTTTTACCCCCAGTCTGTGAAAAAAAATGAAAGTTCAAAAATGTGGTGTCAGTTCACATGCCTTGAACAACATTCCACAGTAAATGAAAGAACATTACACATGTGATGCCTCTTGATTATTCATAGTGAAGTATGAGACCTCTCCCCCACAAAATGATCATTACTACTACTGGGAAGCTTATAATGGAGTGGAATGGTGGCACTGTGGTTAAGGCTCTGCACTTGAGGGTAGAAGGTTGCCGGTTATAATCCCATGGCTGGCAGAGAAATTCTATTCTGTTGGGCCCCTGAGCAAGGCTCCAGGGGTGCTGTATAAATGGCTGACCCCCAGCTTCTCTCTCTGCCTGTGTGTCTTGTGGAGAGCAAGATGGATTATGTGAGAAAACAAATTCCTAAAGCAAGAAATTGTATCATCCAGGTGGAGCCCCTGTTACCTGCAAAGAACTTCTGGTGAAGTGTCCAGAAAAGCCCTATGTATGTGCAAGTAATTATTATTATTATTATTATTATTATTAAAATTAAAGAATTGCACATATAATTTCTTTTCCTGTTTTATTAGAATTGCACACCAACACATTATTCTGCATCAACAGTTTTATATCTCCAGTCATTGTACATTTTAAATTTTCTAGAGCCAAAACAAATTTGAGTGAAGTTACTTGAATAAATTTGAATCAAACTCTGATACTTTTGTCTTGTTTTACTTGTTTTTTGTTTATTTAACAGCGCAGGAGTGGGAGGAGCCACAGTGAGTACTGGTAAAAGTCACCGCCCCATCTGAGGGGGCAGAGACACTGGTGTGAGGTTAGCGAAAAAAAACCCCACAAAAAACACAAATAGGGCTGGAAAAAGATTTTAAAAAATGCTAAAGAAAAAATACACCGCTTAGCACAGCAGTGGCCAGGCTGGACATACCCTATTTAACAGGGTCTAGTCTGGGAGAGCAGGGAGCGTAAGGCCTAAATAAAAATAAAACCTCAACCTGTCTCGGTGAAAGATGCATGGCAGGAGAGGGGGGGAAAAGGGTCAGTCTGCACCAATATAGATACACGGTGGGTATCTATACCCGGCAAAAAGAAAACAAAAAGGAAAAAAGAGGGCCTTATGCTCAGTCACAATCCCCTCCAGGACTGTCGGTGGAAGGTCCTCCCCTTGAGGGGGTCTGCGCATCCCTTCAGGGAGGTGCTCAGTGTATCTTTAAGTGCCCCCACAGCAGTGGTTGCTGCAGCAATCCATCGGCCTTAATCCAGGGCTCTGCCTCCACACTGAACACACCCCCATGTAATGCCACAACTGTTTCTGGGGTGGAATTCCCCAGCTTGGTTAAAAGACAAGCTTTTGCATCTCTGGAGCAGAAAAACAAACAGCGATGTCTACACACTCTAGAAAGCAAGGCTGGTAGGGCTTGATGGGTGTTGTGTGAAGTGCACTTCACCTCTCAGGTTTCCTGTTTTTATTGAAGGATAATGACCCTTGCACTCTTGGTTAGATTGAATACAAACAAGGTGTAACCTTTTGCTAAATCATTACAGTGGACCAGAACTGACTTCTGGTCAGTACATAAACAGATGTTTATCTGCTGTTTGAACTAGATTAAAATATTCACAAACACAGATCTCCCCGGAAACAAAAAACAGGTTGTAGTGACTTTGCAGGTACAGTATGTGTTCGCCATCCTAGTACAAAGCCAAGAAATTAATGCTGTAATGTTGAAAGTTGTAGTTTCCCGTGTAGCTTCCTCTGAAGGATTCATTGTCTACAACCCCAGCACAAGCATCTTTGACTGCTGCCCAAGTTGTTTTCTTGGTTATAGATTCTGCTTCTCACACCAGGGCTGTAGATTTTCAAATGGACATTGTCAAAGGGGTTCATTTTTGCTGGGCCTAAGCAGGCCTAGGAATGACATACCCATGGTGCCACTTTCACCCTTTTAACAAACAGCGATGCTGAGAGAACATTAATTTTAAAGTCAGCTCATTGGCCACAAGGCAGAAGGACTCTTTGTTGCTCATGAGTTTCATTTCTGCACCCAGCTCAGCATTATCTTGTCCTGGATAAAAAGGTCCACCTGGATGTGTCACAACAGGTCTTCTTTATTATTGCCGGTTGTGAATTTGGTTCCTTTTTCTGAAACCTTGGTTTGCGCCATCCAATGTAGTGACTTCATGCTTTCCCGCAGTATCTCTGTAAAACAGTGCTGTAGAGAGCTGTGTTCTCAGGGTGTATTCATTGTAGTTAAGGATGGTTTCTATCAGAACCCTGTGAGATTAAGGGCTGTTGCTCTGACTGATCTCGCAGTCACCAACAGTGATGCCCATCTGTCTGAAAAGCAATGCCACAGGGTAATTCAAAACGACTACCCTGGTGGTATCTGCAATCTTGTCACCATTTCCTTTGATAATATTGGTTATATTGTTTGCTAGATCATGGTGTTGTTCAAGTTCATGTAATCATTGCCGTTTCCCGTTACAAAAAATTCTTGAAAGACCTGTTAGCAGTGAGACTCCATTTAAACATTTTTCGGTGCTTGACTGTGTTGGTAATACTTTTACAAAGTCAGATTTTGTGCATTCTTGTGAGCTGCAGTGTCCATGGTTAAAATATCTCACCGTCTTATTGCGTCAGACATAGACCTTTCTTCTTTCTCACAGCCCATTTCTTGTGACTGAGTTTGATTTGACTCCATGTTTGATAAACATTAGTCCTGAACCCTGTTGCTGCTGAGGGTCCACTATTTATCACAGCATTAGCAACATGTCTGCACATGTCTTTAGCAATATATGCTGTTGCTTTTTATGTGCGGTTTTGCAATTTCACAACAATGTCTCAAAAAAGTACTGCTTTCCTAAATAGGGCCCTGAATATATCACTGATCCCCTCCAGTACTGGACTGGCAAGCCTTCGAAACCAGTCAATCTGTAACTGGCTTGATACTGGTGATAGTCCCAATACATTACAGAGTCTCCATAGGGTCTAATTGGTTATTCTTCATAGGCCTGAGCTGTAACTTGAATATCACTTTCCATACGTGAAGTTGCTGGGTTTGTTCTAATCACTTCTTATTTCAGTCGTTATTGTGTTGAAAGGCTCAACATTTACAGGAACATAATGTGACTTATTGAAGGAGGGCATGATGAGCAATCCTTCTGATCCTTGGATAAGTACACAGTGCAGGATAGGTTTGTAAGTGTAGCCAAGTAACTGGTGATGTTGTCTGTGTAGCAGGATAGGGTATTAAATTCAGGTGATCAGCAGGATGGGGTGACTTCTTCCCTCTCAAGCTGCCTCAAACCTTGTAACACGTGCTCACTCTCCTCTGAGCAAAGTGATATTTTTATCACGAACCTCTTTAACATTTCTGCTGATGGGGTTACACTTGAAGTAAACTTTTGGATATTCAACGTTTTGTTGTAGAACATGTTCATCACATTTATCTGTTCATAATTTGTACCTCCCTGCAGGTGTAGAAGAGTTCCAGTTCTTACAGCCATTTTCTGAGAGCAGATCAAATTCATTATAGTTGTTGAATGTATCAAAAGTGGGAGAAATTCCACACCCTTTTCAGTCTAATGTTTCTGGGGAAAGTAAGCATGAGTCAATATAAAACTTTTTCACCATCTCTTTGCCCAACTTGTCTCATAAAGGCAAGCCCCAGGCATACTTGGACAACACCTCTGTACATGTAAGCAAGTATTTAAACCCCTTGTGAAACTGCGTGTTGACTTACGTTGACAAGGTTGGCCTGCCACTGCCAGCTTGTTTCACATCTCTATGGGTTTTCACAGAAAATTGACACATTCAGGTTTACGTAGAGAATAGATGTACTGGTCTGATAACCATTATGAAACCTCCGGCCAACCGAACCTCAAACTCTCAGATTCCCGTCTATTTCATAACCTGGACACCCCATTGTCTCGGGCTCTTTAGCTGTACAGTACAAGGAGTCCAGTCTCTCCACACCGATGATGGACAATGTGTCTGCAAGCTGACAGAAGTGGAGGAGGGACATCACATCAGGGGCACCCTACTGTCCACCTGTTACCTGACACTTTGCCAAGGGCTGTAGAGCTTACAGTATCTGCTTTTGTCTCTGGTCTCTCCATGGGAATCTGAATGAAGCAGCCCCACCCGTGTGGAAATGGTCATATGTGTCAGGTTTGAAGATTTCTTGGAGGAATACTCACTTAAAGATTCTGTGGGTGAGATGGAATCTTACTGGTTGGTTTAGCCCTTTATATTGCAGCGTTCAGAGTTCACATTACGGTATGAAGACCAGGCTCCTCTCTCCTGTTCCAGAGCAAGCTTGAGGCTCTCTCTCCACTGTCTCTTCCAGCCTTCAGACTGCTGTCTGTCTGACCCTTCCAGTCAGCCCCACAGCTGTCATCTCTCTCCAAACTGACTGTGCAGGGAATCCTCTGTACCCAGCCTGCAGTTGGAACAACCACTCCTGCCCCCCTTTTCCTTTGCTGTCTTGTACCAGATCTTCAGATCTGGAACTTTTCATTGCAATGTCCTCTAGTTAAGAATATATTGATCATCTTCTATATAGTTTACCTACCCTTATAACAAAAGCAAGTTACTGTACAGAGTAATGAGGACACTATGAGCTGTACTCACTCTCTAGTAATCGAGAGGGTGATTGAAGAATAAATGTCCTATATTAAATCCTGTGCTGTCTGTGGTACACTGGTGGCTCTGGGAGATCTGACAGCCTGTGAGGGGTTAAAGTGTGAAGATGAGGCACCTTGAATTGAATTGAACAGTTGGCTACAGTTAGTACATTGTGGGTTCAGTATCTGTGGCAGGTATAACAGAAGTTCTAGTAGAGAGCTGCTTCAGTGTGTGAACTGTAAGAGATAGAGGTTAAAAACACATTCCTTTGTAAAATAACTCATATGATATTTAAACAGGTGTGTCATTGTCATGAAATTTGTATAAATGAGTTCCAAAGAAATCCAGAGAAAAAAAGAGCCTTCAGATCTCACAGAACCCTGAGAGCCCAGAGGGCTTGCTTGCAGGACACAACAGTGGCCACAAGGTGATGCTCATCTCAACTTTGTGCTCCAGAACTGTTTTAAAATGAGTAACATTTGTGTGTTTTTTTAAAGAAGGATTCTACATCAAATACTTGCTTAAACTAAGTAAATAAAAGCTTACTACAGTAAGTAACTACAGTATTAGTTTTAAAGCTACAGTATTACTGCCCTAAAACAGAAAATGTAATAAAGTTTAAGGAATGT
This sequence comes from Atractosteus spatula, assembly GCF_055471065.1. Classification (NCBI taxonomy): domain Eukaryota; kingdom Metazoa; phylum Chordata; class Actinopteri; order Semionotiformes; family Lepisosteidae; genus Atractosteus; species Atractosteus spatula. Next base: position 13,347,072 of record NC_142729.1, read on the forward strand.
GCAAGCTTTTCAATTATTTAGGGACAAACTGTTAACAGTACTGCAGTGCACTGCTAGTAATGCAACAGAAATAAAATAAAATAGTAGAAAGTAACCAAACACTTGCAGATTGCACCTGTTCTCCTAGCTCAGGCCTTTTCTAACTGTCTGTGACAGGATTTGTATACAGGAAGAAGCTTTGCATACCTGTGCCGCCTCACTGCTCCAAACACTTTAAGACTCACAGTGTGGATCAATCACTGTTCAGCTCTTTCAGAGTCATTAACACACACAGGACAATGATGTCACTGATTCTACTGCTGGGGACACTGGGGCTCTTTGTTCAAGGTGAGGATAAAAGAAAATACGTTTAAATGTTTGTACTAGCTTAATGCTCAATTTTCTTAAGACATTTGTAATGTATTCAATTATATATATATTGTACACACATTAAATAATGTCATACATGTTTAAGATTTTCATTTTAGAAAATGTCCTTATTTTATTTCAGGTTGCCATGGTCAAATTGTTCTGACTCAGTCTCCAGCTCAAACTGTTCTCCCAGGAAGCTCTGTCTCAATCAGCTGTACAGCCAGTCAGTCTACTAGTGATGATGTACACTGGTACCTGCAGAAACCTGGCCAGGTTCCACAGCTCCTGGTACATGATGCAACTAACCGTTATACTGGGATTCCTGATCGATTCACTGGCAGTTACTCTGGGACAGTCTTCACACTGAAAATCACTGGAGTCCAGGCTGAAGATGCAGGAGATTATTACTGTCAGCAGGACTATAGCTACCCATTCATACAGTGATACATGTCTGTACAAAAACCTCCCTCAGCTCTACAGAAGGTTCTCGGGCTCATCGAAAGGAACCACAGAGGACTGAGACTGAGAACAGCTGCTGATACAGGTGACCTGAACTGATTTTTTAAATTTAAATTATTAAAAGATTTTAAGTAGATTTCCTAAAGATGTTTTTTTCTTAAATAACAACATGGCAGGATGCTATTAACTCAAGATTGTTATAAGAGTATGAATTGTTAAATTGTTGGATCTCTATTTTCACTGGAATGTACTGTAGCATTGCATTTTATTTTGTTTATGATACATGTACAGTATGTTATTTATTCTTTGTATTTTTTTTCATGTATTTTTATTGTATCTCTGTTATTCCGATATGCATCACAAAAAATTACTAACACCCAAGACGGTTGTTTTGGCTGTGAAGTTGACTTTGACTTACACTATGTGCCCTTTGCTCTTGTTTAATAATCTTACAATCAACAGCTTCTTACTTGGCTGTCGTATTTTGAGATCAGTGTCAAAGAGCTGGAATTTATTTTCCTGGAAATCAAGGACTTTGGTGAAAAGGACTTTGGTGAAATTCACTAAATCTGTTTTGTGCTTCTCCTGCAGCTTGTCTTTTTGTTATTGTACCTACAGTACAGTATATTTAGGAAACAAGAGGAGGCCATGAATGTTTTTCCAGCCCTGACTTGTCAGACAGTGGGAGATATTTTAAGTCCAGACAGAACGTGCTATAAAAGAATTACTGCTGAGGACACTGGGGCTCTTTGCTCAAGGTGATCATTGAAACAGAAATTAATGTAAAATTGTTTGACTAAAATAAATTTAATCCTATCCTATTTAATCTTATTATTTTAGCACTATTTTAGTACTAGCATAATTCTCTCTCACAATGGGTAGATTTAAAAAAAGAAATAAATGTGTTTTCTTAGGCAGATCAATAAAACCTGCACAGTGCTTTAGTGTTATTTCTGAGCAACTAAAGTATTTGTGTTAGAAAAATCATGAACAAGAGATGTTTTAATCATTTTAAAATTCATCCATCCATCTTCTAAACTCTATACAATACAGGGCCACAGGAGAACGAGAGCCCATCCTAAAAAGCAGAGGGCACAAGGTGGGATACACCCTGCACAGGACACATGGCAAACAGACACTCAAAATACCACGGGCAATTTTCCCAGAAGCTCATGATTAATCCACCAGCTTGTCTTTGGACTGTGGATCATCCAGACAAAACCCAAAGATTTTTTGGGAGAACAGTTAAGTCCAAATTATTTTGTGCAAAATAATATGCATTTCCTTTTCAGTATATTGATTTGTTTTTCTCTTTGTGAATTCTGTAAAGTATTTCAGACAAACTCTTACAAAACAGTTCTGATAATTTGAAAGTAATTGGTAAGTATTTTGACATCTTCAATGTGACAGAAACTTAAAAACCTGGCAGTTAGTTCACATGTCATTAACAATCAACACTAAATGAAGACAGTACAATATACATATGCTATTTAATCATATTGTTCAGAAAGGACAGCATTACCCCCTTGTAGCCTGGTCTCATCAGATCTCAGAAGCCAAGCACAGCTTGGCCAGATCAGAACCATAATGGAAAACTTCCAAGGAAGACCAGGTTCCTGCTGTCAGTGGAGCTGCTGAACCAGGATTTACAAACAATCCCAGAATGATGCTGGAGCACAAGGATGCAGTGCTGTAGGAGCTGCTGTCCATCAGATGAGACATTTAAATCAAACTCTAAACACTAACCTGAGATTTTGACATGATTGAGGTGAATAACAAACTCGTGAGTCTGTTCAAGAGAGTGGGAGTGGGAGTTTCAGAGTCATTGATTTCATTACCTGGTCTGTTGTGTACTGAAGGTACCACAGTGGACTGAGGCTGAGAACAGCTGTAGAGCTGCTATAGTTGAGCAGGGCCATTACATCATTCACTCATACAGTATACATTCATTCATCTTTGTAAAAAACATTTTTGCACATCCCTGAGATGCAGTTACATGCAAAAAGTTATATTACAGGGTCCAGTGTGCTGTTACTGAAGGTGGCATCATCCTGAAGAGTCCCAGACAGTATAACATTCCCCTGCTAAAAGCTGTAAGCACAATTTATGCACTGAGGTCTGTGAAGACAGGTCTGCTGGAATCTGCTGCTGCATCATTCTGAATGATAAATAACACAGTGTTTTTGCAACTTTATCACAGGGATATTCCAAGATTCACACCATGGAGCAAACCTTGTGCCCAAGTTTACTTCATGTTTTCCGGATGATTTTGTCCATTGTTTTTGATTAAATTAATTTCAGAATTCAACTATTGTTGTATTTTAACAGCACATGACAGTTACTGAGATATTTTGCACATTGTTGTCTTAAGTCATTGACACACAATACTCAAGGTTAAGGTTCAAACAAAATCAATCTAATGTTGTTTGACTAAGTTAACTTTAGTCCTTTTCCTTTTCAATATATTAATTTGTTTTTTCTCATTGTCAATTCTGTAAAGTGTTCCAGACCTAAGACAGTTCTGATAATTTGTAAGTAATTGATAAGTATTTTTACATCTACTCTGTGATAGAAAGTTTAAAAACTGGCAGGGAGTCATATTTGGAAAGTTTAAAACATACAGATGCAGCCATTCAAAGTGCGCGGTACAGACACGTACAGACACGCATCGTGACGCGCGATGACGCACAATACCGCGGTACGTTATTGGTTGACTGACAGGGGCACTCGTGGTCCGTTGGTCGGTCGTAGAAAGATTTACAGTAAATGTCTTTACTGTGCCCGTTTTAGCATTGAATATTTATATGGAATTTTACCACTGAAGGGAAATCTTAGTAGCTGAGCATAAAAAGAATAGGAGCGTTTAAATCGCCTTTATTTAAAACCCATAAATAAGGCTGATACTGTTTAGACTTTTAATTATTTAAAACTGTATTACAGCAGCACAGTGCACAATGCAACGTAAATCGCTATCTTTGTCTTCTGCGTAATAATGTTCACCTCTCTGTCCAGCAAATTAACAATAGTAATAATAATGAACTTTATTGTATATGGCGCCTTTAAAGCTGGCACCTCAAAACACTTTACAGGATAAAAACAATAACAACAATACTGTTAGACTGGGCAACAGTAAAAATTAAATTAAAAATTAAAGAAATACAAAATGAGATATAATGATGTGTTCCGGCTTAGACATTAAGGAAGAGCATAACACGTGGGCGGCCAGCGGGAGTGCTGGCTGTGACGAATTAAACCGGTTTCACAGGTATTTTCAAAGTAGAAGGGGGTGAGATTTCCAGCGAAAGACACCTCCCCCCCTCCAAAACCAAGGAAGTACAGTACTTACTATTTAAAAAAAGCTAGGCTCCTCAATGAAATCGCTTTAACATGCTAATGCATTGGTGTAACAGTCCAGGCGTGACAAGCTTCTAATGTCTAATGTCAACCCGACGAAAGGAACCCTTCTTTCATTGGAAGACAATGAACATATTCTAGCCCTAAATGAATTAATAGCAAACATGGTTTACATAAAATACATTTTTCCAAGAAAGTTTAGCCTTTGTCACTAATGAAACCACTAAATAATGACATAAATAAAGAAATCTTAAGATTTTTAAAATACATGACTTTGCTAAAATTTATTTAAAAATCAAAACGATTACAAACGCCAGCAGAGAGAGAGAACAGGGGAGGGGTATTGGTTTTGCATAAGGGCTATGGAAATTAGGTCTATATACTTTTATTTCTTTAGATACGCAAATCCATGTTATTTTTTAATCCCTGACGGGACTGGGAATCCATAAGAATCGAGTAATAAGTTTCATTGCGCTTTGACAGATCGTCTTTAAATCAATTGTTGATTTAAAGGTTGACAGTAAATGTTTATATTTTAACGCATACTGTACAGCCTCTTTTTCTCTATAAAAATCTAAAAGATATTAGATATTAAGAGAGAGCGTCTGCATTTATAACTTAGTTCTTAAAATTAGTCAAGCAATATGAAGCATCTCCTTTTACTTTTAAGTCCCTTAAATATCATTGAGCACAGCTTTCTCACCACTTAGATTAGAGAGAGAGAGCGTAAAACCTGGGCGTAACAGCTGTTTCTTTTTCTGATCACTCGCTCCCTGGATACACGTCTCACCTGTCCTGTTCTTTGTTTTCCTAATTTGCTGTTTATGCCTGCTGCGATCCACTCCTGCCCTCACACCTAAAGAAGACAATTTTAAATTTCTTTGCGCGGTCCATTGTGCAATTAACCCTTGTATGTGCTGTCTTTAAGGTGATATCACATAAAGGTGATATGTAAAATAATGTATTTTATTATTGTTATAGAGAAACATGATCAGATTTTCCCCGGTTCAGAAAAAAGATCTAAAGTATGTCACTAATATACTTTTAATATAGTCTTTGCTGTGCTCTTGAGGATCCTTGTGATATTTCGAGCTCTGGTTGAATGATAAGTGTCGCAGTTTAAATAATTTTCATAGTTAGAAATTATGAAACACTCTGTTAAAAGCAAGGGAGTTTTTATGTCCGTTACAGTAAAAGAAAATGCCTGACAAAGTAGGGCTTGGACAGATTCCAAGTGCATTTTTGCAATTTACGTTTGCATTGTGCATTGTGCTGCTGTAAAACAGTTTAAAATAATTAGAAGTCTAAACAGTATCAGCTTTATTTATGGGTTGCAATTTAAAAAAAAGTCAAAAACCGCACTCAAAATGCAATTTAGAGCTTTCTGGCAAAAGGAGACACCCAAATTAATGCCACTGTTTGTGCATGAACAAGGTTATACTGCTATTTCCTTAGATACGCAATGCCTGTCTCTCCTGGCTGTGCTCGCTCTCTCTCTCTCTCTCTCTCTCTAGCTGGTGGTGTACAGCTTTTTAGTATAGATTACACTTTTCTAAAATGAATTTTAAAAATAAAAACGATTACAATCTAATCTTTCCACGTTTGATCCCAAGATCCCAAGAAAAATAAATCTAAACGGGGAGAAAGCTATGCTGAAAGTTTATTAAGATGCTTAGAAGACAAAGATATCAATTTATGTTGCATTTGTCTGATTGTGAATCAAAAAACACATATATTTAAACCCGCGTTTGCGATTTAAATCAAAACGCGATTTAAATCAATATAAATGTTTATATTGTAACGCCTAGGTGACTATTCATTGTTATTAAAATGACTTAAATTCGATCATGTTGTGATATTTAGAAATATAAATTTGTTTGGTGCGAGTGAGGTTTTATTTAATCTCTGAGCCAGGGAAACTTTTTATTTTTTCAAGGAAATGTTTGTTAAAAAAAAAGTCATGTCTCCAGCAGGATTCAAACACACAGTATGTGACATTGGAGTCAGGAACCTAACCCACAGCGCCACCAGCACAGTCACATGCAGAGGGCTGAAAAAGCACTACAGAAACATTATCAACAGACAATGTACAGCGTGTACTATTCTTGTGTTGCAGTACATGAATATAATTATATCGTTATTAATTTCTTTAGATTCGCGATTCCATATTATATTCCCTTTTAATCAAGTTCTAAAGGTATGCTTGTTGACTCCGGTATCACGTTAGTTAAAGACTTCGATGCTTAAAATGTTTAGGGAGAAATGGAATACTGGTGTGTATGTTTTCTTTAAAGTACCGAGACCAGCCATATACTGTATGTTTAAGTTCCAAAATTAATATCGTTTATGGCCTTCACATGCGTTACAGTATGCTCCTATTCTTTTTATGTTCAGGTACTAAGATTTCCCTTCAGTGGTAAAATTCCATATAAATATTCAATACTTAAACGGGCACAGTAAAGACATTAAATATACATATATATACTGTATACAGTACAGTTTGCATACAGTAATATGTTTATGTTCCTAAATCAATCTCTTTTATGAGCATGTGAAAGGCATGGTGAATCGATTCTCAAAAATTACTGTACTTTGTATGATTGGAAACAAATGCGTGATTGCGAAATGCTGTGGTGTTACTTTTACAAAGACGGTCAATGAAAAAAAGAATGTGGACCAGGACAATACTTTGAATTTACAGCTTGTCCAAGGTCATTCATTATTAATACTATTAGTAATATCTTCATTAAAGACTTTGATGGCGACAGCTCAAAAATGACAGGTTGAGCTTTATTAGCTCCACCTTGCGGAAATTCCGGATACTATTATTTTACTTGCGGTATTATAGGAGAATTTACGGTAACTCGCGGTAGACTGCGTAAAGCGCACCGCAAAATGATGCGGTATCGCCCGCTTGTTTTGAATGGCTGCATCTGTATGATAAAGATGGTAGGTTGTGTACTTTTGTCCAACTGAGCAATCTTGCTTTTATAAAATATACCGACTTTTTAATGTTTAATGATTAACATGCTGTAATACACAGTTGAAAATAATTAAAAGTCTAAAGAGTATACAACTTAAATTCTTAATTGGAAAAAGATTGTCCTTCAGCAGTGACGAGTTTGAAACCATGCGTTTTCTGGCAACAGCTCCAATGCTGTACATGAGAGGTTAAGCTTTATTAGCACCACCCGGCGGTTTTATAAGGTGATTCTGATTCTGATTCTGATTTATAAGGTGATACTGTTATCATAACTGAGGTATGATGTGTTTTGATGCGTTTTGACACGCCACGTCCACTGAGTTTTACTGCAGTGTGCCTCGCTCATTTAGAATGGCTGCATCTGTATGCATTTTTGTGGATGTACGTGTATGTGGGGCAGTGAGGTGGCTCTGGGGCTAAGGATTTGTGCCTGTGGCTGGAAGGTTGCAGATCCAAATCCCACGGCTGGCAGAGGAATCCTACTCCTTTGGTCTTCTGAGCAAGGCCCTTAATCCCAACTGCTCCAGTGGTGCCGTATAAATGGCTGACCCTGTGCTTAGGCTCCAAGCTTCTCTCCCTGTATGTGTCTGTGTTTCTCATGGAGACTAAGTTGGGGTTTGTGAAAAGACAAATCCCTAATAGAAGAAAATTGGCCAATAAAGTGAACTTAACTCTTTTCTTGCCTCCACAGAGCTCCTATGTCTCATGAATTTGTCACAGTAACCCATGTCATTAATTTGTAATAAACTGTCAGTTCTCTACAGCATTTTGACTAACCCTGTACATGCAAATGATCATATAAAGCTGAATACCACAAAGACAAACTCATAATGGTTTCCAATTATGCATCTTTTGTTAGTATTGCGTTCAACCTCTTTGTTTACTGAAACTCTTTCTTTACTGTTTTAATTTAGATAAGGATCAACTATAGTGATGTAAAAATCCCCCTATGATTCTATGGCTTTACTTATTAAGACATATCTGAACTTCACCAAGTCCTCACCAACTCCTACCAGTAGATATATCTAACCTCGCATGATAGATAGCACACACTTATTTTACTTTGTCATGATTTATTCAACAAAAAAATCCGACAACTTTCAGAAGCCTTGTGTAAAACAGTAAGCCTTACTGCTTCCATATCAGTTATGAAGGTAATTAGAATCTAAAGAAGTTCAAATGATTAGCTGATCATCAGGAATTGCTTCCTCCTGTTTTTCAAATAAAACAAATTGTCAGTTTGGTCCAGAGCGTTACTTGAGTCTGCTGGTTTCAAAAAGCAAAGAACGGGCTCTGCATAAAGCAGACCTTAGACTTAGTCAATGATTGTGGTGCTGATATTAAGAATGTGATAATAATTCCACTTAACCAGGCTGGGTTACATTTCTCGTGTAACATTTGAAGCATTTAACCTTATTGCAATTAAATGTCAGGAAAAGGATATTAAAACTCATCTCCTTAATCAACTACGGGTTTAACAAATGTAATTGGCAGCTCACATTGTGACAAGCCTGTTACAGGAGACCAGCTACCGTACTTAACTTTAGCACATTCACAGGTGCCATCTTGGAAACATACTGTAGATTAGCACTTTCAATAAGGAAAAGAGTACAAGTCTATCTGCTATCTTCTAGATTTCATGATTTAACATGTTCCGGTAAACTGAACAGTTGTACATTTGAGCAGAAATGGAAGGCCACTTAATGAGAAGGTTTTCATTCAGCATTGGAAAAATGTGTATTGATGTATGTACTTTTCTCTTCTATATCTAAAGCAATGAGGAGTGCCCCAGGGTTCTGTTCTTGGAATCTTCACTCTGTATCTCCTCCTTTTCATATCATCATCTACAAATAGCATTTATGTTTGTGGTCAAGTACACTGATGACAGACGGTCCTTACAGCTGTAGTGTGCTCTCACGAGGCACCAGTTCTGTAGGGTTTGGGCATTTACAGGGACAATTATTAATTGTAGCCGTAAATCACAAAATGATTATTTTAATGGCTTTAGAATCCAACCTTGCAATATAACTCAAACAACGCACAAACACAGGTACTAATACACGAGGATACATTTATTAATACATAAAATATGCATATAAACCTAACAGATCTTATCGTGAGGGTTATCAGAATACAAGAGATATATATTCAGTCAGTCACAAAGAGTTACACATATCAAGAGGACATACGTTCGGTATATCATTCATTTAGACCGTTTCGTCAACGAACTTGGTTATAACTTCTACATTAGATACTCAAAACAAGTACAAACAGATGCAGCCATTCAAAACAAGCGGGGAATGCTGCAGTATAACACAGTGGGCGTGTCGCAGTACACCGCATCATACCGTATGCAAATTAGATTATGTTAATAGTATCCAGAATCACCTTGTAAAACCGCCAGGTGGAGCTAATAAAGGCTAACCTCTCCTGTACAGCAGTTGCGCTGTCACCAGAAAACATCGGTTTCGAATCCCGATCACTGCTGAGGGACAATCTTTAATCAATTAAGAATTTAAGTTGTATACTCTTTAGACTTTTAAATTTAAACAGTGTATTACAGCATGTTAATCATTAAACATTAAAAGGGCGGTATATTTTATAAAAGCAAGATTGTTCTGTTGGACAAAAGTACACAACCTACCACCTTTATCATAAATATTTTAATTAAGCAGGAATATTTTATGCATCAAAGTCTTTACCGAAGATATTACTAATAGTATTAATAATAAATGACCTTGGACAAGCTGTAAGCTCAAAGTATTACCCTGGTCCACATTCTCTGTAACCGTCTTTGTAAACGAAAAGAGTTTATTTTTTCATTGACAAAAAGTAACACCACAGCATTTAGTTGATCCGATCACGCATTCGTTTCCAATCATACAAAGTAATTCTTGAGAATCTCCGATTCACCATGCCTTTCACATGCTCATAAACGATATTAATTTAGGAACATAAACATTACTGTATGTAAACTGTACAGTATATTGCTGGTCTTGGTAGTTTAAAGAACAAATACACACCAGTATTCCATTTCTCCCTAAACATTTTAAGCATCAAAGTCTTACATGTTGTTACTTGGGAAACGTTGTTACGTGCTCCTTCTGACCATATTAGGATTATATACTTTGTGAAAAGTGATAGTCTTTTAACCTTTTCTGTGAATTTGCTTGTTATCTAACAAATGCACACTTTTAGAACTTGATTAACAGGGAATATAATATGGAATTGCGTATCTAAACAAATTAATAACGATATAATTATATTCATGTACTGTCTGGCGGAATAAACTGAAGAGGTTAGTTAATGCGACACGGAATTATTAAGAATTATCACCTCTTTTTACACTTGAGAACATTCCACTCAGTGGGCGGTGCATTGTTATCTCAATCACCTGCTAATTCGTTTTACACCACTGGACGACAGGAGAATGCGACTGTACTGTTGTAAGATAGGGCTGCTAGGGCAATAGGATCCTATGCAGGACTCAAGACAAGAGAAAGACACTAAGCAGATACGCTAGGCAAAAACGAAAACCAGGAGGCAGATGAGTAGGTCGGAACACGGGGAGACAAGGAGGAAGCAACAATCCAAAAACACTAGGCGAAATCGAATCCAGGAAGCAGGCGAGTAGGTCAGAACACGGTAGTACAAACGAGAAAGCAGCAATCCAAATCACAAGGCGAAACCGAAAACGAGAAGCAGGCTAAGAGATCGAAAAGCAAGAGATAAACGCGCACTAGGGAGCTCAAAGAGAATCCGCAATAGTGAGAGAGGAAGTGAGGAAAAAGGAGAACTAAAATAGAAACGGGAGAGAAAGATGATTGGCATTTACTTGCGGCGTGAGCTTGTTTTACAGGGTGTGCGCGTGGGAATGCAAGAAGGAAGAGCGGCGCGAGTGGAATGCGTAACAACTGTATCTGTACAGAATGTGTGTTTCAATCAATACAGTAATTGATTAAAATCGCAATCGCGTGTTTAATTAAATGCCTTTTTTGATTCACAATCTGAAAATGAAAACCGCAGTAAAGTCACCTTGAATTTTAAAAAAACTATTTTGGCACGCCTGTAGCATTTTCACGAAACCTCCTAGAGTTGTGAGAACACTTGCTTTGTGTATAAAGTACATTGTGAATGTTTTCACAGCCTTCACTTTGTCGTTTTTATGCCATTTTTTTTTACCACGCACGAATATTCCTATGTCCGTATCTTCGCAAGGGAATCAGTGCGAATTTTAATACTAATTAAATGACCGCGGGCACTTTCCACCCCCTCTACATTCTCAGAGTAGAACAGACTAACCTTCTAATGAAAGAAGGTCCACCCCCCCCCCCCCCACGGACAGGAAAATTGCCCACAGGCACTTAAACTTAATATGGTCGGTAACAGTAAACAGTAACATGGTCAGAAGGAGCACGTACAAACATTTCTGAAATAACTACATGTAAGACTCTGATGCTTAAAATGTTTAGGGAGAAAGTGGAATACTGGTGTGTATTTTTTCTTTAAACTACCAATACCAGCCATATACAGTCTGTAATGTAGGGATTTCTATATGTCTTTATTTAGTGGTTACATTAGTGACAAAGGCTAAACTTTTAGCTTCAGTAACGTGTACATATCTCCCCTTTTTGTAAAACGACATGGTTGAAAACTGTTCCAGAGCCACTGTTGTTTCATCAGTGAAAAGTACATCATGAAATGCCTCTCCCTGTTCAATCCACTGGAAAAAAGAAAAGGAGCATAAAGCGTCTGATGGTCATAAACGATATTCATTTAGGAACAGCATCAGAGATATGTTTTTAACTGCACTGCATCGAAGAGAATACCATAGTGTGTTTTTTTTTTTACTCCCTGGCGGAAACTGGCTTCCATAAGAATCAGTATGGCTCAGAGATTAAATAAAACTTCACTCGCACCAAACAAATGTATATTTCTAAATATCACAACATGATCGAATTTAAGTCATTTTAATAACAATGAATAGTCACCTAGGCGTTACAATATAAACATTTATATTGATTTAAATTGCGTTTAAATCGCCTTTATTTAAAATCCATAAATAAAGCTGATACTGTTTAGACTTTTAATTATTTAAAACTGTATTACAGCAGCACAATGCACAATGCAACGTAAATCGCTATCTTTGTCTTCTGTGTAATAATGTTCACCTCTCTGTCCAGCATATTAACAATAGTAACAATAAGGAACTTTACTGTATATGGCACCTAGAGATGGCTCCTCAAAGCGCTTTACAGGTTAAAAACAATAACAACAATACTGTTAAGCTGGGCAAACGATTTTTCTTTTTTAAGAAATACAAAATGAGATATAATGATGTGTTCCGGCTTAGACATTAACGAAGAGCATAACACGTGGGCGGCGTAGCGTCGGCTCCGGCTTTCCCATCTACTGTATACCGATGCACTGCAAATACAACCCCCCTCTCTGCTCCTCAATGAAATTGCTTTAACATGCTAATGAGTTGGTGTAACAGTCCGGGCGTGGCAAGCTTCTAATGTCAACCCGACTACGGCGAAAGGAACCCTTCTTTCATTGGAAGACAATGAACATATCCTAGCCCTAAATGAATTAATAGCAAACATGGTTTACATAAAATACATTTTTCCAAGAAAGTTTAGCCTTTGTCACTAATGAAACCACTAAATAAAGACATAAATATAGAAATCTTAAGATTTTTAAAATACATGACTTTGCTAAAATTTATTTAAAAATAAAAACGATTACAAACGCCAGCGTAGAGAGAGAACAGGGGAGGGATGTTGGTTTTGCATAAGGGGCGGGGCTATGGAAATGAGGTCTATTTGGAAATGTGGAGTTACATGTTCTGGCTCTGATTTATCATTGTTGAGTATGGAGTGTTGAGGTATTGTGTAATGCTTTATGTTGAAAATTGAGGTGAATTTTGTTTATAATAAAGAGGATAAACTGGGATGGGAGGAGGGTTTGGTTTTGCATAAGAGGCGGGATTATGATAATTGGAGGAATTTGAGAGAGTTTAATGGTTTGATATATTTGATTTTGTATTGTGGCTGTTATCTATGTTTTGGTTGGAATTATGTTTATATGGTTGTTCTTGTTGGTTGGTCGTTATTATGGTTATTAATAATACGATCTATAGTTGAAATCTGAGCCTAAATAAAAAGAAAAAGCATTTTCAGAGAGCAATTACGCTGTGTTTATGTAGAATAAGTGATTAGGTTTATGAGCAATCTAATTACTTATTCGTTTAAAACGCTATATAAAATAAAGTTTATTATTAATTTGCTGGACAGAGTGGTGAACATTATTATGCATAAGACAAAGATAACGATCCTGATCAGTTTAGAAATCTGTGTACGCTGTAAGGTTTTTACTTCTTAATTAAACTTTTAAAATACACGTTTTGAATAGAAAGAAATCCTCTTCCTGGTACAGTATGTATAGCAAACCAGCACGTTTTTTTTCTCCAATCAGAGCGGTGTCAGATGCTGTCAGCCAATCACCATTCTGAAGCCCTACCATAATCTCTGGTATGGGGAGACCCCAGAATTCTGTCCGATAGTTTATGTAGATAGATGGTAGATACTTTTATTGATCCCGTGAGGGAAATAAAGTAAATCATTTTCATTTTAGGAAATTATTAAACACTCGGTTAAAAGTAAAGGAGATTGTCTGTTATAGTGGACATAAAAACAAGAGTTCGCTGGCATTATATCCTAGAAGACACAGACCGGCGCCAGACCGGGAGAATGCCCGCAGCGTAAAAGAAAATGCCTGATAAACTAGGGATTGGACAGTTTCAAGTGCTTGTACAATCAATGGAAATGTTCAAATAAATGTGCAAAAGAAATAAATCATTTATTTCTTTATCATATTGGCTAGCTAATGTCCCCTCTTTGCTAGTTAGTGGCTGTGTTTCTGCATTGGGTAGCAACGGGTGACTGTTCTCAGGCAGAAGATGCAAACAGCTTAATTTTTGTGTTAAATAATTTTTTTAAATTAAAATTCATTCTATACAGCAATCGCATATTTGGGTACCGTTTCATAAAACTTTAATGCTTAAAATATTTAGGGAGAAATGGAAGACTGGTGTGTATTTTTTCTTTAAACTACCAAGACCAGCCATACACAGTACAGTTTACGTACATACAGTAATGTTTATGTTCCTAAATTAATATCGTTTATGACCTTCAGATGCATTATGCTCCTCTTCTTTTTATGCTCAGCTACTAAAATTTCCCTTTAGTGGTAAAATTCCATATAAATATTCAAAACTAAGCAGATTAAAATGTGCACAGTAAAGACATTAAATGATTAAATCTTTTCACTACCAATCAATGCACCACGAGTGCCCCCGTCGGTCATTTTGGCCAGCCAATCACTTACAGCAGTGCCCTGCGGTGGCTTGTGGGTAGTTTACCGTACCGCGGGTTTGTACCGTGCATTTTGAATGGCTGCATCTGTAACTCTTAGGAATTAAATTGATATCAACTGGTTGGGATAACAATTGAATTCTCGAGCTGTAATGCAGTAAAGTTTAATACTCATCCAATCTTTGGTGAGTCAGATCTCCTGCGGGCACAAAGAAACAGTTGCAGGCTTGTTGCTGTCCAATCCGCACTCTCTGGCTCGGTACCAGGCTGTGCTGTTGCGGCTTGGTGGAGACTCATGCGGCGCTGCTCTCTGAAGACTGGCTAGTTAGTGTTGGCTTTAACTAGCGAAGTTGTGCTCAGGAGAAAAGATGACTGTGGGTCCCAGCAGGTCAGGAAGAGGACCGGTTCGTTCCTGATGAAGCGCTAGTTCTGAATAGTGATTCAGCTGTCCACAGTTCCGACCTGTTCATGAGGCTTGCTGCTGGTGCTAACCTCGGGTGGATCCTTTGGTTACTCGTGGCAACCTCCGCCCCCCATTTGGGAGCTGTCCCTTATCAAAAGGAAACATCTTTAAATCAGCCTGCATGAAAAGCTTCTCTGTTGCTGCATCACAGAGATGAAGAGAGAGATGGGACCTCATTTGGGAAAGCACAGCAACACTTAATTCTGTCTTTTAATAAGCCTCGCCGCTACACAGCATATCCTTAAAATCGATTGATAATAATAGATCAGAACTGGAAGACTGTGTAGCAGCAATGCTTATTAATAACACAAAAGTTAAGTGTGGCTGTCCCTTTTTCCAGTGGTCTCTCTCCCTCATCTCTGTGGTGCAGGTCACAGAGAGGCCATTCCATGTGGATTCAGATTTAAAGTGTTTTTCTTTCTAATAAGGAATAGTTCCCAGAAAAGGTTGTGCCTACCCTGTCACAATGAATGGCTACTCCTGGTGCCAGGATGTCTGCTCAGACCCTCTCAGACCTGACAAGAACCTAGTTTACAACCCTAGGGTCAGAAGTCAACGTTAGTCACTTCTACATTTGATCAACCAATCAGGAACTTGCAAGTCTTGGTAATCGCACATACTGTAGGTATCCAATGCCTGCCAAACTGTCAACGAATGAACGACCATAGTTGCTCTAGATAAAACCAGCTGCAAGGCCTCAGAACTTTGCTCCTCCTCTGTGTGTTCTCATGCTCAACTTGGACAATCACGCGACGTAACTTTCATTCTAAGACCCAAGCCAGGAGGACGCCCGTGTGTAAAAGACAGATCTGCTCGAGGTTAGCCCCGCAGCTGGCCTCATGAATTGCTGGTAACCTGCCTTGAATGCCTGCCTGATCAATGAGCGACATATGTTCCGAAGTGAGTCGACAAGTGAATCCTATTCGAAACTAGCACTACGCTGGGTTGAACCAGGTTTCTTCCCTTTCTAGAGTGACTGTCTGGACCACAGTCACTTTCTGTGCACAGACTGTTACTAATCAGCCACTCTATAAGTAGGTCCTCAGAGAGCAGCTGTCCGGCGTGCTGCCAATAGAAATCTCTCCTCCTTCTTCCTGACTTGGAGCTGCACCAGGATTGGTTTGGAACTGAGCCGGAGAACCGGGCTACTGGACGCCACTGCGACAGAGCCTGCCAGCTCGTCTTTTGTGTCTATGGGAAATACAAGTAACCCAGTATTTTGCATTGCATCTCCAGAATTCAATTGTATCTCTACACAAGTTGATATCAATTTAATTCACATACGTAATGTATATAATTTTCAGTATCTAATTTAGAAGTTGTAATCAGAAAATGGATTAACAAAATGGTATAGCTGAATAGTACTGAACGTATATTCTTTGTTTTGTATCTCTTCATGTCTATATATCTTGTATTTTGATAACCCTCACCATAAGATCTGTATATGTTTCATATTTTATGTATTAATAAATCAAATCAAATCAAAGTTTATTTATCAAATGCACAACAATATGGCGTGGAGCAGTAGTTGCCTACTGTCTAATGTCTTTTTCTGTGAGCTCACAAAAATTACAAGAATCACAAAAATCACAAAAATCATAACATTTTTTAAATTGAATACAACTCAATGTGAGTAGACCTGTTATGTGTCCATGGTGTATGCAATATATACATGTAGTGCAGTTATGCTGAATATAGTGAGAATTGTGTGTCCATGTAGCCATTACAGGTGATTTGCTAAGGAGCTACAGGTTGGCTATTTAGCAGTCTTATTGCCTGGAGGTAGAAGCTGTTCCGTTGGACCAGGACCAAATGCTTTGGTACCATTTACTGGACGGTAGGAGGGAAAACAGTTTGTGACTGGGATTACTGGGGTCCTCAAGAATGGACCTGGCCTTCTTCAGACATCTAGCTGAGTAGATCTCCTGGATGCTTGGTAGCTCACAGCTGGTGATAAGCTGCGCTGACTTCACCACCCTCTGCAATACTTTGTGATCTCAGGCGGAGCAGTTCCCATACCAGGCAGTGATGCAACCAGTCAGGATGGTCTCAATAATGCACCTGTAGAAGTTGGCCTAGATATGTGATGGCATGCCGAACTTCTTTAGCCTGCGGAGAAAGAACAGGCGCTGCCGTGCTGTCTTGACCACGGTGTTGGTGTGGTGGGTCCAGGTTAAATCCTCTGAAATGTTAACTCCCAGGAACTTAAAGCTGCTGACCCTCTCCACTGCAGTCCCATTGATGTAAATAGGTGTGTGGTCTCCTCCCTGATGTTTCCTATAGTCCACAATCATCTCCTTAGTCTTACTGATGTTCAGAGAGAGGTTGTTCTCCTGGCACCATACTGCCAGGGTTTCAACCTCCTCCCTGTATGCAGACTCCTCACCATCTGTAATCAGGCCAATGACTGTTGTATCGTCTGCAAACTTGATGATTGCGTTTGAGTTATGCCTGGTGACACAGTCATGGGTAAATAAGGAGTAGAGGACAGGGCTAAGCACGCAGCCTTGGGGGGCTCCAGTGTTTAGAGTCAGGGTAGAGGATATGTTGGTGCCCACCTTCACCACCTGCGGACCTTCCGTCAAGAAGTCCAGGATCCAATTACAGAGGGAGGTGTTCAGTCCCAGGTCCTGGAGCTTGATGACGAGTATTGATGGCACCATTGAATGCTGAGCTGTAATCAACAAACAGCATTATATATGTTCCTTTCTTATCCAGGTGTGAGAGGGCAGTATGGAGGGCAGTGGCAATAGCATCTTCTGTTGACCTGTTCTGGCGGTATGCAAATTGCAGTGGGTCTAGGGTGTCAGGCAATGATGTATGCTTTGACCAACCGCTCGAAGCACTTCATGATAACTGATGTGAGTGCAACAGGGCAGTAGTCATTTAGGCAGCTGACTCTGGATTTTTTAGGAACAGGGAAAATGCTGGTTTTCTTAAAGCAGGAAGGAACTATAAACTGAGCTAGAGAGAGATTAAAAATGTCCGAGAAGACATCTGCCAACTGGTCTGCACATGCCTTCAGAATGCAGCCAGGGATGGCATCAGGGCCAGGAGCCTTGCGTGGATTGGTCTTTTTAAAAACGTTACACACATCCGCTCTGGATATGATCAGTGGGTTTCCGTTTTGGATTTCTGGAATCTTCCTGACTGGATCTGCGTTGCTGACCTCAATCCGAGGGTATAATGAGTTTAGCTCATCAGGAAGAGAGGCAGACTGTTGTGCGATATAGCTGGGTTGCGTTTTGTAGTCTGTAATGGTGCGTATACCACTCCACATGGTCCGTGCGTTGCAGCCGTGGTAATATGACTAATTTAACTCTGTAGTTGTATTTAGCTATTTTGGTAGCTTTCCTGAGGTCGTATCTGGATTTTTTGTATTTACCCATATCGCCAGAATTGAAAGCAGCTGTCCTAGCTTTCAGTTTGGCGCATATCTCACCATTTATCCACGGTTTCTGATTTGGATATGTGCGAACAGTAATCCTGGGAACCACGTCTTCAATACATTTACTGATGTAGCCAGTAACATAGTCCGTATACAGATTGATATTATTTTCGGCAGCTTCGCAGAAGATCTGCCAGTCAGTGGTAGCAAAACAGTGATTTAGTATAAAATCTGATTCATCCGACCAACGTTGAATGGTTCTTAACGCTGGCCTCTCCTGTATGAGCTTCTGCTTGTAAACAGGAAGTAGCAGAATGGAGGTGTGATCGGATTTGCCGAAAGGAGGTCAGGGGAGAGCTTTGTAACCATCCCGGAAGGGAGTGTAAACATTGTCCAACATGTTCGTTCTGCGCATTGGGCAGTCAATGTGTTGATGTAGATTAGGCATTGTTTTTTTCAAGTTTGCACCGTTGAAATCACCCGCTATGATGAATGCCCCCTCAGGATGTGTATTCTCGTGTA
Organism: Atractosteus spatula; assembly: GCF_055471065.1. Lineage (NCBI taxonomy): Eukaryota > Metazoa > Chordata > Actinopteri > Semionotiformes > Lepisosteidae > Atractosteus > Atractosteus spatula. Next base: position 13,365,968 of record NC_142729.1, read on the forward strand.
AGCTTTTCTATGAATACTTGCATTCATTATCGCAGTAAAAACACATATTTTTTAGAATACGCTTAATAGGGTTAATAGTTTTCCTTCTATCAAAGAAAGACTCCTTTTTCCAAAATAAAATAGTAAATATTGTGTATTAGCGATGATTTTTGTTTTCTATATATATTACAATGTATTCAATGTTAAGTGATATTAATGTAAGTTTAGGACCTATCAGTGTTTTGTTCAGTTGAGTGGTACATACTACTACTACTCCTATTTCAATAATAAAAATTATTGTTTACACTTCCATACAGTAGTGTTATATAATGCTTTTCTGGACACTCCACTCAAAGCGCTTTACAGGTAATGGGGACTCTCCTCCACCAGCAATGAGCAACCCCACCTGGATTATGCGATGGCAGCCATAGTGCGCTAGAACACTCACCACACATCAGCTATTAGTGGGGAAGAGAACAGAGTAATGAAGCCAATTCATAGATAGGGATTATTAGGAGGCCATGATCGGTAAGGGCCAATGGGAAATTTGGCCAGGACACCAGTGTTACACCCCTGCACTTTTTGAGAAAACACCCTGGGAATTTTAAGAGCACAGAGTCGGGACCTTGGTTTTACGTCTCACCTGAAGGGCAGCATCTTTTTACAGTATAGTGTCCCAGTCACTATACTGTGTCTTTAGGACCCACATAGACTGCAGGGTGAACACCCCCTGCTGGTCCCACTAACAGCTCTTCCAGCAGCAAACTTAGGTTTTTCCCAGGAGGTCTGTCACCCAGGTACTGACCAGGCTCACACCTGCTTAGCTTCATTGGGTTGCAGGGTAACAGGGCTGCTGTCACTTTTGAACTTTTTAAATTTGTTACAGAGAAAGATGTTACAGACTCCTGGTTGCAATCTGTAATTAGATTTTGGTGAGGAAAATTAGTTCAGTACATGTAACTATTATTCTAACATTGCTCAAAAACTCAGCAGCATCTGAAAAAGCATTAATAATGCTCTTTCTTTCTCCACTTTTATGAGTTTTATCAATGATCATACACCATGTGTCACCTGGAAACACACTAAAGACCACTACACAGGTCAAAGTAACGCTCACATTTTCATAGCCAACTTTACCACTGGCTATGCCAGGATGGAGTTTACAAGTTTTTAAACATTTTGCAAGGTCTTTACCATGACATAGACTCGGTTATCTTTGTCATCTTCCCCGCAAGTGGAAGTGGAATCCGGTTAGTTGACCAGTAATTGACCAACGAAATCGATACTGGCGAACACATCGCTTAATTTGTTTCAACAGGGCCTAAGTGTATGGGTACAAGCTATCTGGAGGAAAAGCCTTTTTAAAGCTGAAAGGTATTATGCTCAATGTGAACAATTGAGAAAAAATTAACTTTCAGAGTCTGCGGGAACTGGTTTTTGACTTTGCCATTAACCATTAACCTGTATGATGAGGACAGGGAATTTAAACACATTTCTATTCAGCAGGGGATAGTGCATGTTAAAAAGGACCAGCTCATCGAGAACCAGACATTAAAGAAAATGCAGAAGGTGGTGTATGACAAGCCAGCGGTACAGGAAAATTTTACATCGCTTCCATATGGATATTAATACGATGGATATCAGGTTAAAGCACCCTTTTTTGTGCATTTTGTCCAGACCTTTGAATTGTGGTAAAAGTTATTTTTTTACATGACTTGTAAACCTGAAAACATTGCCTGGTGTTACAGCTGCTGGCAACCTCTTGCTTGTGGAATTGCTTGTGAAATTCCCACACATTAGTTTAAAGAAGTTGAAGAAACATCAAAATGTCAGAGTCCGGGTGTTGGTGAAAGAAGAGCTGTTTATCCAAATGCATACAGGAGATCAGCTTGCAGAAGCTAGTCTCTCCGAAAGATGTTGCTCAGTGCTTTTTATACAAAGTAACAGACAAGCTTCCTACTTTTGACATAGATTTCCTAATCCCTAAAATGAATCATTAGTTTACAGTCAACCTTGCGTAGATGAAAACAACTTCTTATTAAGACTTTAGTTATTGCTTACATTCGCAAAACAAGACATTCAACTTCCCTTTTTACTACATGTAGGACATGAGCTGTACTTTTCCAGTGACCTATAGATGCCCCCTGGTATGTTTCCACTTGCCAGGGTTATAAGTGTCATGCCAGTACACCCAGTATGCTCTATTTCTCTCCTGTTTCTAGTTCCCTGTGATTATTCATGTCTTTCTGGTGTGTCTTGTTGTGTAGCCTATTTAAGACCTTGCTGAGTGAATGAGAATACCTCTCCTGGCTCTTCTTTGATAAAATTCCACAACAGTTTCTCTACGGCATTTCCTGAACAGAGTCCGGGCTAACCCCCGTCTCACTGCTAAGCATAGGGTCTTTTTTGCTGTCCTGCCATTCCACAGTTCGTCCCTTCCAACGACTGTGATAATAAGCAGTTAGGAAGCTAAAAGACAAGCAGTTTGTTAGCTTTTATAAAATGTATAACATTCCTTCAGTCCCTCCTTTAGAACATATTTGTTTCCACACCACTATGTTATAAACAATGAGATTCTTGTCCTCCTCATGATTATATTGAATTGATATTGAATGATTATATACAGCTTAATGACAGTGAATACATAAAATAAAAAAATGATTAGTAATATTAGGTCATAAAGATATATTCTACCAGTGATCCTCTCCAGGCTCCAAACACAGACTCCAGCCACTTTCCCACTCCCCAGTCATTAAGATTATAGTCGTGATATTTTTGTCCAACATCATAGATGTGCTGTGCTAAGTCCATGATATGTTCAGAATTGTCTGGAATATAAGTACTACATACAACTGCTTATCACTCTAATAGAGGATGGACTAAAACTGTGATTATAGCGGGGAGCATATGGTTAGTTCCATTCTAATACATTTGAGGTACACTCAGACTAAAAGCAGAACTATTTACCCATGCCAATAAACCTAAATAATCACCTCTATCAAAGGGGATTACTCCTATACTCTTGTATAGCAATATAAACCCAATATAAGCTCTGATTATTATTTGTGGCTGATATGACAATACCAAGAAGGTATTGATTCCATATTCCCCATTTGAGTAACACTCCTTACCCTTAACATTCACACTGTCAGCCCCCACCCCCCCAAGAAGCCTGACAGACACAGAAACAGTGACAACATATTTATTTCTGTTCACTCAGTCTCTGGTGCAGTAACTCGTGACAGTGCAAAGCGTAGATTCAGCGATCTCATCCTGTCACTCGGATGGCAGTCGGTAGTCAGTAGCACTTGATACAGTACCTCCTCAGGTATCCTCCTCAGCGGGGTTGCAACATTTGGCAGGGTATCTTCTTCACCCACACCCACTCGCCAGGTATCAGGTCGTGTCTTCCCTCTACTGGAGATCCACAAGCGTCAATCACCTGTTTACCAGCCCCGTGCACTGCTTCAATTAACAACCTACAATACTGCAATAGAGAATTAAATAGCAAATTCAACTATCCATTAGCCAAATTTGGCCCTCCAGGAAGTTTCGTTGGTTGGCACGTGATGATATCAAACAGGCTCAATTCCACAGTTCTGTTTGATCCAGCCCACAGGCTACACAGGAAACTGTAGGCAGAGCATCTATCCACGGTGTTCCTTTAGTCTGATGTCTTGTTGATCTTTCAGAGTTCTGTTCCTTAGTTCCACAGCCTGACACACCTTCCCTGTGAAGTGTGTCCCTTTTTCATAATACAAGCGGCAGGGCAGTCCCCACTGAGCGTTTATCTCCATCATTAAGTTTTTGGCAATCACAGAGGCCGTGGCCTCAACCCACTGGGAAAACAGATCCACCATCATTATTAGAGCCCAGGTTTCCCTTTACTTATCAGCAAGCTATAATAGCCAATTTGCCAGTGCATGCAAGGTCCCTCAGGAGCAGGCCTTTGGAGCTGTATCACCTACACCTTTGACAAGCATCACATCGAGATATCACATAGGTGATTACTACTCAAACCCGGTCCCCACGCCCACCCAGTTTTGGGAAAACTGGCACACCATTTGACTCACACCCGGGTGTCGACAGAATATATTTGTCGGGTTACAAAGGCATCAGAGACTTAGGACATGCTAGCCTTCCAGTGCTCTGATGTCACAATAATCCTTCAGCTCCTAGCCCGATTCCTTTCTTGAGCCAGGCCCACTTTTCCTCTTTGGGTGCCTCTGTCTGTATTTGCTGTTATTGTATGCCTTGTACAGCGGGCCTAAGGCAAACCTCAGGTTCCTGTTTTTGCTGTTCTTCTTTTAAGCCTGCATGTCTGGCTGCTGTGTCAGCAAAGGATTTGCCTTTAGCCACAGCTGAGTCCTCATTTAACAACTGCAGTCTGTTTTGGGAGGGCCAGAACCTCTAACAATTCTGCTACCAACCCAGCGTTTTTTTTTACTGGAATCCTTGTAGCTGTGAGAAAATCCCTGTTTCTCCACAATCTCCCAAAATCACGGTATACCCCAAATGCATACCGTGAATCTGTATAAATTGTAACAGTTTGACCATTTAGCATATTTACAAGTTTCAATTAAATCTTTTCATTCAATCTGCTGGTTCAACACCAGATTATTCACAGTTTATGCAGCCAGACAGGTAACCTGCACAACATATAAACATGGCCCCTTGGCCACCGCATCGAGGGGTCCTGAATAATAACCCACTTGTCTTTACACCAACTCATCTTAAACCCTTAAGAAAAGGGCTTAACAGAGCTACTCCTCGATACACAAACCACAAAACACTGTACAAACCAGTGGAGTCCTGGCTTTACTGCGCAGCCCCATACCACCCAGGCAGGACCAAAGGTTTCTACCAGGGAGGCCACAACAGCATAAACCACAGAAATGTGGCTTTGCCCCGCACACCTGGAGCACAAACCAGTGGAGTCCCGGCTTTACTGTGCCCCGCAACACACTGCGCAAACCAGTGGAGTCCTTGCTTTACTGCACAGTCACACAGGTACCTCAAACAGACCCCTGTCTCCAACACCCAATTACTTGAGGTCCTCGCTACAGCTTTGAGAAAATCCCATTCAGTAGTGTGGAGAGGAGAAGGGACTTTTTAGAAATGAAGAATCCTTGCCTCATTTAATAATGGCGCCTAACTTTTTCTCTCCACCAACCAACGGGAGTTCCATTCTGCTAGTAGGTCCCTGCTCGCAGTGCCAATTAAAGAAACATTAAACTATCAGAGTCCGGGTGTTGGTAAAAGAAGAGCTGTTTATTTGGATGCATATGGGAGATCAGCACTCAGCGCTTTTTATACACAGTAACAGAAAAGCTTCCTACTTTTGACATAGATTACCTAATCCCTAAAACAAATCATTAGTTTTCAGTCAAGCTTGGGTAGATGAAAACAACTTCTTATTAAGACTTTCCTTATTGCTTACATTTGCAGAACAAGACATTCAACTTCCCTTTTTACTACATTTAAGACATGAGCTGTATTTTTCCACTGACCTATAGATGCCCCCTGGTATGTTTCCACTTGCCAGGGTTATAAGCAGTTAGAAAGCTAAAAGACAAGCAGTTTGTTAGCTTTCATAAAATTTATAACAATCCTTCAAATGTGTACCGGAGTCATTTTCCAATGATCAGTTACTGCAACTCAATAAAGTACATTTGATTATTGTTGATGATTTGAGTCTGTGTGTGAAAATAATGAAATAGAAAAGTCTTTTACCAAATATGTACACCACAGAAACCTTAGCATTATGTATATTGTACAAAATGTGTTTGGTCAGGGTCAGAAAAGAAGAACCATAGCATTAAATACAAAGTACATGGTGCTGTTTAAAAGCCCTAGAGATAAACTACTTACTACATTGGCCTGTCAGGCCAAATTCTTTTCAGTTCAAGGACACTACTAAAAAACCTTTCGGTTACTTGCTGGTGGATTTAAATGCAGACACATCCTATGACTACCATTAGGAACAGGTATTTTTCCTACAGCGGCTTATGTATTAAAAAAATCTAAAAGCTGATGACTTCACTGCCACAGTCTCAGTTGAAAAACCACATTCCAGCCGTCGACAAGTCTTCACGCATTCAGAAAAACTTGACTGTCTTACAGTTTCTGACAAAAGCCAGCTCCAGTCAACAGAAAGCTATTCTCTGTGGGGCTTCTGATGACCTTGTTCAGACAACCGTTGAAATCGCATTGAACACATTGAAAGGGAACATTCCACTAACTGCTAAACAGTTTAGGGTCCTGAAGAGAAAGCGAAAGCTAATAAAGACTATAGTGAAGCATACTGAAAAAATGTACCTTGTACCCCAGAAACAGCTTGATTGGCTCTGAAAGTGGCCTGGCAATGAGAGTGATGTGAGAAAAAATACAACACGCAGGCTGGATGATGAAATGAGAGACATTCTTCAAAACTCACATCTGACCGAGTATGAAAAAACAAAGTTGTATGTGCTGTCGAAACATTCTGCTCCACCATCACTTGTCAGGTAAATAGTAATTGCCAGCAATGAAGAATTCCAGAGGAGAGTTTTCTGCTAGGGCCGTGAGGGGTGGAACTTCTACGTAAAAGCTTTTCTTGATGCTTGTTTGTGTAGAGGCCAATTGAAAAATGTCCAGATCTGACTTTGCGCATTCTACAGTACACATGCGCTGTGAACAAAAGTCATGTTTAAAATCTTGTCAGCTGAAACGAGTCATGGTCCTCTTCTTGGTTGTCCTACTGTATGTCTTTTGTGAGATGTCTGTCTTCTCTTAACTTGTCTTTTAACAGGCTTTGGTGGCCCCTCACGATGAAATGATGACATCTGTCTTCTTCTCTTGACACCCCTTCTAATGTAAGCAAGACCTGATCCTTCCTGTTGTGGTGCTGTCACTTTAGACATGACAGTGCTTGTAACGTTGCTATCCACATCTATGGCGATGTTTTTAGCTGCCAATGGCATATGCGGCTTAGCAATTTCAAACCTGTATCAGAAAAGTACGGCTTTTCTAAATAGTGCTCTGAAAATATTGCTTATACCTGCACACTCAGGCTACTTAAAAACCAAAGTTCATCAAGACTGTAACTCCTTTGAAAATCTGTCCTCATGTTGCTAGGAAAAAGTTCTTTCTCTTCTTTCTTCACAATAAATTTCTTAATGAGTTTGAATTTCCCTCTGAAGACAGAACTGAGCTGGGTTAACTTGTTTGACTTGTCAGCTGCTTGTTCGGTGTTGGGAATTTCCTTGTGCAGAAAGAAGAGAGAGTCTTTTCCTACCATTGTTGAGTACAGTGGTAAAAGTGTACATGGATGGGAGATGTACTGGGAAAAACTAAGCTTACTGCTTGAAGAGGTGTTAGTAGGGCCAGCAAGGGGCATTCACCCTGTGGTCTATGTGGGTCACAATGCCCCAGTGTAGTGATGGGGACACTATACTGTAAAAAGACGTCGTCCTTCAGATGAGATGTCAAACCGAGGTCCTGACTCTCTTTGGTCATTAAAAATCCCAGGGTGTTTCTTAAAAAGAGTAGGGGTATAACTCTGGCGTCTTGGCCAAATTTCCACCCTGGCCTTTACCCATCATGGCCTCCTAATAATCCCAATCTATGAATTGGCTTAATCATTCTGGTCTTCTGAGAGCTGATGTGTGGTGAGCGTTCTGGTGCACTCTAGCTGCTTTCACATCATCCAGGTGGAGCTGCACATTGGTGGCACTGGAGTACCCATAAAAGCACTATAGAAGTGCAAGCAATTATTATTATTATTAAATTAGACCATGATAAACCACTTTTAATCTGATGGAAAAGTTTTAGTGTTGAGAAAAAATGGAACTGCAGATGCTTCAAAGATTATCGCTTCATCCTTGGCTGTGAATGTATGACTGTCTCTGAAACTTCCTGATAATATGCAAGAATGAAAGTAGCAAAATAGTCAAAAAGTAGGCACTTGAAGTTCACTTTTTTGTTTGTGTTTCCATTACAGAGTCAAACAGATAATACTGCCCAGTATACTTAACATTTTGATATGTTACAGTGAAAGCCTCTTTATTCATCATATTTACTTAGTTCCAGAATTACCTGCTGAGCACAATTTGCAATATTTAATCTTTCTCATGTTCTAGATGATGTGTGTGATACATGTCTCACTATGTCTTCTAACTTTTTAAAAAAGAAATAAAAAATGAAATACAGATGCAGAACAAGCAGGCGATACCGAATTATTTTGCAGTGCGCTTGACGCAGTTTACCGCAAGTTACCGTATTAATACTGTAATTTCTTGCATAGTGCCGCATGATACCATGTGGTACCGCAAGTAAAATAATAGTATCTGGAAGTTCCGCAAGGTAGAGCTAATAAAGCTCAATCTCTCATGTCTGAGCTGTCACCATCAAAGTCTTTACCGAAGATATTACTAATAGTATTAATAATGAATGACCTTGGACAAGCTGTAACCTCAAAGTATTGCCCTGGTCCACATTCTTTTTTTCATTGACCGTCTTTGTAAAAGTAGCACCACAGCATTTTGCAATCACGCATTTGTTTCCAATCATGCAAAATACAGTAATTTTTGAGAATTTCTGATTCACCATGCCTTTCACATGCTCATAAAATATATTGATTTAGGAACATAAACATATTACTGCAAACTGTACTGTATACAGTATGTATATGTAAATTTAATGTCTTTACTGTGCCCGTTTAAGTATTGAATATTTATATGGAATTATACCACTGAAGGGAAATCTTAGTAGCTGAGCATAAAAAAAATAGGTTCAATTCCTGCTGTCCTGTGTGTGTGGAGTTTGCATGTTCTCTCTGGGTTCTCTGATTATTCTCCTTATGTGTGATATGATTTTCTCTCGCACTCCAAAACATACTGGTAGGTTAATTGGATTATGGGAAAACTTGCCCTGGTGTGTGTGTGTGTGTGTGTGTGTGTGTGTGTGTGTGTGTGTGTGTGTTGTCTGTCCTGTGATGGACAGGCGCTATGTCCAGGGTGTATTCTGTTTTGTGTCCGTTGCTTGCTGGGATAGGCTCCAAATCCTCCATACAGGATAAAAAGATTAGAAAATGGATGGAAGTAAAAGGCAATGTGTGGATGGGACTATACAGTGTTAGAAACCCACTATGAGATCGCAGCATTTCAATGAGGATAAATTATTTTATAGTGCTGGCTTAAAGAAACAGCCTTTCCACCTCTCTTGCACATCAGTATCCATACCTAGTTAGTTATTTAAACAATTTGCCTCTTAATATAAACATCTTAAGATGCTGGCTCTGTGGATCAGCATCAGCTTTATTTGCCCATTCCTTCAATTCATGCGCATCCAACACACAGTTCAATGCTAGCAACTACACAAAATCTAAAATACAATCGTCATTTCAGTATCTACAGATGCAGCCATTCAAACTTCACGGTACAAACCCGTACCGCACGCAACTACCCACAAACCACCACGGCGTAACGCAGTACATGATTAGCTGGCCAAAATGACCGACAGGGACACGTGTGGCGCATTGGTCGTTGGTAAAAAGATTAAATCATTTAATCTCTTTACTGTGCACATTTTAATCCTCTTAGTATTGAATATTTATATGGAATTTTACAACTAAAGTAAAGGAACTTTAGGAATATAAACAAATTATGTAAACTGTACTGTATCTGGCTGGTATTGGTAGTTTAAAGAAAAAATACACACCAGTATTCCATTTCTCCCTAAACATTTTAAGCATCAGTCTTACATGTGGTTATTTTGGAAACGCTTTTCTGTGCTCCTTCTGACAATATTACTGTACATTTATTTACTTTGTGAGAATAGTGATACTTTTAAGCTTTTCTGCGAGTACGCTCGGTATCGGAGTAAACAAAAGCATGCTTTTAGAATTTGATTAATAGGGAATATAATATGGAATCGCAAATCTAAAGAAATGAATAACGATATAATTATATTCATGTACTGTAGCACAAACAGTAGTATAAGACTTTATACTGATATGTGTATGGTTGTTTCAGTAGTTGATATGTCATTGTGTCTGTGGTGTGATGGTTTAAGTGACTTACTTATAAGTGTGAGGTTGGGTGTTCAAATCCAGCTATTGCCATGAGTTTTCTTTTAACAAATAAACATTTCTTTGAAATATTATGGGCACTATATTGACCTTTTTATATTTCTAAATATCACAGCATGTTCGTACTGTATGTACACAGTGGTACCGCAGGGTGTAGGGCGCAAACCCATGTGAGCCCGAAAGCCCTACATCAATGTAACACATTTCCCCGGCGCTGCAGAAGCGTGTGAAGAATACAGATCACCAATTCAATTTCAGCCTTAGCCTGTCTCTGCCCCCGCTGCGATTAGAATATACACAAAGGATGGAAATCTTTAGAGTAGATGATCAGGTGTTTCGCAGACGTAAGCATAGTACGCAATTCAGGCTTTATGAACTCACACCTGGGATTCGATTAATTAAAAAAACGTATTTTTGTAAAAACTGCACCAGGTATTAGATCTTGTTTATATTAAAGTTATATCACTGGGCAGTGGTGGATGCTGCACTATTTTGGCAGTAACCTGCTAATCTGCTTAACAACTGTAGAAAACATGATTTAATTTCTGTACTGAATGCGTGTTAAATTTTAAAAATTAAAGTGTTTCAAATGTTTACCTAAGAAGTAGTGTAGTCTGCAAAGGAACAATAGGTTTATTCCATGCTGAAAAGAGAAGAAAGAAAACGCAACGTTTTGGCTGTGAAGACTGACACAGCTTTGCGTTGTGAATCTCTTTTTCTAAGAAAACATTTGTCAGTCTGTCCGTGGGGGGAAGGGGGACTGTCTTTTACTGGATGGCTCGCCTATTATTCTTTGAAAATGAAAGAGGGAGGAAGAGTTGTAAAACAGGTTTTCTTTACAATTTATCCAGTGTGGCAATTTAACATACGCCTCAAGCCTTTGAAAGGCTTCTTTGAAAGACTAAAATAGCAAATATTATGGACACTTTATTGAGTTTCTTAGAATTTGAGTAATAGGGAATATAATATGAATCGCGTATCTAAAGAAATTAATAACGATATATATTTATATGTCCCTCTTCTGCACTGTCTAGTCGTGGCTTTTTTCTGTTTACTTATTTCAAGTAACACCTGCTCCATTTCTAAAACTGCAAAAAAAGTGCATTTTTGTATTTTTTACACCTCTAGCACTTTAACGTCGTTAATTTTCTTTTGCCTTAATTTTAAACTGAATTTTAGTTTTAGCCTTAAAAAGTTTAAGTTTTCACTATCTTTTGTTTCTTGTCCTACAACTGTTATTATTGATCACCGAATTATTGTACTTGACATGACTTCTTTCATTCACCCTTTTCTGAAAGTCTATGACAAGCAGTGCTAGTGCTGTCTCTGGTGCGATCTTTTGCAGCTGAAATTTCACTATTTTAAATGAATAAGAAATTAGATTGCTCATAAATCTAATCACTTATTCTACATAAACACAGTGTAATTGCTCTCTGAAAATGCTCTTTTTCTTGTTTGTTTTGGAGACCTTGATCAAAACTGATTTGAGATGTCAGAAAGGATTTATTTTCTTTGTGTATTTCTGTTGCAGAAAAAGTGTGCATTTCCTACATTGCTTTGTTTGTCGAGATTTTAACTTTATATTTATGGTCAAATTTCAACTATAAATCGTACATTAATTATTAGCAGTAAATGCTGATGTTTTGCTCCCTCTTACCACAAAAATATATTTGTATTGTAGCTGGGATGAACTTTTCTTCATACGTGTCTCTCCCTACTGCGAATCGAACACGGAACTGTTAAAGATGGCGAGAAGCCAGGCACGCAGAAGGAGGAGGCAAATAAGAGTGGCTTAACAGACATACACAGTCGTGTAACTGACAGTTTGAAGTAGCCTATCGTCAAATTTCGCTATGTTGCTGATAGGTTAAGCTTTCGAAACTCCCCAAAGGCATGTGACTGATTTTTCACCCTGTTTCGTTGGTTAAATGCAAGGATCACAAGCACCACCATGTTACCTGGGATGTGTAGTTTTTAATTCAGTTTGAACTGTACTATAACTTGAACTTTGAACTATAACTGTACGTACTGTCTTTGTATTTGGCCAGGGCTTTAAAGAGAGGGCGCGGCAAAAATTTTCGTCTCCGCTTTAAAGGTACCCTCCTCGTGGAAAAATTTGACCTCGAACGTTTGCCCCGCATACCCAACAGTATAATGAGAGTTAATAGCTTTCAAGAGTTAACAATAATTTAGGGGACCATTCAAGTTATCCAGTTAGTTTGATTGTTTAGTTTAAACTTCTGCAACAGAAATAACACACAGTTGTAATGATGTTGAATGCAGTGAGGTGATAAGAGCTTTGAGGAACTCATGGTTTCTATTTCATTGACAATGATGACATTACATTACTACGCCAATGACATTATTTTCAGAAAAATAATGGAAAATAAAATTGTACAGTATAGCTACTACAATATATATAGATATTACATACAGGTTAGTGTTGGGGTTATCTCACCATTTGTACAATTTGTTTAGTTACTCCAATTGGAACATAGATATCATCTATATACAATGAATGTTATATATATAATTTATACATTATCTAATGTATCAGTTTTAAATGTAACTGATTATAAAATTTAGAATTTTAGTTTATCACAAATATATTTTTGAACTTTTCTTATCAAGAATGAATAATATAAACTTATTTCAGATACTACTGTAAAAAATCAATAATAAATACTAAGTCCCAATTGAGTCCCTCGCAGCTGCACCGGTACAGGTCCTCAACGGCGTGCCTCGCATCCATGCAATGCTCAGCTCCCACCACCGCCACCTTGTCCCCCCCCCCGGGTGACTCAGGGGCAGGATCCGGCATGTTCGCCCCCCGGCTCACAGGCCCGGTCCGCCCTGGCGACTACCTTCGCCGCAGCTTTTTTTCCCGGCTCCAGCAAGCCCGCGTCCCTCGGCCTTCGCCGGGCCTGCCCTCCACAAGGTGAAGTCGCTCCCCCTGCCACACCAACTCCTGCTAGCCCAAGTCCAAACTGGTCCCCACTCGCTGCAGCAGGGTCAGCCCCAGGATGCAGTCCTCTTGGATGGGAGCAAGGTAGCAGGGGTGGCGCACCGTTGCTGCACTCAGACAGATGGCAAGCATCTGTTTCCCCCCGGACCACAGCACCTGTCCTCAGCCGCAGGCCAAGGCCTCCCATCCTGGGGGGTTGGTGCCCTTGGTGTTGGGGAGGACGCCGGGCCAGAGTAGGGTTAGCAGTCATAAGTCTCCCATGGCACTTCCCCACTGTAGCAACCAGGTCGTACCCACGCCGGTGGGTGTGGGCACAGCTGGCAGGCCCCTGTGGAAGGGCATCTTCTCTCTGTGGTATCTGTTGAATGGGAGTCGCTCCAGTTCCACAGGTGGGACCACTGCTGGGTAGCCCTTGCCATCTGATGCACCCAGGAGTTGCTCAGGCTCCGGGTGTTCGCTGCCCCTGGGTCCGTTCTCCTTCAGGGTTAATTTCTCTAGGTGCACTTCATCAGTAACATTGGTATCTAAGAGGTAGGGCTGAAGATCATGTTGGATGCAGTCACTCTGCAGACCAGTGAGGAATGTGTGCAAGAACATACTTTGGACTAGAGCAGGATCATACTTCAGGCCAGACTCAGCTTCTTGTGAAGCAAAGATAATTTGCTGTCTCAGATCAAGAGCAAAAATTAGAAAACTTTGTGGTGTCTCTTTACTATGTTGTGCTTCTGTGGTAAGCTGCTTGTACAATTCTGTTGTCCCCTTTTCTTGGTAATGACACTGAAGAATTTGTCTTAGCGTAGGTAAGGTCAAATCCATTAGCCCTCAAGATAACTGCGCAACTGGAGCCCAGGTGTGATGGCCCTAATTACAGCATCAATTATTTCCTCCTCTGGATAGCCCTTATTTAATCCACTTTCTATCTGGTGAGCAAGGCTGGAGAATGATAACCTGTCTTTCTGACCAGGTTCCTCAATCTGACCGGAAGTCTTAAAATTTTTGTGAGATTGATTGTCTCTGCACTGAGTACTGGGAGCTACCAAAATTCACGTCATTAGATAGTGGGCGGAGTTTTGTACCTGGGGGTACTGTAGGGTTAATGCTCACACTGGAGAGTAGTACCATTTTGTCTTGTTTTTCTCTTAGTGACACTTGTTGTGCATTTATTTCTTGTTCCAGTTTTTCTGTTTCTCCATTTATTTGCTGTTTCAGCGACAACAGTGGCAGGGGCAAGTAATTACTCACTCAATTTATCTTGAGCACTTAACAGTTCAGCCATGCCACGGTCCTCTAAGTCCTCTAATTCACCTCTTACAATGTGGGTACTGATCAGAGATAATAATAATAATAATAATTGCTTACACTTCTATAGTGCTTCTCTGAACACTCCATTCAAAGTGCTCTACAGGCAATGGGGATCCCCTCAACCATCACCAATGTGCAGCCCCACCTGGATGATGCAACGGCAGCTATAGTGCATCAGAAAGCTCACCCCACATCAGCTTTCAGTGGGGAGGAGAGCAGAGTAATGAAGCCCATTCATAGATGGGGATTATTAGGAAGCCAAGATTGGTAAGGGTCAATGGGAAATTTGGCCAGGACACCAAGGTTACACCCCTGCTCTTTTCAAGAAACACCCTGGGATTTTTAATGACCACAGAGAGTCAGTTCCTTGCTTTTACATCTCATCCAAAGGATGGCGCCTGTTTACAGTTTAGTGTCCCCATCACTATACTGGGGCATTAGGACCCACATGGACCGCAGGGTGACTGCCCCCTGCTGGCTCCGCTAACACCTCATCCAGGGGCAACCTTAGTTTTTCCCAGAAGGTCTCCCATCCAGGTACTGACCAGGCTCACACCTGTTTAGCTTCAGTGGGTTGCCAGTTGTGAGTTGCAGAGGGATATGGCTGCGGGTATGCTGCTGAGATCTGAGGGATAAGTGTGTTTTATTAGCTATGTTCTCTCCAGGAATACTAAGAAAGCGGATGAGCTCTATCAGCGTCTCTCTGAATAGTGTGCATAGTATTTCACCAACTTCCTCTTGAAGTTCTCGGAGTGCATACATTACTGCAGCAAGGGTGAACCGTGCTGTTGTGGCTGGGTGTTTACCTGGTGCTGACTGGATTCCTGCCTCTGGTAGTCATTGTACCTCAAGTGCATTCACTGCTCCACCAGCTCCATGCCTCATCTCCACCACTATCAACTACCTCACTATAATGCTGACCTGAATGATCACAAAGGTTGAGTTCTACTAGAGAGGATTCTGCCTGGCATGGTGATGGTCCGCCCTGCAGCCAATCCCAACGGTGCCTCCAAAATTGTATTGTCCCTAAAGAGGGAAATGATTAAATAAATCACTCAAACTTGTTGCTTCCTCATCAGTGGATTTATCACAAGAGGAAGAGGAAGGCAACGAGAACTCCCTCTCTCCATGTTTCACAGACATAAGCAATAAATAAGGTACTAATCTGAATGAAAATTCTACGAGTAGATAACAGACACACCAATAGAATAAAATAGCACTGCAATGAGAATTAACCAAACTTAGTCCAACAGATTATCATTGCTAACCAAATACTGCAAAATTATGAAAATAGAAAAATAGTATGAAACATTATCCATTACAACCTTGTTGCTTGTTAATAAGACAGAATTAAGTGTTGCTTTGCTTTCCCAAATAAGGCCCCATCTCTCTCTTCATTGAAGCTATTCATGCAGGCTGATTTAAAGATGTTTTCTTTTGATAAGGGACAGCTCCCAAAGGGGGATGCACTTAGCTAAGCCTGGCTATCATGATCAATGGTCATCCATTGGCGCCTATCTGTCTAGGGAGTGCCAGATGGACATCTGGACTGCATTCCTAAGTGTCAGGAGTAAGTGACTCATATCTCACCTTGATCAACCAATCAGGGACTGGTAGGGCCGAGTAACCCACGTGGAATTCTGATGCCCATGAAACTTTCAGCCAATGAATGAGCTGAAGTTCGTCCAGGTAAAACAGGCAACACAGAGCTCCGAGACTATTCTGGAGAATTCTAAGGAGAATTCCAGGGGTGCGAGACAATTCCAGGGCAGGACGGCCCAGGAGCAAAAAGGCTCCCAAGGGCAGGACATTCTCACAGCGCGCCTCCTGACCATCCTGAGACTCAGCCTGGACAACCACGAAACGGCCAGTGTGTCCGAGTGCCAGAAGTTTCCTCTGTTCTAAGAGTATAGAGCGGAGGTTGCCAGAGAGTAACCAGAGGATCCACCCGAGGTTAGCACCAGCAGCAAGCCTCGTGAACACGTCGGAACTGTGGACAGCTGAATCACTATTCAGAACTAGCGCTTCATCAGGAACTAACCGGTCCTCTTCCTGACCTGCTGGGACCCACAGTCATCTTTTCTCCTGTGCACAAACTCTTGCTAGTTTCAGCCAAAACTAACTAGCCGGTCTTCAGTGAGCTTCAACAGCACACCGTCGCAAGCCGAACAGCACAGCCTGGCACCGAGCCAGAGAGCCCGCAGGAGATCTGAATCCCCAGAGACTGGATGAGTATTCAACTTCACTGCATTACAATTCAATTGTTATCCCAACCAGTTGATATCAATTTAATTCCTAAGAGTTATGTACTTGTATTGAGTATCTAATGTAGAAGTTGTAACCAAGTTCAATTACGAAACGGTCTAAATGAATGATATACTGAACGTATGTCCTCTTGATATATGTAACTCTTCGTAACTGAATGAATATATATCTTTTGTATTCTGATAACCCTCACGATAAGATCTGTTAGGTTTACATGCACATTCTATGTATTAATAAATGTATCCTCGTGTATTAGTACCTGTGTGTGTGCGTTGTTTGAGTTATATCGCATGGTTGGATTCTAAGGCCATTAAAGGAATCAATTTCGTGATTTACGGCTACAATTAATAATTGTCCCCGTAAATGCCCAAACCCTACAGAACTGGTGCCTCGTGAGAGCACACTACAACCTGTTACATTACAAGCCATAAAAAAGACAAGTGAGACAAGTGGCAGAGAGGTATCTTGCTCTTGCACACTGGTGCACTGTGCCTTGATGTCAGTACTGAAATAAAAGACTGATTACTTCTTTTCTCTAGCTTAGACTCTGTTGCATTCCGGTCTCCTGAAGTGGGGGACCTCACCAGTCCTTCTTCACAGAACATCAGTTACTGCTATTTTCATGACATCTGCTGTATATACAGTATGGGTAAGATGGCGCCGACACGGAAGGCTGCCATCCTGTGAGCTCCCATTCGTCCTTGTCTATTTCTTCATTTTTTTGTTGTTTTTCATACTGCTAACTGCACATACTGTTTACTCAGTGATTAGATATGACCCACAAACACTTATAGACACAAGATCGAATATTGGCACAGTTAAATCTACACCAATAATTACTGCCAACTATCTGGACTGTGGTGTCTCACCTGTACCTGTACTGGGAAGAAGATGGCGTCATAGGAAGAGGGGTAAACGGGCAGGCGTTCTGGTATGACTGAGGCAGTGCTGCAATCGTGCCCCGCTCCCAAGTATACTTCTTGCTAATGTCCAGTTACTGGACAATAAACTGGATGAACTAAGAGCAAGGCTTGCTTTCCAACAGGACATCAACTGCAACGTGTTGGCGTTCACTGAAATCTGGCTTGACCCATCTGTTCCGGACTCTGCTATACTGCCGGGAGGATTTTCTATTCACCATCAGGACAGAACAACGGATTCGGGTAAGAGCAAAGGCGGCGGGGTATGCTTCATGGTAAACAATTCCTGGCGCACAGACGTGGAGATTATTTCAGAATCATGCTCTACACATCTTGAACATCTGACAATAAAATGTCGCCCTTTCTATCTACCGAGGGAGTTCACATTGGTAGTTCTCACAGTGGTGTATATTCCACTGTTGGAAATTTCACAAAGGCACTGGATGAACTACACTGTCACCTTAACAGACACGAGAATATACATCCTGAAGGAGCATTCTGTCATGACCACCAGCCAGCAGAGATCAACGCGTAAGCGAGCTAATCAGCATCAGCAGCGGGTTACTATTAACAAGCGCCGCCGCACGAGTTAACACACCTGCAATTGCTCTACCATGCAGCACGCCGGGTTATTTATACTATTCTTACCTTCTTCCCGTTGCTCGGTATTGAGTTCACTTCTTGTTGCTCTGCCTAGCATTTCTTACCCTTTTGCCATCCTGGAATTCTGTCTACACCTTTTGCCTTCTGACTTCTGATCTCATCTCGCCCCTTGGATTGTTTGCTATCTGTGTCTATTTCGGATTTGACCCTGCAGCTCTCTTTTCAACCACGATTCTGTCTCACATTTTGGATTGTTCGCCACCAGTGCCTTTACCGGATCTCGACCTACCTTACACCTTCGGACTATGACTCAGCTCCTGGTTTTGCTCTGTTCGCTTACTTACCTCCCAACGACTCCTGCATCTGCATTGGATCCTTTTCACCTCTACAGAGCAGCGTTACACATTCATCATAGCGGGTGATTTCAATGGTGCAAACTTGAAGAAAACAATGCCTAATCTACATCAACACATCAGTTACTGCTACACATCAACTGCCCAACGCGCGGAACAAACATGTTGGACAATGTTTACACTCCCTTCTAGGATGGTTAGAAAGCCCTCCCCCGACCTCCTTTCAGCAAATCCGATCATGCCTCCATTCTGCTACTTCCCGTTTACAAGCAGAAGCTTAAACAGGAGAGGCCAGTGTTAAGAACCATTCAATGTTGGTCAGATGAATCGGATTTTATATTAAAACACTGTTTTGCTACCAGGATTACTGTTCTCAAATATCCAAATCAGAAACCATGGGTAAATGGCAAGATACGAGACAAACTTAAAGCTAGGACAGCTGCTTTCAATTCTGGCTATATGGATAGATACAAAAAATCCAGATATGACCCCAGGAAAGCTATCAAAGTAGCTAAATACAACTACAGAGTAGAATTAGAGTCATATTATCATGGCTGCAACACACGGAACATGTGGAGTGGTATACGCACCATTACAAACTACAAAACGCAACCAAGCTATATAGCACAACAGTCTGCCTCTCTTCCTGATGAGCTAAATTTGTTCTATGCTTGGTTTGAGGTTAGTAATGCAGATCCAGCCAGGAGGATTCCAAAAATCCAAGATGAAAACTCACTGATCATATCCAGAGCTGATGTGTGTAAAGTTTTTAAAAAGACCAATCCATACAAGGCTCCTAGCCCTGATGCTATCCCTGGCCGTGTTCTGAAGGCATGTGCAGACCAGCTGGCAGATGTCTTCTCGGACATATTCAATCTCTCTCTAGCTCAGTCTATAGTTCCTTCCTGCTTTAAGAAAACCACCATTGTCCCTGTTCCTAATAAACCCAGAGTCAGTTGCTTGAATGACTACCACCCCGTTGCACTCACAACAGTTATCATATAGTGCTTCGAGCAGCTGGTCAAAGCATCCATCACCTCCTCACTGCCTGAAACCCTAGACCCACTGCAATTTGCGTATTGCCAGAACAGGTCAACAGAAGATGCTATTGCCACTGCCCTCCATACCGCCCTCTCACACCTGGATATGAAAGGAACATATGTGAGAATGCTGTTTGTTGATTACAGCTCAGCATTCAATACCATAGTGCCCTCAAAGCTTGACATCAAGCTCCAGGACCTAGGACTGAACACCTCTCTTTGTAACTGGATCCTGGACTTCTTGATGGAACGTCCGCAGGTGGTTAGGGTGGGCACCAACATATCCTCTACCCTGACTCTAAACACTGGTGCCCCCCAAGGCTGTGTCCTTAGCCCTGTCCTCTACTCCTTATTTACCCATGATTGTGTCTCCAGGCATAACTCAAACTCCATCATTAAGTTTGCAGACAATACAACAGTCATCAGCCTGATCACAGATGGTGAAAAGTCTGCATACAGGGAGGAGGTTGAAACCCTGGCAACATGGTGCTAGGAGAACAACCTCTCTCTGATTATCGGTAAGACTAAGGAGATGATTGTGGATTACAGGAAACACCAGGGAGGAGATCACACACCTATCTATATCAATGGGACTTCAGTGGAGAGGGTCAGCAATTTTAAGTTCCTGGGAGTTAACATCACAGCGGAATTAACCTGGTCTCAACACGCCAATGTCGTGGTCAAAACAGCACGACAGCGCCTATTCTTTCTCCGCAGGCTAAAGGCAATTGGCATGCCATCACATATCTAGGTCAACTTCTACAGGTGCACTATTGAGAGCATCCTTACTGGTTGCATCACTGCCTGGTATGGGAACTGCTCCGCCCAGGATCGCAAAGTACTGCAGAGGGTGGTGAAGTCAGCGCAGCTCATTACCAGCTATGAGTTACCAAACATCCCGGATATCTACTCAGCTAGATGTCTTAAGAATGCCAGGTCTATTCTCAAAGACCGTGGTCATCCCAGTCACAAACTGATTTCTCTCCTACCGTCCGGTAAACAGTATCGAAGCATTCGGTCAAAGTCCAACAGATTACGGAACAGTTTCTACCTCCAGGCAATAAGACTGCTAAATAGCCAACATGCAGCTCCTTTAGCAAATCACCCATAATGGCTACATGGACATACTGTTTTCACTGTACTGTGCATACTGCACTACTTGGACATAATATATTGCATACACCATGGACACTTAGCAGCTCTAGTTTTGTCTGTGTTTATTTTATTCAATTTCCATTACATTATTATCTATTATTATGTAACCTTATTTTTTGTAACCTTTATTTTGTGATTCCCCCCCCTCACCCTGGTGAGCTCGTAGAAAAGACATTTTATTGCCAGTAACTACTGCTGTATGCTGTATTGTTGTGCATTTGATAAGTAAACTTTGATTGATTGATTGACTGATGACAGTCATGCCATTGCACTTTTTTCTGTGCAGTAGAATTTGTCATTTGAGCCTTCATATTGTGACTATTGTTTTAAACTAATAGAAAAATATTTTAGTGCCTTTTTTTTTATAATTCTCAGGTGCTCAATCTCCAAGAACAACATTTTGTAACATTAGTGTTCAGAAGGTTATGTAGGAAGGACTGCAGTTTTTTAAGTGCTAATGTGAAGTAAAATTGAGATAGAAACACTTAACTCAGTCAAAACATAACATGTAGTTTAAAAACATGAACTCGCATGGTTTTGTTGAATTATTGGAAGCTGATCACGCGAGAGGAAGCAAACAAGGTACTTTATCCCTGAGCACTGCAGCAGGGCAGAGTTCCTGGTGAAGAGTACTTTACTTGGTCAACAATAACGAACCAAGTTAATTATAAGTATATTATATCTACCTGTGGCGGCGCCCATGCAGGCAGCAGCCCAGCAATCTCTCTCAAATGGATCTTTTTTCTTTTTTTTGTTGCTGTTATTGTTGTTGCTGTTCTTAGTTCTCAGTCTCTCTCTCATCAATGATCAAGTACATAACTTATGATCGACAAGACTCTTAGACATCTGAACAAGATCCGCAGGACTATCACTTAGTCTGAAAGATCTGGACTGCATCAGCTTGTACGGACTTCGCCAACAAGGCGTGGAAGCTACAGTATCACCTGAGTAAGATAACCAAGCAAGGAGGTGTCGTAAGCGATGTGAACGAAAAGGAAATTCAGTAAGCGGGCTGGGCTGACCGAACGCAACAAACACCCTTTACCAACCCTTTTACTTGCTAATGTCCGATCCCTTGACAACAAACAAAATGAACTCAGACTGAGACTCCCCACACAATGGAAAATTAAGGAATGTTATGCTTTTATTTTCACCAAAACATGGCTAACAGACAGTATTACAGACTTGGCTAAACACAATAGACGGGTTCTCTGCCTTCCGCATGGACAGAACTACAGAGTCCGGTAAAACCAGAGGTCGGCCCCCTCCTGCACTTTGGAAACTTAGACCACATCACTCTGAGTGAAACCAGTGGTCAGAACGATAAAAGTGTGTCCTGAAGGAGCTGAATCAGTCCTGCAGGACTGTTTTGAATGCACTGACTGGTATGTTTTCAATGAGGCAGCCACTCAAGGATCACACACTGACATACAGGAATATGCATCATCAGTCACTAGCTAAATCAGGAAATGTGCTAATGATGTTACACTCACAAAAGAAATAATAACTTTTCCCAACCAGAAACTGTGGATGAACAGTGAGGTTCGCATATTAATCAAAATAAGGGATGCAGCATTCAGATCAGACAATAAATCAGAACTAATTCTAAAGAATGGTATCAAAGATGCAAAAAACACACTCAAACAGGAATTAAAGGAACACTTCAGCACTAATGACCCATGGCAAGGTATACAGACCCTCACAGACTACAACAGGTAGAACATCTGTGCTTCTGTCCATGATGCCTCCCTGCCTAACGAGCTCAACAACTTTTAAGCTCGGTTTGAAGCCAGCAACACAGAACCAGTCAACATAGCTGCACCCTCCGCAGCTGACCAGGTGCTCTCGCTGTCTGCAGATGAGGTGAGGAGATCTTTGCTAAAAGTGAACACACACAAGGCTGCAGGATTCACACACATATTCACACACATTTTCAATATGTCCCTGGCCCAGGCTGTAGTCCCCACCTGCTTCAAGACAACCACCATCATCCCAATACTGAAGAAAACCACAGTGACATGCCTTAATGACTACCGCCAGGTGGCACTTACTCCTGTCATCATGATGTGCTTCGAGAGGCTGGTCATGGGGCACATTAAGGACACCATTCCAGCCAGACTGGACACATACCAATTCGCTTACCTCCCAACAGATCCACAGATGATGCAATCTTCATTGCCACATACACTGGCTTATCCCATCTGGATAAAAAGAACACATACACAAGACAACTATTCATTGACTTCAGCTCAGCTTTTAACACCATCATTCCAGAGAAACTAGTCAAGAAACTCAGTGTGCTGGGTCTTCAACTGGATTCTGGACTTCCTGACAGGCAATCCCCAGGCTGTCAGGGTTGGAAACCACACCTCAGGCACACTAACTCTGAACACTGGGGTCCCCCAGGGTTGTATGCTTAGTCCAGTGCTCTACTCCCTCTACACCCATGACTGTCATGACTGGCCAAACATAACACCAACTTCATCATCAAGTTTGCAGTTGACACCACAGTTGTAGGTCTGATCACAGACTATGATGAGAGGGCCTACAGGGAGGAGGTCAATCTCCTTACAACGTGGTGTGAAGACAACAACCTCACCCTCAACGTCAGCAAAACCAAGGAGCTAATCGTTGATTTCAGTAAACTGCAAAACAGTCATGCCCCTATCCACATCAATGGGATTGAAGTGGAAAGGGTCAGTAACTTCAGATTCCTTGGCATTGTAATGGAAAGTTACTGAGATAAAGTGCTTTATCCTAAAAATATTGTTTACGGGCAGAGCTGTGATGCAGAAGCAGCTGGATTCTTAGAACAAAGTGTGATTGCACCCAGCGAGTCAAGGGCACGGGATGTTTTAATAATGCTTATCTCTGCTGAAGAAAAAGGAGGATGAGAAACTATTTACGTAACTACTTTCTTTCTTTGCTTAAAGCAGAAAGCTATAAGGAATGGTAAATTACTGCTTTACCTGTCCTTGAAGCATCAGCTAAAAAAGATATAAAACAAGGGACTCTCCCTGCTCTCTTTGAATTAGCCTTCACTTCTCTGCACAGACCAGTGATTGCTTTTTCCCATATTGCAATATGAATAAATGCCTTACTGAGTGAATGAGAACACCTTCTTTGATAAAGATTCCACGACAACTTTGGCGATGAGGATGGGGTCACAAACCTGATTACGGACGTCTATTGGAACTCCATCCGGACCTGGACAATTTTCGTGAATGGGACGAACCTCAGGGGATAAATACTTATCCTTTTAGAGAAGCGTCTGGTGAAATCCGTGGTCGTATGACATCAGTAAGT
This sequence comes from Atractosteus spatula, assembly GCF_055471065.1. NCBI lineage: Eukaryota > Metazoa > Chordata > Actinopteri > Semionotiformes > Lepisosteidae > Atractosteus > Atractosteus spatula. Next base: position 13,389,925 of record NC_142729.1, read on the forward strand.
GATCCTTTAAAAGAACTAATAGTTTGAAAAGAGAGCCATAGGGGTGTCCCTTCAATAAGTCAGGGACTTATGTCAGGTCTGGGACCTGGCAAGTCTGGGACTCGTGAAAAGAACATATCTTAACACAGACGTGTGGTTTTTGCTCTGCTGAGTAGATAATATGATATTGTTCTGGAAACAGTGAGGCATTGTCGACAATGGGTAAAGAGAGCTCTAAAGGCAAAGCTGGGCAGTGTGGCCCAGCCAAGTTCATGTACGATACATTTGGTAATGTGGGAATAAAGTGTCCTCCCCTTTAGAGTAAGTTGGGTTTTCCAGAGAATGGCAGCTTTAGTCCACGATAGGATGAACAGCCTATGGAGAAGTTGCAGGACAGGGAAAGAAAGTAGATTGGAAATGTTTTGAGCTGTGGAGAAACAAGGCACAGGCTAGGAAAAAAAAAGAAGCACATAAGAAAAAGATGACCAAACTCTGGGTCTTCAGTTTCCTATGATAGAATGTCCAAACGCCCAGGGCAGTAACCCTGATTTAGTTTTTCGTCCGTGGAAATTAGAGGAACTGGCAGCCGTAATTGGCGAACTATTAAACCCCAAGACAAAAGACAAACAGGCGAAAACACACCACCGCCTTGCAGCGTCTAGTCACTCAATGTAAGCCCATGAGCAGTGAACTAGAGACTGTTTTTTTTTTTCAAAAAGACCCTGAAGCTTGACTACTGCGATGTGCGTGACACGTTAAAACCAGGAGTGGTGTATGACGCTGCCATAGGCAGTGGCTATCAGAACCAGCTAAACGCCATTTGCCAGAGAATAGAAGCAAAGTATCCCCCTAAAATGGACTGGTTCACCTTGAGATAAACCAAGCAAAAGCCTGGAGAAACATGTAATGATTTCTTGGAAAGACTGGCCCCCCTCTGCAGTAACCTCAGTGGCCTGCCCCCGCCTGCCCCTATTGACAACGGCTCAGTATATGAAACTCAACTTACCCGTCTTTTTGTGGATGGCCTGCTTCTCGAAATAGGGAGCATGGTAAAAAAAAACTCATGCATCGGTTGGGACATCGCCTGGTTGACAGAGGTGTGTGGCCATGCTTATCATGCTGAGAGACAATTAGCATCAAAGAACGAGAGAAAGGCATGAAAAGAAAGCCATCAGCTACACCAGCTCCAGATGGCCCAGCTCCAGTTCCATCAAAGAGGAAGAGGATGGGGCCGTGGCAGATGAGGAGGCTACCAAGGAAGAGGGAGAGACCGAGGAGAAGGAGACCACGATGCATGTTTTCACTGTGGAAAAACAGGACATTGGGCAAGAAAATGCCCCAACAAGGAGGGAGGAGAGGAAGATGATGGGGGCTGGGATTCAGGCCCCCCAGCTGGAGTAACAGTCAGCACACCATGGCAACGAGAAAAGAAAGACTGACGGTCCCCACCAGAAGAGGTAGGCCCTGAGGACACCGCTTTCATACTGCCTGCCATCTCCTCCCCTTCCCAGCTGCCCAAAGACACTTTGCATATTAATGGCGATCCCTATGACTTTTTAGTTGACACAGGGGCAACCCGTTCCCTGCTTAGAGACGACGTACACCGTTTCAAGCTCTCATCGAAATCTTTCCTGACTATAGGAGTAACTGGCACCCCGACAAAGGCTCATTTCACCACACCACTCACTGTAGAATGCCAGAAGCATGGGATTGGGCCTACCAACCATTCATTCTTACTCTCAAGAGAATGCTCTGTTAATCTGTGTGGCAGAGATTTGCTCTGTAAAATCGGCCTCATCATTGTCTGTTCAGAACAAGGGCTCGAGCTAACCTGCAATGAAGATTGCTTGCCTCGAACCATGGTTGTCCAACTCTCCCCCACGGTCCCGGACTATTACTACAGCTGGGACCTATTAGGAAAGGATGTGGGTCAGGTTTCCCAGACGATTCTAAATGATGCAGCCAGGCTGTGGCCTGGCCAGGGCAATTTTCAAAATGGTCTATTGATAAGTTGCAGTGTACGGCCTCGGTTAATTTCGGGGGCCCGGATGAAAGTTTTGAGGAAGTCTGGTTTAGAAATGGACAGTTTAGCGATAGACTAAAAGGGAATGGTTATCTGGTCTCAAGGGATTTTGCTGCCTTTGCCGTGACCCTGACTACCGAGCAGCAGTCTCTGTATCGGGTAGGGACGCACCCACACATGTCTCTGGCAAAAGCTGCAGGCTTCTGCTGGCAAGATGTGGGCGTCTTTGTCCAACAGTGCGTTACTAGCCAAGCATGGACAGCCCCAGATGCTAAAGGCATTGGGCGTAACTCTGCTCTCCAGGCTAGCTGGCATCCCTGCTCACCTGTTTTTAACACCTGGAGGACAGTGCACCTGACTGCCTCTGATGACAGGATGGGCCGATTGTTTGCCTCAGTCCCAGTTGACACTTCACACCCTGCACTGGAGGGAGTCCCGGATTCCCTCTGGGCTGCCCACAAGTACAACGTGGGCCTGATAAAGGGTGTTGTCCCCCTAGACGTGGTACCAAAATCTACATTTAGGCCCTGCAGACCACAGTATCCACTGAGACCTGATGCTGAGGCTGGAATGGAACCTGTGGATAAGCTGATTGCTGAAAAGATTCTCATCCCCTGCCCAACGTGTCCATGTAACACTCCAATTTTCACCGTGAAAAAGGCCGATGGGGAATCTTGGTGCAGTAAACGCATGCAGTAAATGCCGCCATCCATGCTCGGGCTCCAGTGGTCCCCAACCCCACCACCATTCGGTTTTTTATCTCCGGGGACTCAAAGTTTTTTCTGTCATTAATTTGGCAAATGTCTTTTGCAGCATTCCAGTTCATCCAGAGTCTCAGTTTTGGTTAGTTTTTACTTTTAAAGGAAAAAAGTACACATGGACTCGGATGCCCCAGGAGTATACCGAGGCACCTACTATTTTCTCCTCGACACTGCAAGAGTGTTTCTCAGGGTTCTCTTTTAAGCATGGTAGCACCCTTGTCCAATATGTGGACAACCTGTTGGTTTGCATTCTAGACACCAGAGATCTCTTAATCTTTTTATCTGAAACCGGTAACAAGGCCTCACTTTCTAAAGTACAGCTTGTTAAAGAATGTGTGTGTTACTTAGGCCACGACATCTCTGCCAATTCTCATTCGATTGGCACTGAACGAGTGGCAGCCATTCAAAAGATTCCAAAGCCTCGAACGAAAAAGGAGATGATGTCCTTCCTTGGTTGTACGGGATACTGCAGATCCTGGATTCCTGTCTATGCCCGACTGGCACAGCCCCTGTCTGACGTGACTCATGCTCCAGGTCTAACCATGATTGACCGCTTGACGTGGACTCCCTACGGAGAAAAAAGTTTTGTCAACCTTAAAACAGCTCTGATGTCAGCCCCTGCTTTGGGCCTTTCTGACATGACTAAGGGTTTCACGCTGACTGTTGATGAGAAACATGGGTTCTACAGCGCTGTACTTTTCCAGGCCCACAGCGATCGTTTTAAGCCTGTGGCCTATTACTCTCAGTGCCTCACTTCTGTGGCCCGCGGCCTGCCAGCCTGCCTTTGTGCTGTTGCGGTAGCAACTGCAGCCATTATGGCCTCTGCTTCCCTGGTGTGCTACTGCCCTCTTACGGTCCTTATACCTCATGCGGTGGCCTCCATCCTTCTCCAGAGTAAGACCTCAAACTTTTCTCCCGTGTCCACCCTCCATTACCACCACATCCTTCTGTCCCTTCCTCACATCACTATCAAACGGTGTACAGTGCTGAATCTAGCCACCCTGTTGGCTACGGAGGATGAGGGGAGCCACATGATTGCCTGGTGGCCATTACCTCTCAGGTAACCCCCAGACAGGATCTTTGCTCTTCCCCTCTTCCTAACTCTGACTTGGATTTTTATGTGGATGGATCAGCTAGGAAGGATTCTTCAATGGGACAGAACCACGTGGGGTATGCGGTTGTTTCTGATCACAAGACAGTTGAGGCCTGCCGCCTTCCGTCTCACCTGTCTGCACATGCCGCCGAACTTTTCACCCTCACATGGGCCTGTGTCTTGGCTGCCTTACAGTCAGCTACTATTTAAACTGATAGTCGATACGCTTTCGGCGTCGTCCACGACTTTGGCACTCTATGGAAGAACAGAGGGTTTCTCACCTCTCAAGGTACGCCCATTCAGCACTCTCTTATGGTCAGTAATCTGCTTGAGGCTATCCTTTTACCTCAGGCCATTTCTGTGTGTAAATGTGCAGCCCATACCAGTGCCACCGACGACGTCTCAAAGGGCAATGCTCGGGCTGATGTGGCCGTGAAGGCTGCTGCTGCTTCCTCCTCTCCATCCCCATCCAGCCGGAGCCCCAGGTGGCTTCTCTACCTGACATGCAAGCCATTGCTCCCGCGTCGGAGAAGTGGAAAAAATCTGGATGTTCTTTCTCCAACGGGGTGTGGCTGGGACCCACAGGTAAACCCTGCTTACCCCTCCTTTTTTTTTCTTCCCTACATCGCAAAGTTGACACATGGAAAGGACCAGGTGTCAAAAGGAGGGATGGTGAGTAAGTACGCAGTGGGATACAAGGGGGCATGCCCACAGACCTCACGCAACTTGATGAGTGTCTGCTGGCATACTGCTGGAAAATGTCTAGACTTGCCAGTAATATTAACAAACAGGTTAAAGCTGCCCTAACTACACCAGACCAAGACTACTGCCACGATCTCCAGCCAGGAGATTGGATCCTGGTGAAAGACTTCAGGAGGAAAAAGTGGTGTTCGCCCAGGTGGAGAGGCCCATACCAGTTCTACTGACCACAATCACTGCCGTGAAGGTTGCAGAAAGAGTACCCTGGATCCATGCATCACACTGCAAGAATGCCTACAAGTAGACGGCCTATCAGAGCAATGATGACGTTTGAGTGTCTCAGTGTCTTTGGCACCCATTCCAATGCTTTGGGTGGTCACTCGGTAAAAGCCTGTGTGGACCCATCTCCCTCAGTCTGTTCATGATTGTCCCCATTTTGTTGACAACTGACTCTGACTACTGGAGGGCCAAACGGGACTACTCCAGTTCCAAAAAGCAGACAGAAGAGAGAGGTTGTTTCCCCACTGGAGTGGCTGAATGAGACCGATCATGCTGATTTCCAGGACAATTTGTGGTGTTGTTACATGAACTATACTGTGAAAAGTACTCGACCGAATGCGTCCTGTTATGTGTGTTCTCTAATGCCTCATTCCACAGCCTCACCGGGAAGGCTCATCCCTCAGCCAGTTGCAGGTATTTGCTCTGAGTGTATAAGTTTAGTTGTGGGGTTTCAGAGGCCTGACCCCGGAGGATTTGTCCTAACCTCATTGGCCTACTCCAAGGGGTACAACTACAGTACAATGAATGGGTCTGGGGGACATGTCCCAGGCTCCATTGAACTAAGTTTCAACACGTCTGACACTACCTCACGAGGGTTGAGTTTCAGTCTTCACATGTCTTACATCAGCGACAAAAAAACCTGAGTGCCTCCGATTTGGAATCACATGATAAAACACATTACTTGGACTGACTCCCCAATCAAAATAGTAGTTCACCTCCCATCCATGATCTACCACTCACATTGCTATGAGAACAAATGTCAGGGTCCATCCTTAAGACGAACCCTAGGCTGTAATATTACTACCACCAACCCTACCCTGTCCGATGGAACTATGGTGTTAATAGACTGGTATTGGCAATGTGGTGCAAAGGTGTATAATAGCCTTCCTCCTCAGTGGAAGGGTGTTTGTGCACTCGTTACCCTGCACCACCCAATCCTAGTAGTTCAGGTAGACTCCCACTTGCTAGACTCCACCCAGCCCTTGACTACCCAGAAGGGAACCCGAGCCAAGAGGGCTTTAACCTCAGCAGAAAGGTATTCCCCAACTATGGTAGGGATCCCAGATGATTATAGACTATTCTCACCGGCAGAACTGATTTTCTCGTCAGGTCTAAGTCTCCAATCCATAGCTAATGCTCGCTGACTGCAAATAACCCTCTATGAAATGTACTCCTTTATTAATATAATGTAATGCTGGATGGCCTTGACAGAATTAAGCAAGAATTAAGAGGAGTCAGGCTGATGGCTTTATAAAATAGATTTGTGTTAGACCTCCAGAACTCAGCCTCTGAATTCCCCTTCTTTTCATTGTTAAAATCGTTATTTGGGTCATGGGGAATGTTTTTCTTGAAACTATTCATGCCTGTTGTTGTACTGTTTTTGCTGTTGTGCTGTTGTATGTCCTGTATGATTCCTATGCTTCGATCTATGGTAATGAAAAGGTTTACTCAGCAATGTGCACTGCTCAGAACAGACTCTGAGGAGCCCTGGGACCCACCAGGTGACCCCTATGAGGACTCTGTGGTGTGAACATGTTTAAGGATAAAAAGGAGGGAATGTAATGGAAAGTTACTGAGAAAAAGTGTTTTATCCTAAAAATGTTGTTTACGGGCAGAGCTGTGTTACAGATGCAGCTGGATTTTTAGAACAAAGTGTGATTGCACCCAGCAAGTCAAGGGCATGAGATGTTTTAATAATTTTTATCTCTGCTGCTTGAAAAAGGAGGATGAGAAACTATTTGCATAACTACTCTCTTTCTTTGCCTAAAGCAGAAAGCTATAAGGAATGGTAAATTACAGCTTCTCCTGTCCTTGAAGTGTTAAAAAAGATAAAAAAACAAGGGACTCCCTGCTTGCTTTGACTCAGCCTTCACTTCTCTGCACAGACCAGTGATGGCTTTTTCCCATATTGCAATATAAATAAATGCCTTACTGAGTGAAAGAGAACACCTCTCCTGGCTCTTCTTTGATAAAGTTTCCACGACAGCATCCATATCACTGAGGACTTCACATGCTCTCAACACCACTTGTCTGATTAAGAAATGCAACAGTGCCTGTACATCCTAAGATGGATGAAGAAGGCAAAGATATCTCCCCAGATCATCAATGTCACAATTGTAGTCCCTCCCCCTTAAGGGCACTCCAGTTCGTTCACTTTTTAGTTGATTTTGTGCATCTGCTCCCTGTTCCAGCCTCCCTACAAAAGCCAGATGCTTACTCTGTTCCGGGCTCTGCATTGGAACACAGATGCCCGGAGGCTTGCCTACCACCGAGTCGCCCTACTTCCGCTTCTCGGGTGGCATTCGTCTCCTAGGTGTTCTGAATCAGCCAAGTCTGGGGCCTGGAGTGCCTTGTTCTGTTGCCCCTTTTCCTCCCTGACCCTTCACCGGATCCCGCTCTGGTTTTTAACTTTGTCTCATCTGTCTACAACCCCTCAACGGACGGATCCTGCTTCTGCTTTTAACTTTGTCTAGTTCGTCTTGGATCGATCACCCGGCTCTGGTCATCTGCCTACACGACTTCCCTTCAGACTCCTTTTTTGGACAGTTCTCCAGGACCATGCCCCTCGGAGCACCATCGGCACACCCCCCCATTCGTCTACTAGCCCTGTTCCTTGTCTCCTCCTTGTGTGTGTTCACTCCCTTCCGGATTGTGTTGTCTGCATAGGGTCCTGAAAGACTCTTCGTAACAATCATTAACTTTTACAGATACACTATAGAAAGCATACTGATAAGTTGCATCAAAGTGCGGTGTAGCGGTAAGGCTTATTAATAAGACAGAATTAAGTGTTGCTGTGCTTTCCCAAATGAGGCCCCATCTCTCTCTTCATCGCTGTGGTGCAGCCACAGAAAAGCTATTCATGGAGGCTGATTTAAAGATGTTTTCTTTTGATAAGGGACAGCTCCCAAATGGGGATGCACTTAGCTAAGCCTGGCTATCATGATCAATGGTCATCCATTGGCGCCTAGCTGTCTAGGGAGTGCCAGATGGAGATCTGGACTGCATTCCTAAGTGTCAGGAGTAAGTAAGTCATATCGCACCTTGATCAACCAATCAGGGACTGGTAGGGCTGAGTAACCCACGTGGGTCTCTGATGCCCATGACACTTTCAGCCAATGAACAGCCTGAAGTTCGTCCAGGTAAAAACAGGCAACACAGAGCTCCAAGACTATTCGGGAAAAATTCTAAGGAGAATTCTAAGGAGAATTCCAGGGCAGGACGGCCCAGGAGCAGAAGGCTCCCAAGGGCAGGACATTTTCGCAGCGCGCCTCCTGAACATCCTGAGACTCAGCCCGGAAAACCACGGAACGGCCAGTGTGTCCGAGTGCCAGAACTTTTCTTTGTTCTAAGAGTTGAGAGCATAGGTTGCCAGAGAGTAACCAAAAGATCCACCCGAGGTTAGCATCAGCAGCAAGCCTCGTGAACAGGTCGGAACTGTGGACAGCTGAATCAGTATTCAGAACTAGTGCTTCATCAGGAATGAACCGGTCCTCTTCCTGACCTGCTGGGACCCACAGTCATCTTTTCTCCTGTGCACAAACTCTTGCTAGTTTCAGCCAAAAATAATTAGCCGGTCTTCAGTGAGCATCAGCAGCGCACCGTCGCAAGCCACACAGCACAGCCTAGCACGGAGCCAGAGAGCCCGCAGGAGATCTGATTCCCCAGAGATTGGATGAGTATTCAACTTCACTGCATTACAGCTCGAGAATTCAATTGTTATCCCAACCAGTTGATATAAATTTAATTCCTAAGAGTTATGTACTTGTTTTGAGTATCTAATGTAGAAGTTATAACCAAGTTCATTTATGAAACGGACTAAATGAATGATATACTGAACGTATGTCCTCTTGATATATGTAACTCTTCGTGACTGATTGAATATATACCTTTTGTATTCTGATAACCCTCTCAATAAGATCTGTTAGGTTTACATGCACATTCTATGTATTAATAAATGTATCCTCGTGTATTAGTACCTGTGTGTGTGCGTTGTTTGAGTTATATCGCATGGTTGGATTCTAAGGCCATTAAAAGAATCAATTTTCTGATTTACGGCTACAATTAATAATTGTCCCCGTAAATGCCCAAACTCTACAGAACTGGTGCCTCGTGAGAGCACACTACTTGGTGTCCCTGACATGGGTGTGGTAAGACTGAAATGAGTCAACCAAGCGGAATAATTCATATAAAATGCCGCTGGTTTCATACGCGACAATACAGTATGCTGAAAGCCGAAAGACAAAAAGTTCCCCTTGCTCTTTAAGCAGTGCTTGATTGTTTTGTGATCTTTTGCGATCTACCGGGTTGATTGCATACTTGATCTTGTGGTTTTCTGTGGTAGAACTGTGATTTCGTACTTAACAGTAATACTCTTTAAGTTTACAATGGTTGCTAAAAGGTCTGAATTCGAGTCGCTATCAGGACAGTCTGGGACTAAGGCTGTGAAAAAGAAGAAGAAGAAGAAGAAGAAGATTAAGCACTCTCTCTAGCAGCGACAGGTCTGACCACATATCTCCGTCAGCAGAGAAGCTAGAAGAATAAATCTCCATTCTCTGAGAGAGCTAGCGAAGGACATAGAGAGATTTGACCCCGCAGTGTCAGAGAATAATATCGAGAGTTATATTCAGGACCTCAGGTATACCCTGCAGTACCTGCCAAACGCCACAGAACAGGAGAAAGTGTTTTTGGTCAGGAAAACTACCAGCAGAGCCGTACATGAGTGGATGGATAGGCAGATGAAGAAAGTCTGTAATGACTTTGAACAGCTTTGTCAAGCACTTATCCAAGAATACAGTGCGTTTATTGGCCCGACCGCCGTGATAGCTGCCGCTCTTAACATTAAGCACGAGAGAGCCGAGTCCCCTCACGAATATTACAAGAGACTTAGACAAACTTATTTTGCAGGGCGAAATGATGAGGGTTGCAAAGAGAACACACATTTCTAGGGTTTATTCATTGCAAATCTCCACCCGTCAGTCAGAAAGATGATCTTAATGCATGCACAGACCATGAAAATGACTGATATTAGGAGATTCGCGCAGAAAGCCTGGGAGTATGATGTCCAAAGTCGCTCTGAGCAAAAAGCTGCTAAAGCGACTGTGTACAGCACAGGCTCCTGAGCTGGCTAAGCCCCGTTCCAAAGCAGGCACACAGGACCGCACCCAGCGTCCTAAGTGCCATGAGAACAACGGGGGAGGGAAAGAGCTAGAAAAGGCTGAACAAAAGGATTCAGTAGCCGCCCACCTGGCCAGGCTTGAACAAGTTTTATTAGGACAGAGACAACCGCTCCCCAAGGCTTCCGGAAGCGTGAATGAGCTGATACTCTCCACTGGAGGAGGCGGAGACCCGCCCCCTCTCCCTCCTTCAGTCTATCTGATTGAGCGGAAGGGTTCCTGCCTGGATGAGGTCAGCCACTCCCAAGCGAGTGCTGACTCCACCCCTGAAGTCACAGAGCAGGCAGTAAAACACAGAGGAAAAGCAGGAAGCTTTTACCTCAAGGCTGCCATGGGAGATGTCTTACACAGTGAGTGATTGACACTGAGGTTGAAAGGTGTTTGATGTCACACGGCAAGCTCAAACGGGTAGAAAAAGAAAAGGGCATGCGACTCAGAGTGGAACCTTTGGTGGATCACCAGAAAGCAAAGTGTGGAAACAGGTCAAGGCTCCTAAGCCTTCTGTACAGAAGGAAAGGGGGGGCCAAGAGGCAGACTGTGCTCACACAGTGCCCACCGAACACAGAAGCCTATGTGGAGATTCCTTCTGTTCCCTCTGGACAAGATATAAAAATATTTTCTTGTTCCCCGGATATACAGAGAAGTCGTATATCAACACACCCAGTCCCCAGGAAGGGACAGGGAATGAAAGCCTAGCCGGTTTTCTTACAGCCACCAGCTCAGTTTGTCAGTCTGAGTCTGACCAACAGTGGTTCAGCCAGACTGGAGCTGGATGGTCAAGCCACCCGCCTGCCAGTGCAGGACATCGCAAAGAGGGATGTCAGAATCCCTGCCTGCACTGACATGGGCCTGGTGAGTGATAGTGAGTTCAAAGACTGTGAACTAGCTATCCCAGTGCTGGGGCAGCTCCCTGAACCCCTAGAGTGGGAAGGGGGGAGAGAGCAGGTGTCCTACACCCACGTCCAGCGAACGATTGTAAACATGCCAATAGAGGGATTCCTCAATCAGGAAGTGTGCAGGGTGGACCTGAACAGTGAGAATGGGGTAACAATCCCAGATCACTCAGGTGCTCCAGATGACCACTCAGCCGAGGGTCAGGCATGCTCCACCGCTGCACCGCCCCCTGCAGGGTTCCTAGAGCACAGGCATGAACAAATCGAAAAAGCAGATGCCCTGGAAATGGAGGAGCAGCATCAGCAGCTGCGTCAGATCTCCCCAGATTTCCAGGATGTTGGTGCCCAGGATGCCACATGGCATACTGAGAAAGAGACCATGTACACGCTGCGCCAGCTTAGAAAGGCGACAGTCACTCAGAAGGAGATGACTGGGATCAGCCACCCTAAAAGACTTTTGGGAGGACTGATTGCTGCCGCCATTGTTGTGCATTTGCTATTTCTGGTAGGTTTGTTTGTTACTGCCACTCTCACCCTGACTGCCCCAAGAAGGCAGGTGTCAGAGATGCCAGAGGGTAGTAACAGGCTGTATCAACAGCTGCAAAAGTTGGAAAGCTTAGGGAAAATCCTACAGGCAACTTCCTATGCAACAGGGTTCAATCTTATTCCCCAACCAGTGGACATGATTGTTGGTGTTATACAGTGGGTTTATGCTTGTGTGCAACAGGCCAGAATGTTGACACAAGACCTGTTAAGGGAGTTTAGTGCCACTGTAGCCAGTCTAGGCATGGCACAATTCCCAAACCACTTGATTCCACTCTTCTCAGTAGAGGAGTATGTGACATTAACCCTATTGCTCATAGCTCACCCAGAAGGCAATCCAAGATTGAATTCGGTTCCAAATCTTGAGATGGGTATGGCTACCAAAGCTATCCATTGGCTGTGTCTAAACGATTCACCAATGAAGGGTGTAAAGCTACTAACGAGCAGAGGGAGGTTAATGAACCCCATGAAGAGCAGGTGGGAAGTAAATGGCTGGTCAGCACACCACATTTAACTGTCACTATGACTTGTGACAGGCATGATACAGCTACCACAATGCAGCTACCTAATCAAACAGTTTTCCTGCAAGTTCCCGAGGAGGCCATAGTACAGCTTGGTGACTTAACACTGTACTGTCTAGAACCAGACACATAAGACCAAACTTGAGGTTGTGGATGCCTTCAGGTACCACACTATTGAATTGGATAGAAATCCAAGAAACAGTAAGCCCTGAAGAGGTACAGGTAGTTAGTTTGCTTCAATGGAACAAACCTCCAAACCACCCTAGCAGATATCCAACACAGGTGTCGTGGTTTATCGCGGGGCTGGGAACAGGAACTGTTGTTATTGTAACACTACTGCCTGACAGACTGACAGAGTAGACTGACAGTTTACTCTGAATGCTGTACTCTCACATCAAATTGTACTCCAGGTAGCATGAATGAGTCAAAGGTAGCATGTCAAAAGAAAGGAAGTGACTTCTCCCCAAATATCTGCCTACTACAGAGGTATCAGATATTGACAGTGAACTTCCTGATGTGTAATGCCTAGACTGAGATGATGTCTCCTACCTTGTTTATACATACTCCAGATGTTATTCATCATGTTTGTATCCAATGCTGGTTCCGGTATGAATTCTCGAGGAGTAATGTGGACATTTAAGATTAATGTTCTAATGACAAGGGACATCACTTAACTCTGTTTTGTTTTGAAGGCAACAACGCCTCAGGACCTCGTGACCGTCAAAAAGGGGGGATATGTATTAATGTATTAATAAGCCTCACCGCTACAGTGGTATGGCAACTGCAGTATTGCTGACCGCAAAGCCCTATAGCCTGTGATGAAAACTGCCCAGTCCATCACTGGGGTTGCTCTCCCATCCATCCAGGATATTTATGACAAACGGTGCTTGAGGAAAGCTCTAAGCATCATCAAAAGCCCCATACACCCCAGCTACAGACTGTTTGACCATCTGGAAAATGGTACCGGAGCATTTGGGCCCGGACTACCAGACTCGGAGACAGTTTTTACCCCCGCACTATCAAACTATTAACCTCCCAGCCTCTCTCATCTAAGTTCTGAACCCTCAGATTGAACCCTTTCAAATGCACATTGAAATCTACCTCTACCTCACATGTCAGGACATTTACTCTCCATAATTTTGTATGCTTTATTTAATTATGTTGACATACAATTTTGCACAACTTTTGTTGTTTTGCACATTATCAGTTGTTGTTTTGCACGTTGTCTGTTGTCATTCTTCTCTTTCTTTTCTTACAATTGTATGGTGTTTTGCACTACTTACCGTCTGAGAGCTAGCTAAAAAGCACCTCGTTATACCATATACCTGTGTATGAGTATAATTACAATAAACTTGAACTTATAAGAAACCAAGGTTAGAAAAAATAAATTTCTAATGTCTAATGATGACGTATTGAAAAAATCATAAAAACACTTGGTTACAGCATTATGAGTGTTGTGTTTAAAAGCTATTGAGTCATGAAGAAGACCTCCCTATTCCAGTGTATTGCATGTCTAATGGTGGTGTATTGAAAAAAAAATCATTAAAAATTAAATAAGGTTTCAGAAAACAAAGCAAAATTGTGAAAAGTCAGAGGACCTGCCTAGTGTGTAAAACACTTAGTTGCAGCATTATGGGTGTTGTGGTTTAAATGCTATTGGCTCATGAACAGCATCCCCCTATCCCAGTGCATTGCCTGTGTAGCGGCGAGGCTTATTAAGGTACAGGAATTAAGTTTTCTGCTCCCTTGCCAGTCCCTCTCTCCTTCATCTCAGTGGTGCCTGATACAGAGAGGCCATTCCATTTGGTTCACAGTTAAGGTGTTTTTCTAGCTAATAGAGTGTCCTGATAAGAAGCAACTCCCAAAGCTGAACCACATCAACCACTCTAACAAATGCTCATTTCTGGCGCCTTAAAGTCTGAGATTCCAAGGGAAAGTGTTATTCAAAGTTGGTTTACAACCCTAAGGTCAGAGTGCATGGTTACTCATCATCAGCCAATCAGGAACTGGTAGGGCAGGTTAACCCCACGTGGGTCTCTGATGCCCATGAAACTTTCAACCAATGAATGGCCTGCAATTCCTCCAGGTAAAACAGGCAACACAGAACGCCTGTAGCACAGTTCCCAAGGGTGCAGGACATTCTCGCAGCATGCCTGCTGGACATTCAGTCTCAGGGCTGCTCCTGAACATCCTCCGACTCAGACCGAACCACCACGTAACGGCCAGTGTGTCCGAGTGCAGGACTTTCTTTTGTTTGCTAAGAGTCGAGAGTGGAGGTTGCCAGCGCATAACCAAAGGATCCACCCGAGGTTAGCATCACCAACAAGCCTCGTGAATCAGTATTCAAAACTAGCACTTCTTCAGGAACGCACCTGTCTTCTTCCTGACCTGCTGGGACCCGCAGTCACTTTTCTCCTGTGCACAAACTTTGCTAGTTGCAGCCAACATTAACTAGCCGGTCTTCAGAGAGCATCAGCAGAGCAGCAGGGATCTCCCCCACTTCACTCCAGCCGCACCGAGCACTGCTTGGCACCGAGCCAGAGAGCGCGGATTGGACAGCAACAAGCCTTCCACTGCTTCTTTGTCCGCGGAAGATCTGAATCCACACATATTGGATGAGTATTCAACTTTCTGCATTACCACTTGAGAATTCAATTGTTATCCCAACCAATTGATATCAATTTAATTCCTAAGAGTTATGTACTTGTTTTTGAGTATCTAATGTAGAAGTTATAACCAAGTTCATTTATGAAACGGTCTAAATGAATGATATACTGAACGTATGTCCTCTTGATATATGTAACTCTTCGTAACTGAATGAATATATATCTTTTGTATTCTGATAACCCTCACGATAAGATCTCTTAGGTTTACATGCATATTCTATGTATTAATAAATGTATCCTCTAGTATTAGTACCTGTGTGTGCGTTGAGTTATATTGCATGGCTGGATTCTAAGGCCATTAAAACAATCAATTTTGTGATTTACTGCTACAATTAATAATTGTCCCAGTAAATGCCCAAACCCCTACAGAACCGGTGCCTAGTGAGCGCACACCACACATTGTTAGCAAAATATTTTGAATTATATTTTACCCTATTTTTTCTTTAGTTTTGTATTTAACTTATTATATGATAGTCAGATTTAATTTATATTTGAACAATGAAAATATATTTTTACAAGATGCGGGGGAAAGTGCAACAACTTATTACAGTGCTAAATTCAATATTGTTGATTACTAATAGTTTATGCTAACACCTAACTTTCTTAATTAGATTTATTTAAATCAGTGAACTAAGTGTAACATTACATTCAGAAATACAATCGAGAATAGTTTTGTGGTGTTTGTATAGATGAAACGTTTCTAAAATGTATAACGTAACAATATTAAAGACGATTAAAATCTGTAATCTTTCCACTTGTATGTCATTAGAAAGTACAAGAAGTTTCTGCTTTGTCTAAGGATGGTATCAAAAAGTAGTCTAAGTGGTGAGAAAGCTGTGCGTAATGATAATTAAGGGACTTAAAAGTAAAAAGAGATGCTTCATATTGCTTGACTAATTTTAAAAACTAAGTTATAAATGCAGACGCGATTGATGTATTAAGCGCCCCAGGCAGCAGAACTGAGCTCCGCGCCTCCTCCCTCTCTTGGTGCCGCGCCGGGTCTAAATATCTAAATATATGTATCTACTTGCTATGTATCTATAGCAAGTAGTGTCACTGTATTCCACTTTCTTTGAAAAAACGGAAAAACAGATTCACAACGCGACGTGTTTAAATAAATAAATAAATTTAAACGGGAAGAAAGCTATGCTGAAAGTTTATTAATATACTTAGAAGACAAATATAACAATTTATGTTGCATTTGTCTGATTGTGAATAAAAAAATACATATAATTATACACCCGTTTGCGATTTAAATCAAAACGCGATTTAAATCAATATAAATGTTTATATTGTAACACATACTGTACAGCCTCCATTTCTCTATAAAAATTTAAAAGAGCCTAAGATGGGAGGTCTACTCTCAGTGACAGCTGACAATCCTCCATACACTCAAGTGAAAAACTAATAATGCCAATGTAAAGATGCAACACCGAAGATATGATTAATAACCTTTTAAATCTGAAGGGAGATCTAAAGGGACCCCCCCCCGCCCCTTTTTATGGTCAGCTACTAAGATTTCCCTCCAGTGGTAAAATTCCATATAAATATTCAATACTAAAACGGGCACAGTAAAGACATTTAAATCTTTCTACGACAAACCAACGCACCACGAATGCCCCTGTCGGTCAACCAATCACGTACTGCGGTATTTTGCGTCATCGCGCGTCAGGATGCGCAAGGATGTAGCCAATTACCCGCGGTACGTGTCTGCACTTTGAATGGCTGCATCTGTATATGTATAATATAACAACTAACACTGTTTTATGTAAAGTTTTACTTCACGTTTTCGATAAACTACGCCGTTGTCGATTAACTACACCGACTGCAGAGAGTAAGCCTGGTATTCAGCGACTGGCTTAGGCATTCAGCGTCTCCCCGTAAAACAAACTCCAAAACCTGATGACTAACCACCTGGCTTGGGCAGGATAAGGACAAAGGGTGAGTTGTGATTATGTCTTCCACTGAGAGCACTCCTGTGTTTTGCGAGTCCTGCGGTATGTACAGTGTAGACTGTTCCACCAACAAAATAGATAATTTTAAATGCCAGAAATGTTTAGTTAGAGTAGAGTTGGAGGACAGAATCTGTGTTTTGGAGGGGCGCATTAGCACACTATTAGATATTAACAGACTGAGGGATGGGATTCAGCTCGGAGCACTCAGTCAATTTAGAATTGGCTGCAGTCCCTCCCGGCCCAGCAGTCTCTAGCTCGGCGCCGACATCAGCAGCAACCACACGCGAGCCCTAGGTCACGGCCAGACAGGGGTCTAAGAGCTCAAAGACTAGACCCCTGCAGACCAGTCACCCATCCGACTCAGCAACAGGTTTTCTGCTTTAGGCAGCACGTCTGTAGATGCGGATAAGATGCTCATAATTGGCGACTCGATAACCAGGAATGTTAGAATTCCTAACCATCAAAAAGCAGTGGTCTCTGTAAAATGCCTCCCTGGGGCCAGAGTTTCTGACATTAATATACCAATCCTATATAGAGGGGGTGTACCCTATAGTAGGCTATACTCCCTAAATCGCTGGCTAGAGACTTGGTCTGCATCCAATAGAATAACCTTTATTAATAATTCTGACATTTTTTGGGAACAGCCTGGCTTTCATAAACGGGATGGTCTCCACTTTAACCACAGGGTATTATTAATTCTATCCCAGAATATAGCAGAGAAGTTGCTTGCTTGACTACTAAGAGCACCACCCAGGTCTCAGCCATGTGATCTTAAATCACGTGATGTCTGTACTCTCACCTCTAGTTCACCTCCTGTACCAACCCAGGTTCTCTACCACACGGCATCCCATCAATCATATTACTATTCAGAACCAGGTATGAGTGTGAATAGACAGAGTATTGCAGCTATCACTAGACCTAGATTAAAATTCAGATGTTCCCTTAGGGGCTCCTGTGTTGACAATTTAATCTTCATTCCACTGGTAAACCTAAATCAGTTAAAAATGAAAACAACCATTAAATGCTCACTGTTAAATGTTTGCTCACTAGGCAACAAATCAGTTCTGGTTAATGATATGGTGCTTGACACCAACTCTGACCTGTGCCTACTAACAGAAACCTGGCTTAGACCCACTGATACTATTCCTTTAGTTGAAGCCTCACCTAATGGATATACTTTTTTACAGAAAGCTCATTGCTCAGGACGTGGAGGTGGCCTAGCAGCCATCTTCAGTGAGTCTCTGAGAATTGGATTAAAAGCTACTAATAACTTTCACACATTTGAAGCGATGATTCTTAAAACAGCACCCGAATCACCTACATACAGTACATTATTTTAGTGTACAGACCCCCAGGACCACATGCATTGTTTCTTACCAAATTTGGTTAACATTCATTCATATGCTGATGACACTCAAATATACAATACATTTTGTTAACACCAAACGACAACTATTCTATTATCACTTCAGTTAATTTTACACACTTCAATGAAGTAACTTACATGTGTAAAAACCTTTTTTTACTCAACTCTGATAAAACTGAGGTTCTGTTGTTTGGAGTAAAAAATACTGATAGGACTACAAAGGAACAAGTAATAGGTTTATTCCATGCTGAAAAAAAGAAGAAAGAAAACACAACGTTTCAGCCGTGGAGCCTTCTTCAGGCTGAAACGTTGTGTTTTCTTTCTTCTTTTTTTACTTGTTACCTATTATTTGTTCCTTTGCAGCCTACCCATGCTGACGCAGCTACCCACCTGAACTGATAAGACAACTATAACTTCAGCACTTAACTGGGAGGATTTAAAAAATTGCCTCAAAGACTCAGCACGTAACCTAGGCGTCAAATTAGACACAAGGTGCTCATTTAATTCTCATGTTAAAATAGTATCTAAAACATGCTTCCTACAGTTATTCCAAAACTATGGCAGTTTCTCTCCACTTAAGACACAGAGAAATTAATACATACTCTTGTACACAGTAGGTTAGACTACTGCAATGCCCTACTATCAGGGAGCACCCACCACTCTTTCAATACCTTACAGCGAATTCAGAATGCAGCAGCTAAAATTGTTACTAGGAGCAGAAAATACTACCATATAACCCCCATACTTAGCTTTCTTCATTGGCTTCGTGTCAGGTACAGGGCGGACTTCAAAATCCTTCTACTTACTTACAAGTCTCTCAGAGGTCAGGCACCTGTCTATCTAATGGAGCTTATTAATGTTTACCATTCAAGTCGCCTGCTTAGATCACAGAATGCAGGTCTTCTTCAAATTCCATGAATTAATAAAATAACGGTTGGTGGTAAACCTTTTAGTTACAGGGCCCCTAGCTTATGGAACAGTCTCCCACCCCATATTTGGGATGATCAATCTCAGTATTCAAATCCAGACTGAAGACCTACATGTATCACTTCAGCCTAGCCTACTCACACCTTACATTATAGCCTGCTGCAACCATGGCTGTTGGTGCTGCTGTACATGTCATTGTGTGTCTCTATGTTGGTCCACCAAGAAGATACATCTGTTCTGACAAAATTTTCCTATTCTCCTCCCCACATGTCCAGATGGTGCCCAGGCTGGGTACCATCTGAGTTGGATGCTGCATCACTGCCATGGATCCAAGAGGGACATAGTAGACATAGCTATCTTTTAGGAGGAATTTACTGGTCTAGAGATCTGCATGGAGTACTAACACTTCGGCCAGCAGCCATATCACCCTGCAACACAACTAGCAGCCCACTGAAGCTAAGCAGGTGTGAGTCTGGTGTGAGCCTGGTCAGTACCTGGATGGGAGACCTCCTGGGAAAAACTAAGGTTGCTGCTGGAAGTGGTGTTAGTGGGGTCAGCAGGGGGCGCTCACCCTGTGGTCTGTGTGGATCCTAATGCCTCAGAATAGTGACGGAGACACTATATCGTAAATAGGCACCGTCCTTCGGATGAGACGTAAAACCGAGGTTCTGACTCTCTGTGGTCATTAAAAATCCCAGGGTGTTTCTCGAAAAAGAGTAGGGGTGTAACCCCGGCGTCCTGGCCAAATTTCCCATTGGCCCTTACCAATTACGGCCTAATAATCCCCATTACTTCATTACTCTACTCTCCTCCCCACTAATGGCTGATGTGTGGTGAGTGTTCTGGTGCACTATGGCTTCTATCGCATCATCCAGGTGGGGCTGCACATTGGTGGTGGTGGAGGGGAGTCCCCATTACCTGTAAAGCGCTTTGAGTGGAGTGTCCAGAAAAGCACTATATAAGTGTAGGCAATTAATTAATTAACACACAGAAGACATGATGGATGGATGGATTAATACCCTTATTCATTTATTTCCTTTTTTAAAATATATAATGTTAGCATCCCCAAGGGGGTTGGGCAACCAGTTGACCTTGGACCCCTAGAGGTTTTTTGTTCTCCTTACTAAGGAGTTTTTGGTTCCTCTCCTCCATTGTCTTCTGGTCTTCTCTTCTGTATGGACAAAATGTATGGTTTCTTGCATTGTTAAGCATCTTGGGGCAACCCTGTTGTGAAAGGCGCTATATAAAAATAAATTTAATTTAATTGAATACAGAAATGACACAGAGTACCAGTGCGATTCAAAGTATGAGTTGAGGTTATATAGACATACAGTTACAGAAGATGAAAGGGTTTCCTGGTAAGTAGCTCCAGCACCCTCCCCAATTGACAAATTTGTACATCAAAGGAGAACACCTGAGAAAACAGACTGTTTGTTTATGACTCCCCTACCAGTCCTGGAGCATCTTGTTGTGTTTGTGTTTCTGTCCTGCTGGGCCACTGCCAGAGGGTATGCCTAATTTTACATGTTTTTTCTCAAACAGCCCAGCAACAGTTAAGGGCTCCTGGGAGGGCTTAACCCTTTACTTCATTAGTTATCAGTTAAACTACTTTGGCAGACATTTCAAGGACTTTCTAGTCATGTGCTGTTGATGCAAAAAGGGTAAAAAGTTTTGCCCATTCACATTTTAGTAATCCTCTTACAATGTTACTTTTCACAATGTGACATCCAGGGCTACTAAAAACTGGACACAATTTGCATTCCCAGCAACTGTTAGACAGGAGGTGTATTACAGGTAACATAATTCTGCAATTGGATACAAACATCCTACATATGTTGCAAAGAGATGTTTTTCTCTGCTAACAGGCCACATTGAGACAATGCGCCAAGTTTTAGCCTACAATGCTTTAAGTTGCACTATCCAATTGCAACTTAGCTTTACTTTTGCCAACATCACTACCAAATTAAATGTCATAACTAAGCTAGAATTCACAATGACATACCCGACAAAACTGCAGAGAGGAAACTTGAGCACAATGAAGTCACTGAAGCACTTTCCAACCCATCATGCTACACTCCTTTCCACTGTAAATTGGGACTAGGAGGAGCTAATAGATAAGTAGCCAAATTCGTAGATCATATCTCTAACAAACACTTTCATAAATTAGGACTTTAACAGGGTTCATAATGTCCATACCCAACTCCCCCAAGGGCAGTATTGAGGAAAACCATTCTAAATGTCTGGATGAGATGTTTGGACTCAGAACAAAGGGAGCATGTATGGATAGTGAAAAGCTTTTAAGATAAATGTGTTATGAATAACTACCTTAAAATATTTTTGATTTACTAGAATGATTATGTAAATTGTTAAAAAGAGCATTAGTTTTTCCTTATTTTATTTACATATAAATAAGAAAGTCAGGTGTTAGCATAAACTATTAGTAATCAATAATAATACATTTGCAATGTAATAATTTGTTGCACTTCTTCCACATCTTGTAAGAACATTAATTTACAAGATTTTGTTAAAATATACATTGAATCTGACTGTCAGAAAATAAGCAAAATACAAATTTATAAAGTAAAAAAATGAAGACATTAAGGTAAAATATAATTTGAAATTAAGACAGGATACACTTTTTTCTGTGTCTCTTCCTACTCTCTCTCACCCGCTTTGATTCTGACACAAAATGATTAAAAAATGTAAGGGAATGTTTTATGCCAGCCAGCGCATTATCATCATATGGAAGCCCGGTTCTGCCAGGGAGTAAAAAAAACACGCTATGGTATCTCAGAATTGCGACTTAGTAACTCAGAATTCCAACTTTATATCTCGCAATTGCGACTTTTTATCTCACATTTGCGACTTCGAAATCCCACATTTCATTGTCTGTCCTTTTGTTATTGTAACGGATTCGGGTTCTAGGGCTTGTGCCCTCGCTGCTCCCACACTACTTCATGCCTCACTGCAGGTGAGGACACAAGACCTAGACCCCGAATCGGTTACAATAACAAAAGGACGGAAAATGAAATGTGGGCTATTTCGAAGTTGCAAATGTGAGATATAAAGTTGCAATTACGAGATATAAAGTCGTAATTCTGAATTTTTAAATTGCAATTCTGAGATATTATGTCAGAATTCTGAGTTACTTAGTCACAATTCCAAGATACTAAGTCACAATTCTGAGATAATAAGTCACAATTCTGAGTTACTAAGTTGCAATTCTGAGATACTAAGTCACAATTCTGAGATACCAAGTTGCAATTCTGAGATACAAAGTCAGAATTCTGAGATACAAAGTCGCAATTCTGAGTTACCATAGCATGTTTTTTTTTACTCCCTGGCGGAAACGGGCTTCCATAGTAACAACTTGTCACATTTCACTTCCTTGCATAAAACTCATGAGGTTCTCATCCAATCAAAGGTTTGATGTTTTTTCATTTTGAAACCGTGATCTTCACTTGCATGTGTGAAGCAGAGTTAACAGCTAAAACGTTATTAATAATATCTTCGTGTCGCATTAACATTGGAATGTTCTTACAAGTGTAAAAATAGGCGATACACAACGTGTCTCCTCTATACTCTATACTATAACTCTTCGGTTTACAGAGAAATTCCACCAGAGCCACAAAACATTGTCCAGTAAAACTCTTCTTGTGTCAAATTTCCAGGGAGTAACCCTGTTACAAAAGGGAACAGTGGATCGGTCCTTGACTATGGTTAAACAGTACAGTACATACGATGTCTGGTGGTGATTCGGCGTTCGCTTTTCTGTAATCTGTACAGAACCGTGACGTCTCATCACTGTTTGCTACCAATAAACGGGGGGGCTTCACAGACTTCCTTCTTTGAACTCAACTGCACTCCAGTAAATAATGTACAGTTTATCACCTTCTGCAATGCTGCAAGTTTAGCAGGATTTGTGCAATAAGTACATTGTTTAATGGGGATGACATTACCTACGTCTATATCACTTATAAGACAGATTTCAGTCGGAGTATCTGTTAATAAAACAGAGCGCCTTCTAATAAATTTTATAGTAACTACTGTACTGCATTATTTCTTTATCCTTTTAGCTAAATGAGGAGAATCAAATCAGTCAGAATATCGGAATGACAATTGTAAAAATACCCTTCTTCCCTCCTTTGTTTAACTTAAAAAAATTTGTGAAGAAATCCTTAATCACAAAACCATCATTTAATTTATCCAGATACACAAATTCATGCCAGAGCCAACAACAAGCTATAATAGTGGACTATTTTTATGTATTCACTATATAAGAAACAAACCTAAAGTAATATTCTGATAGCGCTTTGAACCACTGGGTGCAGTGCTTTGTCCATTACCACTACAAGGACAATAAAAGTTTTTTTAAAAGAAACGGATTTCAAAATGTTTCCGAAATGTCCACCTGTGATATTTTAGCTGCTTAGTTACACAGTTTAATTAGAGGCATGTGCCTTGAATCGTTAGCTCCTTGGAACTCTGACAGGACCACTTTGTGGGGGTTTCATGACTCACCAGCACGGCGACCCTCCTCTCAGTAAAGCCCCTGGGGGCAAGCACAGCCATGTCCTGAGTAGATTTATTTTCCTGCCCCACACATCAGCTTGTGGGCTTTCTGCCCTGCACCCCTGGCCACCTGGAATGGTACCTCCCAGTGCCATCAACCCCCCTTCTTCTGGGGCTCAGTAGTTGGTTTTGTCCCAGAACCGAGGGTTCAATTTTCTCTGAATGCATCAGAGATTTCTTAATACTCTTCAATTTCTATTGTCAGAAATTGTGACCCCCAAATGCAGGGACTACTTTTGCTTTGTAGACGACTACACAATCTAGCAATTCTAAAGGACGCTAAAAGGGCCCTTTTACTCTTACCACAGGTTACTTTTATTGCTCAGATCCCCAGTGCACCTACAGTCCAGACAAGATAGTTGTCATATATAATATTCCAATTATTTACAGTACAGCACATAAAGATATTCCCTTAACACAGTATTTCTACGAACACTCAGCCAGTACACAGAACACATGACATGACTTACTCCTAGAGCAGACCACAGTTTCCAGTACAAAAATGTCTCACATGAACAGTCAGACAGTGCCATGCTCTCAGGTTAGGTCCAGTCAGTTACCTGGTGTGCCTCCTTACTTCACAGTGAAGAAACAGTTATGTTTTAGGCATCTTCCTCCATAACAGTGTAGCAACAATGCTTAGTAATAAGACAGAATTAAGTGTTGCTCTGCTTTCCCAGTGGGGCCCTCTCTCTCATCACTTGTCCGGCCACAGATAAACTATTCACATGCTCACTGACTTAGGAATGTAGTCCTCCTGATAAGGACAGCTCCCAAGATTGGGAGGTAACCAGTCATCATAATGGATTGCAAAGGAACAAGTAATACGTTTTATTCCATGTTGAACAGAGAAGAGAAAACACAATATTTTGGCTGTGAAGCCATCTTCACAGATAACTATCTTGTCTGAAGAAGGATTCATAGCCAAAACATTGTGTTTTCTCTCTTCTCCTTTCAGCATGGAATAAACCTATTACCTGTTCCTTTGCAGACTACGCATGCTGATGCAGCTACCCAACTGAACTATCATAATAGATTGCCTACTTCTGGCACCTACAGTAAATGTCTACTCGAACCCTAAAAACATCTTATTATGGTTCTAGAGTCAGAGGTTATGGTCAGTCTTTTATCAAGTTTACCAACAAATCAGGAACCTGCAGGGCATGGTAACAGCATATGCCTGGCAACCTGTTGACCAATTACCAGCCGTATTTCCCCCAGTTAAAAGGCACTTTACACAGCTCAGATTTGCTCTCCTCCATCCACTTTTGTGTTCAACTCAGACTCAATCACGTGACTGCCAGTGCTGCGGACTGGGTGCAGGACTTGAAACTTTGTTCCAAGTGCTGAGACGGAGAGTAACCCCATACATAGACAGAATTCTGCCCTAAGTCAGCCTGCAGCACCACTTTGTGAACTGCTAGCAAACAAGCGTATCATGCATGCCTGATCAATGGATCAAAATACAACTGGACTTTGTTAGCATTTGAATACTTTATTCAGGAGTAGCCGCTATGATATTTCTTCCACCTTACAAATATTGCCTATATTAGGCATTTTTTAAATCAGTGTCCAATGCTAAGTACTTGATTCATGCATTTATAAATTCAGGGCTCGATTTCTCCAACTCTTGACTCTAGGAGATCCCTAACTCTCTTCTCAACAAGTTGCAATATGTTAACAGTTCTGCTGCAAGACTACTAGCTCACACCAGACCCTGTCATCATATCACTCCAACATGTAATTATCTCCATAGGTAGCCTATAAAATCACATATTCAACATAAGATCTTGTTACTGACTTACTTTCAAGGCTGTAAACAACCTGGCTCCATCATTACATCTCTGAACTCCTCCATGTTTACATTCCCCCTGGAGGCTCTGTTCAGTTGAGGCTGGTCCTCTACTCACTGTACCCGGGGCTAAAGTACTGACTTGTGGTGACCGTGCCTTTTCAGTCGCTGCTCCAGTGTTGGGAAATTACCTTCCTCAGACTCTACGAGACATGACATCTTTAATTCTTTTCAAGTGTAGCCTTAAAATATACCATCTGACCAAGGTGTATGTCTATTTGCATAGATCTATAAAAATCTGTATGTAAAATATGAAATCACAAAAATCCTTGTTGTGCAAATAAGATAATACTGCTTCTCAGTGATATACAATAAACAGATCATTAAATATATACATATAATTTAAAAGATGACAAATTTATAAGTACAATAGTGGACATGAGGATAATACAGTTGACATAAGCGTAATGTAATTCACAACAGTCATACAGTAATTTATTTCAAATTAATTAAATATCATTAATAACTAAAAGATGTTTTAAAAATCTTTTAAGGAAAAACACATTTTCATATATGAGGGGATATATAATTAAAAAGTTAATTCAACAAAGAATAGAACAAATACTATAATTCCATAATAACATCATTAGTTGACAGTTTTCCAAAGAGAGAGAAACGATTGCAGCATTTGAACCATGTCACTGGATTTCTCAATTAGTTGACACAGCTCTTTAAGGATGTAATGTTATTTTCTAGACCACAAAAAGCCCTCTAAATCCAATGACAAATTTTGAGGACCCCATTGTCTTTTTTGGGTATTAAAATATTTTTTTCTCTGAAAAATATATAACAAAAACATATACAGTATTTGTATCTAAATTTTGCAAGTCTCTGCTTGGTGCATTGGCTGTAAGATTCAGGCATTCCTTATAAGAGGTCAGGGACTGTCAGCACCAAATTTCTTCTCCTATCCCACTACCACTAACTTCTAAGGCCAGGTTTGTCTTGGCAAGATATTTCTGACTGGTGAGTAACTGCAGAAAACTGCACTAAAACTGCAGCCTCACTGGGGGCTCTTCAGCTTGCATACCTCTCTAGACATAGTGAAGACCCTGGGTGCCCAACCTTTTTTAATGTAAGATCTACTTTTTAATTTCAGTCCAGTACGATCTACCTGTGTGAATTTGGAGCTCTGATATGGGAAAAACAGACTGTGGGCACATCAGTACAATAATGATACCCATCACTAAAATGACAGCAAATAAAAGCAAGTAACTAATGCTACAGTGAACATGTTCCCCATTTTAGGACAAAGAATATCCTACTTTAATGTGATCATTGGCACTGAGAAGCAACTGCTAGTTTTTCATAGTCAGGGCAGTAGCAGCTGGATGCGAATCTCAGGCAGACCAGAAGGTGTTCATCTGTCATAGTAGATCTGTACTTTGATGTAATAATTTTAATGTGAGAGAATGCAGACTCACACAAATAAGGTGATTCCAAAAAAGCAGACAAGTAAAAGGCACATCTTCTTATGTTGAGATATTTCTCCTCTAACAGCAGCTCCCAGAACTCCCTCTTCATATCAGTAGTTGCCCTGGCTTTCATCTAACTGGCATTTTGCAGAATGAGAATCTAGTTCTCCACTGCTGGTGTGTCGAGGTGAAAGAGTGATCCCACTTTGAGAGGCTATATCATCCACATCTAAATCTGGGCATAATGGGAAGCACATGTGTGAGGCAACAGGCTCCAGAAATGTCAGTGAAATGTGTGTGGAACTCGGATGAGAGCTCCTGAACTTGTTCAATGTAACGTGCTGTCAAGCTGTGCTGTATCTTTGACCTGATGCTCAACCTCTGAATTCATATGATTAGTGTAGCACAGGTCTTGGCACTGTTGCTTACTGAGAGCACTTGTAATTTTCTATTGAACGTGTTGACACTGTTGATTATGTCGATGGCATTTTTATTTTGTCCCTGCAGCTCAAAATTCAGCTCATTCAGGCCAGCATGTTTAGATGACTTGAGAAACAGTTCTTTGAACCTCATAAAAAATTTACCTCTGCTGAGACAATGCATGTCAGTGTGCAGCAGCAAGTCTATGTGGTCTGCATCTGCCTCCTCCAGGTGGACATCACAATGTCCATTATGTCTTTCATAAAATCTTCCCACACAATGCTTGCTGATTGAAAAGATTTCATTTTTTTAATCTCCAAACAGCAAGTCAGCTGCCTCAGCACATGCTTCTTTTATGACCTCTCCATCGCTGAATTACTTTTTGTGTTTATCACAGAGCGATGCAATGATTTCCGCTTTTCACTCTTGTATTGGACCTTGTGGAAACCGACTCCTGTGCTGCTAGTTGAGATTTTAACTCTTCCACTTTTCTTTTCCGTAACTCACTTTTAGCAGGAAAGTCCACATCATACATTTTGTGTGGAGTTTTGAAATGTTGTTCTATGTTTCCCTTTCTTTCGTGTAGACGCTAGCATTGCAGATTAGACACACAAA
This sequence comes from Atractosteus spatula, assembly GCF_055471065.1. Lineage (NCBI taxonomy): Eukaryota > Metazoa > Chordata > Actinopteri > Semionotiformes > Lepisosteidae > Atractosteus > Atractosteus spatula. The sequence continues at coordinate 13,417,678 of NC_142729.1, forward strand.
CTTTGAATGCAAAAGTACAAAAAAATAATCATGCTCCCATTCCCTGTGGTAATGGTAAGTTTCCGTTCTTTATGCTTCACTCATTTTTGCTCAAAAACAACAACTATCAAATAGGCAACAAACTTATCAAACTGTTGGTGAATTTATCATGGCCAGACTGTTTCGCTCCTTATGCACTGTAGCAGATGTAGGGTGCATTTGAAAGTAACACACTTTTTTTATTTACACAGCTCCATCAGCCAGCAACCAGGTAACAGAGACTTTTACAACCTACTCGACAAGGGTTAAACACACACAAGGGCAGTAAAATGTATGAGATTATATGCATAGAATGCATTGAATGGATGATTGGGCTATTGAAAAAAGTAAATAGATTTTTCACAAAACATTCTTGAGATCAACCGCCAAGCACTCCAGTCGTTCGTGATCTACAGGCTGGGCACCTATAGTGAAGACACTTACTAGGTAGTCTCAATTAAGTGTGTGCCCTCATTGTTTACTGATATCACATATGCATTAGAGAATGTTAAATAGTTAGGTCTTAATCCACATTGGTATAACTAGCATATAACAATATGTGCATGAAACCATTTGTGGGTGAGCCCTGTCCTGTCAAGTAATTATATAGACACCAAAGTGTAGAAATGTTAGGAACATTGAAAGAGTTTAAGAAAGTGAAAATTGCTGTTATTGTTGTTTCACATACTGTAAGCTGTATGAAATATGTCATTAAGCAAAACTTTAATCCCGAACATATCCAAGTGATGAAAGCTTCTCCAAAGCCAGTGATTGTAATGAAAGTGTGACACGAGGAACAGTGCCCTTAATGATTAATGATTAAACATCTTGAAATGATAATCAATACTGAAAGTGAAAATAAAAGTTTCATGTTTATCAGTCATCTCCTGATTGGTTCTCTGTGTTTTCTATAAATATATGTGACCCGAAGCCAAGGTTTAAATCACTATCTTTTTTTTTTCGCTGACCAGACCAGAGCCTTTCTTTGAAACTGGTAAGAAAAATTATTTTTTATCCATAAATTTATAAACAAATGTAAACATTAACATATACATTAATGTATTTTATGTAAACATCTGCATCAGTGCTGTACTTAAACTGTTTTGCATTGTAACAACAGAATAACAGATATACCTTTTTAAAGCAGGTCTAGATTACTAGATAATAATTTAATATTAGATTCATTAAATTCTTTACTTTTTTATTTTTAATTACTTTTCTTAGTTAAATACATCATGGTTCCATGCTGTAACACAATAATGTGTGAAAAGTTCCATGGGAGTGAATACATTTTAGGCACTGTACTGTATATCTGACTCTCATATATCAGCCTCTCTCACCTACGGTCTGAACCTCACAGTGCCTTCTTTCTTACCAAAAACTCAAACACATATTGAAATCTACCTCTACCTCCATGTCAAGACACTCCCCATCATTGTTCTATCCTTTAATTATTCTGTTGGTGTATATTTTTGCACATCTGATGTTGTTTTGCACATTACCTGTTACCTTTTGTTGTTTTGCACATTGCCTGGTGTTGTTTTGCACACTGCCTGTTGTCTCGGTCTTTCTTTTATTATACAAATGTATTGTTGTTATTTTGTACTACTTATCATCTGAGAGCTAGCTATATAGCATTTCGTTATACCATATACCTGTATATGTATATGAGTATAATGACAATAAACTTTTGCCACTCATCAACACCAGTATAACCATTAGTATAACGCAGATTTGAGCATCATCAGCATAGAAATGATAATTTAGACCTTTTTATGTAATCTTAATAGTTAGCCAAGTGGGAACAGGTAAATGAGGAATAGCAGGGGGTCCCAAATCAATTCCTGAGGTACATGTCATGTAATTACTGAATTACATTATTACAATGATTAAATGGTACAGTATAAGTATTGACATGTATGCAGTAAACAGTAAACTTATGTTACTCTCCCTTATTATCTACATATATAATAAAACATTTAAGTTCTTGTATATATTAGTATGTTAGAAAATATAAGTTTTTGATGAATATACTGTAGAAATATGAGGATATTCTTTGAGTATTATAGCTTTATTTAATTAGACACCAGTGTTTATCCAAATTTCCTAATATGTTATTCCAACTTATGCTCTTCTAACTCCCTCAAAACAACCAGACAACACTCAAGTTACAGTGATGTGAAATCTTAACACACTTGGACACATGGATTATAATAAATGTCACAAAATTGATGCTGATTGAATGTAACATGCATAATTCTATTTCCATACAGAAATGGGCAGTTCTGAATCAAAACGAGGTAAGATTAATCTTTCATACATAATCATAACAAAAGGTAGCTGAAAAATATTGTTTCTACATTTTATTTTTCATTATTGAGTTAACCATTACTTGTTCCCTGAGTTTAGACAGTGTGACTAAAATGAGGAAAAGGGAATGGCATTAACTACTACAGATGCAGCCATTCAAAGTGCGCGTTACAGACACGTACCGCAGGTGGCGTCGCGCATTGTGACGCAAGATGACGCTCGGTTCCGCGGTACGTGATTGGTTGACCGACAGGGGCACTCGTGGTCCGTTGGTCTGTCGTAGAAAGACTTACAGTAAACGTCTTTGCTGTGCCCGTTGTATATATTGAATTTTACCACTGAAGGGAAATCTTAGTAGCTGAGCATAAAAAGAATAGGAGCATACTGTAACGCGTGTGAAGGCCATAAACGATATTAATTTTGGAACATAAACATACAGTATATGGCTGGTCTTGGTACTTTAAAGAAAAAATACACACCAGTATTCCATTTCTCCCTAAACATTTTAAGCATAGAAGTCTTTAACTAAAGAGATACCGGAGGCAACAAGCATACTTTTAGAATTTGATTAAAAGGGAATATAATATGGAATCGTGTATCTAACGAAATTAATAACGATATAATTATATTCATGTACCGCAACACAAGAATAGTACACGCTGTACATTGTCTGTCAATAATGCTTCTGTAGTGCTTTTTCAGCACTCTGCATGTGACTGGGTTAGGTTCCTGACTCCAATGTCACACGGTCTATGATCGAATCCCATGGAACTATGACTTTATTTTTTAACAAACATTTCTTTGAAAAAATGAAACGTTTCCCTTGGTCAGAGATTAAATAAAACCTCACTCGCACCAAACAAATTTATATTTCTAAATATCACAACATGATCGGATTTAAGTCTTTTTAATAACAATGAATAGTCACCTATGCGTTACAAAATAAACATTTATATTGTTTTGAATCGCGTTTTGATTTAAATCGTAAACGCGTGTTTAAATATATGTGTTTAAAGGCGATATATAAAAGCGCTGATTCTTATGGAATGTGTTCTGCTGGGGATTCAAAAAATTTATTTTTTTTAATCGCGTATCTAAGGAAAATAGCAGTATAACTTTGTTCATGCACATCATTATACAGTATCTCATTTTGTATTTCTATAAAAAAAATCGTTTGCCCAGCCACTATTGTTGTTATTGTTTTTATCCTGTAAAGCGCTTTGAGGAGCACAGCTTTCTCACCACTTAGATTACTTTATGAAACCATCCTTACACAAAGCAGAAACTGATTGTATTTTCCGATGACATACTGTACAAGTGCAAAGATTACAGATTTTAATTGTCTTTTTTCTAAACCAGGGAAAATCTGATCATGTTTCTCTATAACAATAATAAAAAACTTTATTTTACATATCACCTTTAAAAGTGGCATCTCAAAACAATACAGTAGATGTAAACCACAGATTACAAAGTAAATACCCAGACAAACGCAAACGCGTTTTTAATAAAATGCTTTCATTCATTCAACAGAGAGAGAGCGTAAAACCTGGGTGTAACAGCTGTTACTTTTTCTGATCACTCGCTCTCTGGATAAACGTCTCGCCTGTCCAGTTCTTTGTTTTCCTAATTTGCCGATTATGCCTGCTGCGATCCACTCCTACCCTCACACCTAAAGAAGACTATTTTAAATTTCTTTGCACATCCTTAAGGTGATATCACATAAAGGTGATATGTAAAATAATGTTTTTTTATTCTTGTTATAGAGAAACATGATCAGATTTTCCCCGGTTCAGAAAAAAAGATCTAAAGTATACTAGTTAGGGAAAATAAATCTAAACGGGGAGAAAGCTATGCTGAAAGTTTATTAAGATACTTAGAAGACAAAGATATCAATTTATTTTAGTCAAAATTTTATATATCACCTTTAAAAGTGGAATCTCAAAGCAAAGTAAATACCCAACACTGATTGTACCCATCTGTCATGCTAATAAAACACCTTGAATTGAATTCAATTGAGGGAGAGAGGGGGGGAGGGTGAGCGAGATAACCAGGACACAAGGGAAATAAGATACACTCCACAGACATATGAAATGTTTGCACATATAGTTAAGTTATTACTTGGTTTTCAAAGTGCAATGAAATACAATATTGTTGTTGTTGCTGTTCTTGTTGTTTTTATCCTGTAAAGCGTTTTGAGAAGCCACCTTTAAAGGCGATATATACTGTAAAAGCGCTGATTCTTATGGAATGTGTTCTGCCGGGGATTCAAAATTTTTTTTAATCGCGTATCTAAGGAAAATAGCAGTATAACTTTGTTCATGCACATCATTATACAGTATCTCATTTTGTATTTCTATAAAAAAATTGTTTGCCCAGCCACTATTGTTGTTATTGTTTTTATCCTGTAAAGCGCTTTGAGGAGCACAGCTTTCTCACCACTTAGATTACTTTTTGAAACCATCCTTACACAAAGCAGAAACTGATTGTATTTTCCGATGACATACTGTACAAGTGCAAAGATTACAGATTTTAATCGTCTTTTTTCTGAACCAGGGAAAATGTGATCATTTTTCTCTATAACAATAAGAAAAAACTTTATTTTACATATCACCTTTAAAAGTGGCATCTCAAAACAATACAGTAGATGTAAACCACAGATTACAAGGTAAATACCCTTAATCGTTTATTAAATTTAATCGTCTTTTTTCTGAACTGGTTTCACAGCGAAAGACACCTCCCCCCTCAAAAACCCAGTAAGTACAGTGCTAGTTAAGAAAGGCTAGGCTCCTCAATGAAATCGCTTTAACATGCTAATACGTTGGTGTAACAGTCCGGGCGTGGCAAGCTTCTAATTTCAACCCGTTCACGGCGAAAGGAACCCTTCTTTCATTTGAAGACAATGAACATATTTTAGCCCTGAATGAATTAATAGCAAACATGGTTTACATAAAAGACATTTTTCCAAGAAAGTTTAGCCTTTGTCACTAATGAAACCACTAAATAAAGACATACATATAAAAATCTTAAGATTTTTAAAATACATGACTTTGCTAAAATTTATTTGAAAATAAAAACGATTACAAACGCCAGGGGAGAGAGAGAACAGGGGAGGGATGTTGGTTTTGCATAAGGGGCGGGGCTATGGAAATAAAGTCTGTTTGGGAATGTGGAGTTACATGTTCTGGCTGTTTGTGAATTATCGTTGTTGAGTATGGAGTGTTGAGGTTTTGATTTTGTGTAATGCTTTATGTTGAAAATTGAGGTGGATTTTGTTTATGATAAAGAGGATAAACTGGGATGGGAGGAGGGTTTGGTTTTGCATAAGGGGCGGTATTATGATAATTGGAGGAATTTGCGAGAGTATAATGGTTTGATATATTTGATTTTGTATTGTGGTTGTTATCTATGTTTTTGGTTGGTATTATGTTTATATGGTTGTTTTTGTTGGTTGGTTGTTATTATGGTTATTAATAATACGATCTATAGTTGAAATCTGAGCCTAAATAAAAAGAAAAAGCAAGTGATTAGGTTTATGAGCAATCTAATTACTTATTCGTTTAAAACGCTATATAAAATAAAGTTTATTATTAATTTGCTGGACAGAGCGGTGAACATTATTATGCATAAGACAAAGATAACGATCCTGATCAGTTTAGAAATCTGTGTACGCTTTAAGGTTTTTACTTCTTAAACTTTTAAAATACACGTTTCAAATAGAAAGAAATCCTCTTCCTGGTACAGTCGCATGAAGAGAGAGGCGAAACAGCCCTACACAGCCCTGTCGCAGTACACCAATATAATCATATCGTTATTAAATTCTTTAGATATGCGATTCCATATTATATTAGCAGAAAAGCTTAAAACTACCACTTTTTCACACGCTATTTCACATGTTAGTTAAATACTTCGATGCTTAAAATGTTTAGGGAGAAATGGAATACCGGTGTGTATTTTTCCTTTAAAGTACCGATTCCTGGAATCTGACTGGCTGACACCCTTCTGAAGTGGTTCCATAAGATCTGGTATAGGGAAAAGAAAGTGTTGATAAAAAAAGCCTGGATTCCCATGTATCTCAGAGAGCGAGTGATCAGAAAAAGGAACAGCTGTTACACCCAGGTTTTACGCTCGCTCTCTCTGTTGAATGAATGAAAGCATTTTATTAAAAACGCGTTTGCGTTTGTCTGGGTATTTACCTTGTAATCTGTGGTTTACATCTACTGTATTGTTTTGAGATGCCACTTTTAAAGGTGATATGTAAAATAAAGTTTTTTTATTATTGTTATAGAGAAACATGATTAGATTTTCCCTGGTTCAGAAAAAAGACGATTAAAATCTGTAATCTTTCCACTTGTATGTCATCGGACATTAACGAGTACAACCCCCTCTCTGCCGGAGTGCTGGCTGTGACGAATTAAACCGGTTTCACAGGTATTTTCAAAGTAGGAAGTACAGTGTTAACTAGTAGCTAGGCTCTTCAATTAAATCGCTTTAACATGCTAATGCATTGGTGTAACAGTCCGGGCGTGGCAAGCTTCCAATGTCAACTCGACTCGATTGGAAGACAATGAACGTATTTTAGCCCTAAATGAATTAATAGCAAACATGGTTTACATAAAAGACATTTTTCCAAGAAAGTTTATAATAATACGATCTATAGTTGAAATCTGAGCCTAAATATAAAGGAAAAGCATTTTCAGAGAGCAATCACGCTGTGTTTATGTAGAAAAAGCGATTAGGTTTATGAGCAATCTAATTACCTATTTGCTTAAAATGCTATATAAAATAAAGTTTATTTAAAGATGAATGATAAGTGTCGCAGTTTAAATAATTTTCGTAGTAGGGCTTGGACAGATTCCAAGTGCATTTTTGCAATTTACGTTGCATTGTCCAATGTGCTGTTGTAATACAGTTTAGAATACAGTAAGTCTAAACTGTATCAGCTTTATTTATGGGTTGCAATTTAGAAAAGGTCAAAAACCGCACTCAAAATGCAATTTAGAGCTTTCTGGCAAGAGGAGACACCCAAATTATAATGTAACATGCCACTGCTTGTGCATGAACAAAGTTATACTGCAATTTTCCTTAGATACGCGATTAAAAAAAATCAATTTTTTGAATCCCCGGCGGAACACATTCCATAAGAATCAGCGCTTTTATACAGTATATCGGCTTTAAACACATATATTTAAACACGCGTTTACGATTTAAATCAAAACGCGATTCAAATCAATATAAATGTTTATTTTGTAACGCATAGGTGACTATTCATTGTTATTAAAAAGACTTAAATTCGATCATGTGATATTTAGAAATATAAATTTGTTTGGCGCGAGTGATGTTTTATTTAATCTCTGACCAAGGGAAACGTTTCATTTTTTCAAAGAAATGTCTGTTAAAAAATAAAGTCATTTAGCTGTCTTTAGCCCTCTAAGCTGGTTCATACAGAAATGTAGAGAACCAGGCTCAGAACACACAGCTTCATTAGCGAATACATATGCAGGACAACTAGAGAAGACGTTTTACAGAGGATGGATTTTTAGAAACATCCCATCAGTGACATCACTGAAGTCAACTCCTACTATAGGTAACTGTCGTTTGGATAGTTTCACAAGAACCAGACAAAGGTTTAAGCATCGCTTGTTCTAGATAAAACTGCAAAAAAAAAAACAACAACCCATAATGTACTTCTTTGCGGCTCTGTTTGCCCAAATCATATATTCACAATGTGAAATTAGAAAATAATATTACGTAACCAAAATCCGCAATATGGAAACAGAACCTGTGTAATTGTTGACAGATGATGTTCTCGTAACATTTTTACAAGACGAACTACAACATTTAAAAAATGACTTGTATGTACTTGATATCTCTAATCAATCCACGGCGATATAGTTAAAGCAGTCCCCGCACAAAACAAAACTAAAACACCCTGGGCATACCGTTTCGCGCTTCTTATCAGTTCCTCAAAATTAATTTGACCGTATGAAATGCATAATATAAACCTAGAAACATATACAGTACGTGAGCAGTATTTACGTAGTATCGGTGTCAAGACATACCTCTAAAATACTGTAAATCAAGTTAAAAATATCTCAAGACCAATTCTGGTCATAATAAAACCATGTTCCGTGTATGTTTTCTTTAAGTACCGAGACCAGCCATATACTGTATGTTTATGTTCCAAAATTAATATCGTTTATGGCCTTCACACGTGTTGCAGTATGCTCCTATTCTTTTTATGCTCAGGCACTAAGATTTCCCTTCAGTGGTAAAATTCCATATAAATATTCAATACTTAAACGGGCACAGTTAAGACATTAAATATACATATACATACTGTATACAGTACAGTTTGCATACGGTAATATGTTTATGTTCCTAAATCAATCTCTTTTATGAGCATGTGAAAGGCATGGTGAATCGAGTCTCAAAAAATACTGTACTTTGCATGATTGGAAAAAAATGCGTGATTGTAAAATGCTGTGGTGTTACTTTTACAAAGACGGTCAATGAAAAAAATAATGTGGACCAGGGCAATACTTTGAGTTTACAGCATGATCCAAGGTCATTTATTATTAATACTATTAGTAATATCTTCGTTAAAGACTTTGATGGCTACAGCTCAAACATGAGAGATTGAGCTTTATTAGCTCCACCTTGCGGAAATTCCGGATACTATTATTTTGCTAGCGGTATTTACCGGTAACTTGCGGTATTTACCGGTAACTCGCGGTAGACTGCGTACAGCGTACCGGAAAATAATGCGGTATCGCCCGCGTATTTTGAATGGCTGCATCTGTACCATGGACTTCACAGTGCCCTAAGAAACTTCAGATTCTCTGAAACACAAGCAGAGTTCCTGGACTTCAGGAATTTAGGAATATTTCAAGGACATGAAAGAGGCTTTTATTCTCTTTGGCCTGCAATTAGCAATGGCATTTGCCCTGAGGCTGTAGGACCTAAGGAGGTTAAAAGTTGATCTTTTTCCTCTCTGAAATTCAAGCTGACCTTGTGTAAAACTAGCTGTGTTTCTTAGGTTGATTTCCAAACTGAACTGACTTAATTGAAATATATCCCACAGCTACATTGCATTCCTTGGCCTACCATTCACAGCTGTAATATTTTCCATTTCTCTGGGACACAAGGATAACAGTGCTGGACCAATTTCTCTAATATATTGAAACAAAGGTCCTGGACCATAGCTTGGATTTGGGCATTAATGCATTAATGCATGTAGGGCACAGAAAGGTCAGTTTGTTTGCAAAAAAGGAGGATCAAAAGTGCCATTTTCATCTTCTTAACCCCTGTGCCTTGCAGCCCAACTCTCAACAGGCTCTTCCAGGAGGATAAGCTAGATTGAACGGGCCAGTTTCTCTGAGCCCTCGGTGAAACTAACCTCTTTACACCATTGTAGTGAACAGGGGTTTTAATTTACTGTAATAAAAATTCTGATGGTAAATTGTGAGAGTACTTTTTAGGAAGCAATCGAACATAATATAATATAAAAGAAAGGAACAGAGGTCTTGTAGCATAAAATCCTATACTCAATTTAGAAACCAGAAACCACAACCTTTTACAACACATTTATGCACTCGTCATTTTACACAATAGCAGCTTGAATAGTTTTAGGTTGAGATGTCCTTCGTATTTTGCCAAGAACAGTTTTGGAATCTTCTGTAAGAAAAACAGAATACACGACTGTCAATTTGCCAGGTGAGATGGAGGGAGCTTTAGAGAACCCTGTCATTGGATAGGTTCCATCTTTTAAGATACCACATCACAAGTTGTTGACTGGCTGAGATGCAATCAGGTATAGTTCTGGACTTTTAACCATTGCTCCATGGAAGGCGTTTTACAATATCACCAGGATGTTAACTGCAATACACACTGTAGACAATTCCTTGACAGATGCTATGGCTCTCAACCTGGAACATGTGGGTAATTCTGTTTGTCTGGCCTTGTGCTGCTGATCATAAAACCCTCTGTGCTTTTTACATGAACATCAACCTGTTTGGTACAAAATGTTTCATACCACTGCTCTTCAGAAACTGTTTGGCAGTAAAACAAGAGTCTGGGGAGTTACTGTACCTGGAAGCATTCAGACCCAGTTAATTTTAAAAGTAGTATTGTTTCATGAAACCAATCCTAACTGAATTTAACACACATAATTGTTTTTTAATACAGAAAAGCATCATTCCCCCCCAACACCACCACCAAATCCAGGTAAGGTTCGTATTTCATACATAATCTACAAGCAAATATGAGACAAAAGGTGGCTCAGCAGGCCAAAATTGTATTTCTTTTTGTCTACTTTTAACAATTACTTGTTTCACCATGTAGTTAACCATTACTTTAAAAAGTAATGCACTTATCCTACAGTATGAAGTGAAAGACAGGCTTGTCACTTAAGTGGAAATTTATTAAAAAAAACAGTTTATACTATCCCTGTGATATCTTGCTCTTTTATCAGAGATCATATAAAAGGTTGCTTGGATTGTTTCCGTGAGTGGGATTGTCTTGGAATGAGTTTGATCAAACAATTGTGTGCACATCATACCCACCCCCTTACACAGCCCATATAACTAAAGTGAGGAAAAGGAAATAGCATTGGGTTTCATGGTGTTCTGAAAACCTAAGAGAGAGGCACCAGACTGCTTGGTCAAGGCACACAGATTATTAGAAATCCTTAATAACACTTCATTCTCAGTGGAATAGTAAACCTTGTCCCTACACCCTCCAGCTACCCTCCCTACCTATAAAACCTCCACCCATACTGCTTAAACAGTTACTCCAATGGAACCAATCCCAAAGCCCAGAGTCAACCTCCTGCTGCCATGTTCATCAGTACATTTTTATCTATAGTCTATATACTGTAATAATGTGCTATACTGCACATTGCCCACCCGTTAAATAAGCTCATCTATTCGCGGCATGGGATAAGCATCGAACACTGAGATTTCATTTCATTTTTGAAAGTTATAGTAAAACCTAATTGTTCTGTCTGGCTTTGGAACCAAATACAATTGGTTAGGCCCACTCACTATGAAACTACCATTGCTAACATTTGCTCCACCTTCTCTTAATAATCTTTCTTATTGCTTTGGGGATGCGGTAAGGGGAGACTATACATCTTTCCCTGGTTCCGTGATGATGTGTGTTATGTTTCCAGCTTCTCATACTGCCGCTTTAAGAAGGCGCAGACTTTTCCAAAGTACCTGACCACTCACCTGTTTCATTCGATCCTCACATTCTCTGCATTTCTCTATTTTAGGAAACCTTAGTCATTCACCCTTTGCTCAGTATTTTTGGAAGTTCTCTCCTAGTACTCAACACTTCTCTTCGTCTCGTTTGGTCTCGTTTCCCCTGTCTTACGGATTGCTTTTCTCCTCAGGCCTTGATTCTTGGATTACGCTTGTCGGCTTGCTGTTTTGGTTTTGCTTTATTGGTATTCGTACTCTTCAACTTTCTGGCTCCCTGGTTTATGACTTTGTTTTGTGTTTCCCTTCGGTTTTGAACTTTTGAACTGGTTTCAGGCTTACGGCATTAGAACACGGTTACACTACTCCGCGCAGGATTCTTCACAATCTACCTGGCTACTTTAACAATGTGATGTTGAATAAAGTGGTTTCTTCCTGGTATTCTGGAAAATACATCTTTATTCTGGGACAGGAACTCCTGCAAGTCTTGTCTCTGGTTTTGAGCTACTGTTAGTCTCCCTTGGCTACTGGATCAGTGCCTTCTTCTAGAGGATCAAGGACAAACTGGACTGGTGAGGATTCTGTCCCATGCCATTCCTTCAACAAATTAATGTTATAGATTTGAAATTGGCTTCTTTTTTAATTTTAATTTTATAATTAACAGGACCCAACTTTTACTGTCAGATTCCCACCACAAAGCCACAAGAAAGTTTTCCCCTGGATGAAATTCCCTTAGTGTGACCCCTTGGTTATAAATTTGGGTTTGTTATGCCTGTGCTTTCTCTAAATCTGCCTTCATCCTCTCCCTCATTTGTTCCACATGTACAAGATTGTTGTTCCCATGTTTCTTTCACTAGATCCAATTATTCTCCGGGTCTTCCAGAATATAATAATTCAAAAGGGGAAAATCCCATAGAAGCTTAGGGAGCTTCCAATATTGCAAACATTAAATAGGGCAAAAGCTGATCCCAATTTTATCCATCCCTGTGCATAGTCTTCCTTAACATGCTTCTTAGTGTGTTATTAAATCGCTCTTCCAAGCCATCTGTTTGTGGATGATAAACTGAGTTTCCAATTTGATGAATACCAAATAGTTTACTTAACTCTCTCATAATGTTGGACATAAAGGGAGTACCCTGGTCTGTTAGGATTTCCTGAGGGTATTCCTACTTTAGAGGAGAACTTAGGAGAGTTCTCTAGCAATGTTCTTTGCACTGGCTACCCTTAAAGGAATTCCCTCAGGATATAGTGTAGCATTATCCACTGTCATTAATATATATTGGTATCCCTTAGCAGATTTGATAAGAGATCCATCTCTATACGCTCAAAAGATGTTTCTATTATTGCATGGGACCAAGGGGGCTTTTATAATAAGGCTGAGGTGCTGTCCTTTGGCACTCAGGACACTACTGGAAGTACTGTTTTATCGCCTTACTTATTCTGGGCCAAAAGAAACCTTTGAGGAGACTTTCAGCTGTTTTCTTTACCTCAAGAAGACCTCCCAGGAGATGGCTGTGTGCAAGATTGAGGAGTGTTCTTTGATAAGGCTGTGGCACAAGCAGCTGTTCTATCTCTTTGCATTCTCCCTTTTGGACCTAATAAAGCAGATACTCTCTCACCACAAAATAAGAAGAGGAAAGGGATTGATCACACAGAAATCCCTCAATCTTTTTCACGTGACCCATGCATGTTTCAGATTACCTTCTTCCAGTTGCCCTGTTTTAAACTGACCTCGGCGATCACTCACTTTTAGATCTGTTAATTCTATATTCAATAAATCTACATCTATTTTAGATTCTGTTGCTTCTTTTTCTCTTGGTTCCCTCTGGGTCTCCATGGCTTCTTCTTATCCCTATGGCATTTCGTGGTGTCATTCACCATATCCTCGAAGCAAATCAATCTGGGGCAGAGCAGTGACTCTGTGGCTAAGGATCTGCACCTGTGGCTGGAAGGTTGCCAGTTTGAATCCCGCGGCCGGCAGATTAATCCTACTCTGTATGGCTCCTGAGCAAAGCCCTTAACCCCAGCTGCTCCAGGGGTGCCATATAAATAGCCGACCCTGCGCTCTGTCCTCAAGCTTCTCTCTCCCCGTCTGTGTGTCTCATGTAGAGCAAGCTAGGATATGCATAAAGACACATTTCTAATACAAGAAATTGTATATGGCCAATAAAGATCTTATCTTAATCAATGGGTGTTCTTATTGGTGTCTGGACGATGGAATTCTGGACTCTCTTCCTAATAATATGGGATAGAGAAGTTGTTTGGCCACACCCACGGTAGCATGATATTTACCTTGAGAGGTGTTCAAGTTAATACCAGTGGTGGGATATATTTTGGTATCTACATGGATATGGATGAATTCCAATTTCTTTTTTAAGAACTGTCCCTCTGGGTACCCAAGTTACCGGAGTCCAGTAGGGCATCAATGGTTTTCCCTTTTACTTTAATTTTTGTGAGTAGAGGCTACAGGGCAGTTGGATTTTCTTCCGTCTTCTAAATCTACCTGTCTGGGATCTGGCTGATTCGGACAGTCAAAGGCCAGATGTCCTAAATCATGACAAATGAAGCATCTGAGAGTATTCTGTCATGGTGTAGTCCATCAAATAAGTCTTCTTTGTGGGGACATTCGGAGAGGGATAAAGCTTTGAACTGGTCCGCGTTTAGCCTTGAGGAAAGAAAATAGAATCATTCTCTGAGGTTTTTAGAGAAGAAAAAAGGTCACCTCAGCTGTGTAGCTGACAGCATGGTCCTGGGATGAATGAAGGGGAGATGCGTGAGAATTTAATATAGAGCTCTTGATCATAAGCCCAGGTGCTAAAGAGACACATTCTCAGGTGACAATCTCGGAGGAAAAAACAATTTAGAGGGCTGCTTTGGTAGTGTTAATGGCCCTCTAGTGGTGAACAGGAGAAGATTCCTTCTGTCCCACACTCCATATAAAAGAGTAGAGGAAGAATTATACATCTGAATGTTTTCATTTATATCATTATCATATGTAGCTAAATAATTGTTACATTTATCTGAGATTGTATATGGTGTTGTCAAAGGCTACAAGATAAACCTGACTTTCAATAATCTGGACTGCTAAAAGACATGGAGATTAAAGTGGGGAGAGGAACTGCAGTGGGACCAGTGCTTAAGGGGTTCATGTTCAACTGCATTTATATAGCACATAAATACAGACTGATAGATGTACAGAAGCATTTACAAGCCTCTTCATATCACTCTATTATGGTGTCAAAATATACAGTGCAAACTCTAAATTCATGTTATTGCAACAGTCTCAGACAATCTGATACTTTACTGTCAATTTGTAGTTAACCAGAACCAGGTAAGGAAAAAGGATTGAAGAAACTTTGATGATTTCAAGTTACATAAAGGTTGTCATGATGTCATTTCTGTTTTTTAGAACTTGTTAACCCATGGAGGGAAATAGTCTGGGGCAAAGAGTAAGTATTTAAAAACACAGTATGAAACCCACATCACACTGTACCTCCCAATGTGGAGCTGTAAGAATGAGATGAAAGCTGTTCAATACAGTCCTGGAGAGCTGCTGTGTTTGTATGTCCCTGAAGAACTGATAGAAGGTGTTCAGTTAAGAACAATAATGAGTATAAAATTGTTAAGAGAAAGAAATTGGAAAGAAAAACTACATTATTCCTTAACCCGTCTCATACCTCCTGACACCCATAGTGTAAAACCCAGAATCCATAATGCCTGGTAATTAGTCATGGTTGTCAGTAATTGGAGTAAGAAGCCACGCATATAAATATATTTTTCATAATAAAAATCTCAAATAAAATTGCTTCCTAATTATTTGTTCCTGAATTAAGCATTATAAAGAAATATACATAATTTCAATGTGTATTAAAAAAGGTTCAATGTGTTTACATTATGCTATAATAATAAATTGTTTCTTATATATATCTGGCAGAGTAATGTAGCTCTCCAAATCTATGTGGATGTAAAACAATAAAAATGTAAAAATAATATAAAAGTAATGTAAAACATTTGGATCTAAACATAAAAAAAGCATGTTGCGCTCACAACAAGATATAAAAACAAACTATTTCTTTACTGTACCCAACATGGTAATTTTGTTTTGTAAAATAGAACTTGTTTCTTTTTTAAAAATTAATTTAATGTTTAACATTCTGTAATATACAATAGAAAATTAATACAAGTCTAAACTCTATACAACTTAAATTCTATCATTGGAAATGTTTGTCTCAAGGGGCTCAGTATTGAGTGGAATTCAAAACCAGGCTTCCAGACACCATGTTAAGCATTCACTGCACCACCTGGCAGTTTTACAAAACAGTGCTATTCTTCAACACAATATTAAAAAGTGTGGTGGGCTATGTTGCACTGAGGTGTGTTCACTGCAAATTACTGCATTATCCTGCGTGCATTCTGAATGGCTGGATCTGTATATATTAACAGAGATGTTCTTAGTTGAGTAGCAAAAGCAAAAAAAAATGTGAACAGGAAGAGTGGTAGAATTGTTTAAAAAAACATAATTCTTGGTCTGAAAATGATTGTTTAAGTAGAGTGACCTCTACTTACAATCGTAATATCACAGGAAATTGTAAATACAAAATTTCAATATTTACTATTATTTTGTTAGCCACTTCGTCAAGCTGTTTTTGACAATAAGTATCTACCAACAGAACAGTGTAGAAACCCAGTTATACACCCTTCTAGGATGTATTATTTTTTCTTTATTGTGGGATCTCTTCTTTCTTATTTGCAGGGAGAAAGCAAGACTGATGAAAGAAATAAGGACTTTAACACCAAAATACAAAGAAGCAAAAGAATTAAGAATCATGATGACTGGACAGATCAAGGCTGGAAAGTCCAGTTACATCAATACAATTGATTCTGTGTTTCAAGGTCATTTGACAAGCCGAGCTTTGGTTGGTGAAGATAAATACAGTTTTACCACGAAGGTTAGTAGCCATCTAGAGGGTCTGTTGAATGGAATAATATATTCAAATTCTTTATAAATTATTTGCAATGCTGATAAACATACGGGTAATTTAGTTATGATAGTATATAGCAAACTCTACAGTGACTTGGCACTATTAATGTATGGATTATTCCTGACTGTTAATGTCATGGATTGTGACGCCTAAATGCAGGAACTGCTTTTGTTGTGTCGATATAGCAATTATGAGGATGCTAGGACCCTTTTTTTCTTGCAACAGGATCTTTTTTTTCTTTTTTTCAGTGCACTCACAGTTAACTCACAGTTATCCTAATGTGCAGAATATCCCAGTTATTTACAGTATTTCAGTCTTCCCTTCACATAAAAGTATTTATATAATAATAATAAATTATTGCTTACACTTATATAGCGCTTTTCTGGACACTCCACTCAAAGCGCTTTACAGGTAATGGGGACTCCCCTCCACCACCACCAATGTGCAGAATCCACCTGGATGATGCGACAGCAGCCATAGTGCGCCAGAATGCTCACCACACATCAGCTATCAGTGGGGAGGAGAGCAGAGTGATGAAGCCAATTCATAGATGGGGATTATTAGGAGGCCATGATCAGTAAGGACCAATGGGAAATTTGGCCAGGACACCGGGGTTACACCCCTACTCTTTTTCGAGAAACGCCCTGGGATTTTTAATGACCACAGAGAGTCAGGACCTCGGTTTTACGTCTCATCCGAAGGATGGCACCTGTTTACAGTATAGTGTCCCCATCACTATACTAGGGCATTAGGACCCACATGAACCACAGGGTGAGCACTCCCTGCTGGCCCCACTAACACCTCTTCCAGCAGTAACCTTAGTTTTTCCCAGGAGATCTCCCCTCCAGGTACTGACCAGGCTCACACCTGCTGAGCTTCAGTGGGTTGCCAGTTGTGAGTTGCAGGGTGATATGGCTGCTTGCTAAAGCTAAAAAAAATTCTGTGATTGCCCACTCAACACACAGAACAGATGATACAACTAATATTAAGTACAAGAACCCCATTGACCCCAGTTACCAGAACCAAATGTTCCAAAAGAACAGTCCAGTATTTTTATTTTCCATAACCAGCTCTGGCTGGTGGCGTGGTGTGCCTCCTTACACCACAGCAAAGAAAAGGTGTAGTTTCAGGCACCCTCCTCTGTCCCAGGCATCCTAAACAACATGTATCTATGCTCCTTTCACTTCCCAGTTTGTCTCCAACTCCAAACATGTTTTACAGGAAGATGGAGAAGCTTTTCTCCGCTGCTTTCAGTACCTGATATCCAAGTCCTCTCTTGGGTCCAATAGCTACAATCTTTGTGTTTTCTAACTTCTGTCTGACTTTTCAAAATTCTACCCTGTTCTCTTGACTTTGGGTTTTTAGTGCCCCCTTAACAAGGGCTCAAGTTTTGTTCTCAGGGGATGTGGAAGTCTTCCTTTGATGTTCTGGGTGTGGGCAGAGCTCACAACTCACTGCTCAGGGCTCATTGAGGAACCAGCTGTATACAGGTGCACTGTGTATTCATGCCCTGTTCTTGAGCCCCCCTCCCATTCACAGGCACAGTCAAACCTGTCTTGCAGCCACACCATTAATGAAGGATAATAATTAATGAGGAAGCTCAGAGAACAAGGAATGAAATGCATCAATACTTAGGCTGACAGTGTGCATTCAACGCAACTTAAAGTCAATACAGTCCCAGACATCTGGTCCATACATCTCCCAACTTGTGATAAGCAGAAATTTTACCACCTTTTAGCCTGATCATCAGATTTCCAAAGTGAAACATTGTTGGACTTGATCAGTAGTAGGATGCAAACCTCTTTGAAGCATTATGCATTTTGACAACACTACAACTAAATAGACTTTCAAGATTTCAAGATTTTTTATTTGCCATATACAGTAAGTGTATTGAAATGCTTACTCATTCAGCTGTAGCCAGTAACAGTGAAACAAAAGTAAAAATATGCACAAATGACAAACAGACAATGGACATTACAATAAATTTAGACATTAGATGTTTTAATACAGCCAAGACAGGACATACAGTAGTGCAGACAGTCCAGTACCTTAAAGTGCAGGTGCTAATTTGTGCAGTAGTCAAAGCTTAGCTGTTTATGATAAGTAATTTTTTTAATCAGTTCCTGAAGAGAGAATATGAAAAGAGCAAATGTAGAAATCTGTTTAATGTTTCCAATAAGTCTCCATAATGACTAAATTTGTGCCAAAACAAAGGCAACTATCCATGAAGACCTGAAGTGAGATGATCTAGTCTTTTAGTACAATTGTAATAAAATATCTATACGGACTTTTAAAGTGCAACACACTGATGCCTAAAAGTGGTAATTAAATTTCATCTGCACAATGGGGATGATTCTCTCAGAATTTATAATTTTGCTTTTCTGACTTTTCTGTTTAGTTTAAACCATACAGAGTAGAGGACTGTGCAAATGGAGAAGGAGATGGAGTTCTCCCTTTTGTTCTCTATGATGTCATGGGAATAGATAATATTGTGAAAAGTCCTGATGTCTTCATCAGTTTGGTGAAAGGCCATATAAAAGATGGATACACGGTAAGTTGTACTCACAATGCACCACAATTCCACCAACACATAACTGCTTTAGGAAAATCAACTGTTTAAACACTAGCCTCTTTAGACAGAGGGCTTGGAAAGGAACCTGAGGTGAGGCACATTAGCAAGTATTGAGTCAAGAATGGTAAAAAACAGGTAATTCAGGTGGAGTTCTGGATGACCACTGACACACAACCTCTGTCTCTGTAATATTGATGAACAGTCTGATTCTACTGTTTGCTTGTACAACTGCTGTAAGTGTAGCTTGCAGTGCTTTTGGGGTGTGTGCTACAACAGCACAATCATTAACATACTGGAGCTCAAGTAAATATTCTGATTTTAGCTTAGTGGCATTTTGGAATCTCCTCATATTAAAGAGGTTCCGGTCCAACCAAAAGTTAAAAAAATACCTCACTTTCTACAAAAATATGCGTGCGCAGGAGTGTGTAACTCACAGGAGGAAGATGTTAAATAGGACTGGTACAAGCACACTGTCTTCAGGAAGCTCTTCAGTGATTGTGGCAATACGTCTGTGAAGCATGACCATCGTAAGACCTTTGCCAGCAGCTGAGAGGAGAGATATTGTCCTGCTGTTGTCACAGATGGATCTGTCAGCCTTCTTCTTATAAATGCTGATAATGTTTTCATCTCTCCATTGATGTGGAATGCGTCCTTATCTCCACAATGAAGCGATGAATGGTTCACATGCAAATGTAACCTCCCTGTTTCAAAATTTCAGCTGGGATGAAGTCAGGCCCAGGAGTTTTGTAATTTCTGTGAGACATGATAGCAGAATCTGAACTCCTAATAGGAGAGAGATGGCATTGGATGGTCTTCAATGTGTCATAGACTTTAGCATGCCATATTTGTCCTTGTGGTTCTGTATTTCATGTGCCTTGGATATCCAATACTCATTTCAAAACTGTTGCAGAACATTCTGCAAATATTTTTTTTTCTCCATTCTTCTAACTGTTTTCTAAAAACCTTAGAAGTGGGTTTGTAGTTCTTGTGCATGGCACCTAGCTGATTTGAGATGTCTTTTGAGTTATCATCAAACAAGTTTTGATGTTTCTTTCAACTATAGCTGATGGATTAGGGTGCTTTCTCATGGAGCGATATACAGAAGTCCATTGCTCAATTGTGCCTTCTTCTGTTAAGCCTCAAGGTTTTCTAGAATGCTGCATGTTGGTTCATACAGTACCTCCACTTCTTGTGTGCCACAAAAACACAATCACTGCAGTTCTTTTTTTTTTCTTGGAAGAGCTCTTTATTTGACCCAACCTTCATTCATTAACTATGATCATCCTATCGTCCATCCAGCACTCTGCTTCTCTCATGACTCATGTGACAATATCATATTTAATATCAGAGCGCTTAACAATGATGTAATCTATAAAATACAAGTGCTTTGACGTTGGGTGCCTCCATTTGTATTTATATTTCATTTGAAAGATGGTGTTTGTGATAGTGAGACTATGCTCAGCACAGAGACTTCAATCCATTTTTCTCTTCCATATCCAATGCTGGGTTTCCAAAGCAACCCATTCCAATTGTCACTATTGTTCTCTACTCTTGCATTGAAGTAGAAGGATTTTGTTGTTTTGGGGACTTGGAGCTTCATCCAACATTCTTCATTATTTGTTTTCAGAGTTTGTGCATAAGCACTAAGGAGAGTGGTGTCACGATTGTAGTCCCTCCCCCTTAAGGGCGCTCCAGCTCTTTCACTTCAGACTTGATTTTGTGCACCTGCCCCCTGTTCCAGCCTCCTTCCAGCCCACCTTAAAAGCCAGACGCTGACGTTAATCTGGGCTCTGCATTGCTTTCCGCATCATGCAAGGCACAGGACCTGGATGCGCCTGGCTCCGTTATGCTTTTAGTTTCTGTTCCTGTTCCCATTCCCGTTTCCCCTGCCAGTCCCAACCCGGCTCTGGTTTTTTAATTGTCAGTCCCGGATGGATCGCCTGGCTTTAGACTTTTGCCCTGTCTTTGGATTCCTCTTTTGACTCATCCCCGGATTGTTTGCCTCAGTCTCACCTCCCCCGATCACCAGCACTCCATGGACACGCCCCCCTGTTTTCATCCCTGTATCCTGCATGACCTTTTCCCCATGTTTTCTTCACTTTTCCCTGGATCGTGTCGTGTGCATAGGGTCCAGAAAAAACGCTTCCGTTACAAGCGGCATGCTACTTACAAATGACAGGGATGCAAAATGACATACAATAAGCCTTTTGCTTAAGCCACTAGGTGTTTCCGTGGGGGGAAGCATTTTTTAAATTGCGGTCAACACCATACATAGCCTTCTCCATTCTACCTTATAGACCCAGAAGTCTGGTCTCACTTTGACCAGCAATATCATTATTACAATGTTTCAACTCTGCTGCAATGAGTGCAGTCCTGTGTATGGGTCTATCCATGCCATAGTTGCTATCCAGAAGAGTCCTTATGACTATTGCTAGTCCTTATGACTATTCCATATTGCTAGTCATAGTAACACATTACTGCGGTGACATTTTCAATCACCAGGCTCAATGCCCCAATAGGTGAAGCAGCCTACCTTAGAAAGTGTGAGTGGACAATGTGTTTTCTAGGGTGGTGTGGTCCCTAAAAAAGGGGTGTTCAGAAACACCTGGGTCTGCTGGGAGCAGCTATCATTTAGATCCCAGCTACGGATGACAAATAGCCCTGTGACACTACCATGCAGGGCCCAGACTAGGGGCTTCCAGGTCATCCAGCCCTGCCCCTGTAACCAGGACCCCCATTGCCAATAGACTTTAGTAATGATAGGAATGACACAGCTACTTCAGTGTGAGGTTAAGTATGGACTTAGATTTGAATATCATCTAAATGGAAATGATAATTCCAATCCTGTGATGTTAATAACTGAACAATTGGGAACATGCAGAATCGTAGGGGGAGCAGTACAGAGCCATTCAGGAACAAGGGTTTACAGGGGTAGTTCCTGTGCTGTTATTGTCTGAAACCAAACTGGAAGGTTTTGAAAAGCTTATTTGCAATGAGATAGTTGCATAAATTAATTCTAACAGCACATTCTAAAGTTTTAGCCAGAAAAAGAATTTAGATATAGGGTGAAAACTAGAAAGGGGAGAACACCAACAACAATCATCCAGGAAGGAGGTGGAACAGTATAACTCTGGTGGACAACCAAAAAACTCTAAGACAGTGTTACAAAGCTGGGATGAAGCAGGTAATGTAGTAGGTAGGTTTGGCTTGAACAGTCTGTTGAGGGTGGTGAACAGGTGTCTAGGACTGTTAGGTTGTTTTTAATGATATAGGAGAAGTAGCTGGATCCAGATGCAATCCAATGCAGCTGTAGTGAGCTCTCTGAAGGCACCAGTTCTGTAGGGTTTGGGCATTTACTGGGACAATTATTAATTGTAGCAGTAAATCATAAAATTGGTTCTTTTGATGGCTTTAGAATCCAACCATGCGATATAACTCAAACAACGCACACACACAGGTACTAACACATGAGGATACATTTATTAATACATAGAATATGCATGTAAACCTAACAGATCTTATCGAGAGGGTTATCAGAATACAAAATATATATATTCAATCAGTTACAAAGTGTTACACATATCAAGAGGACATACGTTCAGTATATCATTCATTTAGACCGTTTCGTAAATGAACTTGGTTACAACTTCTACATTGGATACTCAAAACAAGTACATAACTCTTAGGAATTAAATTGATATCAACTGGTTGGGATAACAATTGAATTCTCGAGCTGTAATGCATTGAAGTTGAATACCCATCCAATCTCTGGGGATTCAGATCTCCTGCGGGCTCTCTGGCTCCGTGCCAGGCTGTGCTGTGCTGCTTGCGACGGTGCGCTGCTGATGCTCACTGACCGGCTAGTTAGTGTTGGCTTTAACTAGCAAAGTTTGTGCACAGGAGAAAAGATGACTGTGGGTCCCAGCAGGTCAGGAAGAGGACCGGTTCGTTCCTGATGAAGCGCTAGTTCTGAATACTGATTCAGCTGTCCACAGTTCCGATCTGTTCATGAAGCTTGCTGCTGGTGTTAACCTCGGGTGGATCCTCTGGTTACTCTCTGGCAACCTCCGCTCTCGACTCTTAGAACAAAGGAAAGTTCTGGCACTCGGACACACTGGCCGTTCCGTGGTTGTCCGGGCTGAGTCTCAGGATGGTCAGGAGGCGCGCTGCGAGAATGTCCTGCCCTTAGGAGCCTTCTGCTCCTGGGCCACCTGCCCTGGAATTCTCCTTTGAGATTCTCCCTTTCAGAAAAGTCCACTACAGGCTCTCTGTGTTGCCTGTTTTGACCTGGTGGAACTTCAGCTCATTCATTGGCTGAAAGTTTCCTGGGCATCAGAGCCCCACATGGGTTACTCGGCCCTACCAGTCCCTGATTGGTTGATCAAGGTGAGATATGAGTCACTTACTCCTGACACTTAGGAATGCAGTCCAGATGTCCATCTGGCACTCCCTAGACAGATAGGCGCCAATGGATGACCATTGATCATGATAGCCAGGCTTAGCTACAGATGCAGCCATTCAAAATGAGCGGTAAAAACCCGCGGTACAGTAACCAACCCGCAGGGCACCGCGGTAAGTGATTGGCTGGCCAAAATGACCGACAGGGGCACTCGTGGTGCATTGGTTGGTAGTGAAAAGATTTAATCATTTAATGTCTTTACTGTGCACATTTCAATCCGCTTAGTTTTGAATACTTATATGGAATTTTACCACTAAAGGGAAATTTTAGTAGCTGAGCATAAAAAGAAGAGGAGCATAACGCATCTGAAGGTCATAAACGATATTAATTTTGGAACATAAACATACAGTATATAGCTGGTCTTGGTACTTTAAAGAAAAAATACACACCAGTATTCCATTTCTCCCTAAACATTTTAAGCTTCGAAGTCTTTAACTAACGTGATACCGGAGTCAACAAGCATACTTTTAGAATTTGATTAAAAGGGAATATAATATGGAATCGCGTATCTAAATAATTTAATAACGGTATGATTATATTTGTGTACTGCGACAGGGCTGTGTAAGGCTGTTTCACCTCCCTGTTCACGCAAGTTGTCTTGTAGCCTACTGGTCTAGGTGCGTGACTAACACAGCACAGTTTGTGTGTTCAAATCCAGCTGGTGCTGGACTTTTCTTTTAACAAACATTTCTTCGAAAAAATAATATAGCGATATTATAGACAATCAATTGACTTTCATATTTCAAAATATCGCAACATGATCGATATTTGCGATATTTTGAACATATCTTCCCTTCTGACAGCGGTTCCTGCTTCTATTGTGTGTGTGTGTGCAACAGAGTAAATTTTTATGGAGAAATGGAGGCTGGACAGTATGCGTAACAATATAAACATTTATATTGATTTAAATCGTGTTCTGATTTAAATCGCAAACGCGTGTTTAATTATGTATTTTTTAATCATAATCAGGCTAATGCATTTCTACATTTTCTGTTTGAACCAGCTTAGAGATTCATACAGAAAGACAGCTTGTGTTTAAATTGAGTGTAAGGTAATTTATGCTTCTAAAGTCATGGTCAGCATTTATTATTGTACTGTGCTGTAAACTTTTTCTGTGCCTAGTCACATTATTTTATAGCGTTTTTATTACGTTATTAAATCCTGTGGCGCTGTGTGTTACAGTAGTTTCCTGACTCCCATATCACATGGTCTGTGATTGAATCCCATAGAACTATGACTTTATTTTTTAACAAACATTTCTTTGAAAAAATGAAACGTTTCCCTTGGTCAGAGATTAAATAAAACCTCACTCGCACCAAACAAATTTATATTTCTAAATATCACAAAATACGTTCATTGTCTTCCAATCGAGTCGAGTTGACATTGGAAGCCTGCCACACCCGGACTGTTAAACCAACGCATTAGCACGTCAAAGCCCATCGAGGGTATTGAGCCACTATTGGCTTTAGTATTCCCCCCCTCTCCCCTCAATTCAATTCAATTCAAGGTGTTTTATTTGCATGACAGATGGGTACAAGCAGTGTTGGGTATGTATATTGTAACGCTTACGGCAGACAGGCACTGTGTAAGAGCCGGCGCACCAGAGCAGCACACCGAGGGACCGTCTGCATTTCTAACTTAGTTTTTAAAATTAGTCAAGCAATATGAAGCATCTCCTTTTACTTAGTGCCTGAGCATAAAAAGAATAGGAGCATACTGCAACGCGTGTGAAGTCCATAAACGATATTAATTTTGGAACTTAAGCATACAGTATATGGCTAGTCTCGATACTTTAAAGAAAACATACACACCAGTATTCCATTTCTCCCTAAACATTTTAAGCATTGAAGTCTTTAACTAACGCGATACCGGAGTCAACAAGCATACTTTTAGAATTTGATTAAAAGGGAATATAATATGGAATCGCGTATCTCAAGAAATTAATAACGATATAATTATATTCATGTTGCAAAAGAACTGTAATGGACATAAAAACTCCCTTGCTTTTAACAGAGCGTTCCATAATTTTTAACTACGAAAATGCCAGGTGAAAGGATTTGTAAACATATTTTGTTAAAGCAAGTCAGTTTTTTCCGCAACACATAAAATACATTTTTCCAAGAAAGTTTAGCCTTTGTCACTAATGAAACCACTAAATGAAGACATAAATATAGAAATCTTAAGATTTGTTTTATTTAATGTTGGTAGCAGGATGAACTGTCAGAGTGTATATTTTGTCGCAGAGTTGCTGCAAGATGTTAACAGTGAAAAAGGTATTTAGAAATTAGTTATTTCAAGATGAAAATTTTCAGAATAATTGCAAATCTAGCAGGATAGAGAAAGCACAGAAAACTGGCAGTTAGATTGATCAGATTAGTATGAAAAGTCATTTAGCAAAGGGAATGAGAAGAGTGACAAACTAGTATACTTTAGATCTTTTTTTCTGAACCAGGGAAAATCTGATCATGTTTCCCTATAACAATAATAAAAAACTTTATTTGATATATCACCATTAAAGGTGGCATCTCAAAGCAATACAGTAGATGTAAAAACAGATAAAAGGACCACAGATTACAAAGTAAATGCATATAAGAAAGACAAGCAGTTAGAGGTGCTACCAAAATTACAAAATGAAGCAGATACAGACACTAAGTCTTCTGAAAAGAAAGGTTCTGAGGTTAGATTTAAACTGGCCCTGGTGTGTGTGTTTGTGTCTGTCTGTCCTGTGATGGACTGGCGCTATGTCCAGGGTGTATTCTGCCTTGTGTCGGTCGCTTACTGGGATAGGCTCCAAATCCTCTGTACTGGATAAAGAGATTAGAAATGGATGGAAGTAAAGGCACTGTGTGGATGGAACTATACACAATGTTAGAAACCCACTATGAAATGGCAGCATCTCACTGAGAATAAAACATTTTATAGTGCTGGCTTAAGGAAACAGCCTTTCCTAACATAATTACAGATTATGTGTAGTTGCTGGCATTGAACTGTGTGTTGGATGCACATGAATTGAAGGAATGGGCAAACATAGCTGATGCGGATCCACAGAGCCAGCATATTAAGATGTTTATAATTAGAGGCAATTTGTTTAAATAACTAGGTATGGATACTGATGTGCAAGAGAGGTGGAAAGGCTGTTTCCTTAAGCCAGCACTATAAAATATTTCATTCTCAGTGAGATGCTGCCATTTCATAGTGGGTTTCTAACACTGTGTATAGTTCCATCCACACAGTGCCTTTACTTCCATTTCTAATCTCTTTATCCAGTACAGAGGATTTGGAGCCTATCCCAGTAAGCAAAGGACACAAGGCAGAATACACCCTGGACATAGCGCCAGTCCATCACAGGACAGACAGACACAAACACACACACACCAGGGCCAGTTTTCCCATAAAGCAATTAACTTACCAGTATGTTTTGGAGTGCGAGAGGGAGTCATATCACACATATGGAGAAAAACCATGTAACCCAGAGAGAACATGTAAACCCCACACACACAGAATGGCAGGAATTGAACCTAGGACCCCAGTGCTGCAAGATAGCAATGCTAACCACTTTGCCACCATTATAAATGGATGGATATCTTAGTTATCTTTCTAGTTCACAGGTTTGTATGCATAATTTAATTTTGAAAGCCACTGAGACATCAGGTACTACTGTTGTATTTATGAAAAAGAAACAAAACAAAAAACATACTAACAACTGTGCCATCCTACTCCTTTTATTATTTATAAACAGTTAACATTGTTAGCAAAATATTTTGAATTATATTTAACCCTATTTTTTCTTTAGTTTTGTATTTAACTTATTATATGATAGTCAGACTTAATGTATATTTGAACAATGAAAATATATTTTTACAAGATTTTACATTAAGCACTTAAAATTAATATGGTTAATAATAGTAAACTGTAACATGCTGTAACAAGATCGGTTAAACTGCGAAGAAAATGCTTTCAGAGAAAATGTTTCAGGTGTGAAGAACATAGATCTCCAATGCAATTTCAACCAAACCTGTTCCCACACACCCTGCCCCCACTACCATTAGAATATACACAAAGCACTGAAATCTTTCGAGCTAATGATCAGGTGACCCGAGAGAGAGCGAGAGAAACACCAAGGGGTGCGGAACCAGGGAACTATTTACATGGAAAACGGGCGATCTCCCCAGACTGTCCGCCCGTTTCACTGTTACCTGGATACCTCTTTATTTAGAACTCACTAACACTTATTTTTAGTTTAGAAGGATTCAAGTAGGGTTTGAGATGAAAGGCAGCGACCTTAATCAAGCCCAAATCATAATTGAACCCATTCAGAGCCTACATTACATTTTAGCGTTTCATTCTGAGCAGAAGACCCTCACACCCGAAGAAGGGGGAGGTGTCTTTCGCTGGAAATCTCGCCTGCTTCTACTTTACAACCAGAGTGCTGGCTGTGACGAATTAAACCAGTTTCACAGGTTTCAATCACAGACCATGTGACATGGGAGTCAGGAAACTAACACACAGCGCCACCGGATTTGATAACGCTATAAAAACGCTATAAAATAATGTGACTTGGCACAGAACAAGTTTACAGCACAGTACAATAATGCTGACCATGACTTTAGAAGCATAAATTGCCTTACACTCAATTTAAACACAAGCTGTCTTTAGCCCTCTAAGCTGGTTCATACAGAAATGTAGAGATCCAGGCTCAGAACACACAGCTTCATTAGCGAATACATATGCAGGACAACTCGAGAAGACGTTTTACAGAGGATGGATTTTTAGAAACATCCCATCAGTGACATCACTGAAGTCAACTCCTAGGTACTGTAACTGTCGTGTGGATAGTTTCACAAGAATCAGACAAAGGTTTAAGCATCACTTGTTCTAGATAAAACTGCAAAAAAAAACAACAACCCATAATGTACTTCTTTGCGGCTCTGTTTGCCCAAATCATATATTCACAATGTGAAATTAGAAAATAATATTACGTAATCAAAATCCGCAATATGGAAACAGAACCTGTGTAATCGTTGATAGATGATATACTCGTAACATTTTTTTAAAGACGAACTACAACATTTAAAAAATGACTTGTATGTACTTGATATCTCTAATCAATCCACGGGTCCCAGCACAAAACGAAACTAAAACGCATACCGTTTCGCACTTCTTATTAGTTGCTCAAAAGTAATTTGACCGTATGAAATGCATAATATAAACCTAGAAACATATACAGCAGCATATATGAGCTGTATATATGAGCAGTACTTAAGCACTGTAGTATCGGTGTTAAGACATACCTCTCAAATACTGTAAATCAAGTTAAAAATATCTCAAGACCAATTCTGGTCATAATGAAACCATGTTTCGTGTATGTTTTCTTTAAAGTACCGAGACCAGCCATATACTGTATGTTTATGTTCCAAAATTAATATCGTTTATGGCCTTCACACACGTTGGAGTATGCTCCTATTCTTTTTATGCTCAGCTACTAAGATTTCCCTTCAGTGGTAAAATTAGATATGAATATTCAATACTTAAACGGGCACAGTTAAGACATTAAATATACATATACATACTGTATACAGTACAGTTTGCATACGGTAATATTTTTATGTTCCTAAATCAATCTCTTTTATGAGCATGTGAAAGGCATGTGAATCACTGTACTTTGCATGATTGGAAACAAATGCGTGATTGCAAAATGCTGTGGTGTTACTTTTACAAAGACGGTCAATGAAAAAAAGAATGTTGACCAGGGCAATACTTTGAGTTTACACTTACAGCTTGTCCAAGGTCATTCATTATTAATACTATTAGTAATAACTTCGTTAAAGACTTTGATGGCCACAGCTCAAACATGAGAGGTTGAGCTTTATTAGCTCCACCTTGCGGAAATTCCGGATACTATTATTTTGCGTGTCGTATTATAGGAGAATTTACGGTAACTCGCGGTATTTACCGGTAGCTTGCGGTAGACTTCTGTAGGGAAAATAACCGGCTCAGGGACGCCAAATATGTAATCATAGTGGCTCTCTGAAGGCACCAGTTCTGTAGGGTTTGGGCATTTACTGAGACAATTATTAATTGTAGCAGTAAATCACAAAGTTGATTCTTTTGATGGCTTTAGAATCCAACCATGCGACATAACTCAAACACGCACACACACAGGTACTAATACACGAGGATACATTTATTAATACATAGAATATGCATATAAACCTAACAGATCTTATCGAGAGGGTTATCAGAATACAAAAGATATATATTCATTCAGTTACGAAGAGTTACACATCAAGAGGACATACGTTCAGTATATCATTCATTTAGACCGTTTCGTAAATGAACTTGGTTATAACTTCTACATTAGATACTCAGACAAGTACATAACTCTTAGGAATTAAATTGATATCAACTGGTTTGGATAACAATTGAATTCTCGAGCTGTAATGCATTGAAGTTGAATACTCATCCAATTTCTGGGGATTCATATCTCCTGCGGGCTCAAAGAAACAGCTGCAGGCTTGTTGCTGTCCAATCTGCGCTCTCTGGCTCCGTGCCAGGCTGTGCTGTGCGGCTTGCGACGGTGCGCTGCTGATGCTCACTGACCGGCTAGTTAGTGTTGGCTTTAACTAGCAAAGTTTGTGCACAGGAGAAAAGATGATTGTGGGTCCCAGCAAGTCAGGAAGAGGACCGGTTCGTTCCTGATGAAGAGCTAGTTCTGAATAGTGATTCAGCTGTCCACAGTTCCGACCTGTTCACGAGGCCTGCTGCTGGTTACTCTCTGGCAACCTCCACTCTAGACTCTTAGAACAAAGGAAAGTTCTGGCACTCGGACACACTGGCCGTTCCGTGGTTGTCCGGGCTGAGTCTCAGGATGGTCAGGAGGCGCGCTGCGAGAATGTCCTGCCCTTGGGAGCCTTCTGCTCCTGGGCCGTCCTGCCCTGGAATTCTCCTTTGAATTCCCTTTAGAACAGTCCACAGAATCCTCTCCAGAATCTTACTGAATCTCACTCTTACTGAATCTCCCAGGCTCTCTGTGGTGCCTGTTTTTACCTGGAGGAACTTCAGCTCGTCGATTGGCTGAAAGTTCCATGGGCATCAGAGTCCCACGTGGGTTACTCAGCCCTACCAGTCCCTGATTGGTTGATCAAGGTGAGATATGAGTCACTTACTCCTGACACTTAGGAATGCAGTCCAGATGTCCAACTGGCACTCCCTAGACAGATAGGCGCCAATGGGTGACCATTGATCATGATAGCCAGGCTTAGCTAAGTGCATCCCCCTTTGGGAGCTGTCCTAGGACCTTAAATCACCCTGCACTAATGGTCTCTCTGTGAACAGAGAAATGGGGCCTCATTTGGGAAGCTCAGAAACAGTTAATTCTGCCTTATTCTTAAGCCTCGCCGCTACACTGCGTACAGCGTACCGCAAAATAATGCGGTATCGCCCGCGCATTTTGAATGGCTGCATCTGTAAGTGCATCCCCATTTGGGAGCTGTCCCTTATCAAAAGAAAACATCTTTAAATCAGCCTGCATGAATAGTTTGTCTGTGGCTGCACCACAGAGATGAACAGAGAGATGGGGCCTCATTTGGGAAAGCACCACAACACTTAATTCTTTCTTATTAATAAGTTTCGCCGCTACACAGCAGACTCCATTACAACCTTGTGATTTAATTAGGTGCTTCTTCGAAGACTGAAGATGTACAGATTCAGCCGTTCAAAATGCAGTGCCCATTCCGCAACATACTGCAAGGTACCGGATGTTTTTTTTTTAAATTAGGTTAATAGTGAAGGATCAAACATTTATTTCTCTTATTTCACTAGTTTGCTTTTACTGTGTAAATAATTTACTTACATCATTTCACTATCCTGCTACAAAAATGAAAAATTAGTTCGAGATGGCTGCGCACCTGGAACGTGAAGGGCAGCCTGACCAGAACTGAGAGTGCCTGATATCTGCTTAAGCCATGATTAACAAAATCTATAAGTACATAATGTCTGCTTAAACAATAATTAAAAGGATCCTTACAGTTTTTACAGTTTATCATGTACCAAGACTAGCAGCCCTGGCTTTACACCATATATGGCATGGAATTGTACTGAAACTGTTCTGGGTGGGTTTTCTGTTTGTGATTTTGTATAAAAAGGGTCCTTTTGTATCAATAAGTTGAGTCAGTGCTTCGTCAGCTTTGGCTCCCATGTGCACATGTAATAAAGGTCATTCCTGCTTCATACACACCCGGATCATATCTCCTTTGTTAGACACAACAATGGTGACTGGAAATGCCTTGTGAGACCGCCAGGTGGCGCTAGGAAAGCTCAATGTCTCAGGTGCAGCATTTGGGCTGTTGCCAGAAAATGCTCAGTTTCGAATCCAGGCTAATACTGAGGGACAATCGTTTTCCAATTAAAGAATTTAATTTTAAATTGTGTATTACAGCATGTTAAACATTAAACTGGTTAAAAAGTAGGTATACTTTATACGAGCAAGATTGCTCAGTTGGACAAAAGATAGGTAAGACTTTACTGATCCCGAAGGGGAATTGAGTGCACACAAACACACAAAAGTACACAACCTTACAGTGGATTGTAGTTTTAACATGCTTGTTCTAACATTATAAAGTTTATATACTGTACTTCATAAAACATTATAATGTTTTCTCCATTTCTAAGTATATTTAGTTAGAACACCACTTGCTGTTATTGTAAAAAAATAAAAAAAATGTCCTGCTTCAAATACCATTTGATAGTAATATTAATATGGAATCGTGTAACTAAGCAGCTAAAATATCAGAAGTGGACGTTTTGGAAACATTTTGACATTTTTTTTTTACTTTTATTGTCCTTATAATGGTAATAGGCAATGGACTGTCATGTAGTGCACTGTACCCAGGAGGTTCAAAGTCCGATTAGAGAATTACTTTCTAAATACATAAAAATTGTCCACTATTATAGCTTGTTTCATGATTAAAGATTTCTTCACTGAATTCTTTAAGTTATACAAAGGGTTATTATTACAATTGCCAGTAACTGGAGAGCAGCTTATCAATATGTTGAAACCACACCACAACAGTGAAGACAGATGTGTTACATTTAATTCATTGTTGTTTACTATGTGCTCTGTGGGAATTATTATGTAAACTAAAGAGAGGAGAACATCTTGTATCACCTCTTTTTATATTTGTTTTATAAAATGTTCCA
The DNA here is from genome assembly GCF_055471065.1 of Atractosteus spatula. Classification (NCBI taxonomy): domain Eukaryota; kingdom Metazoa; phylum Chordata; class Actinopteri; order Semionotiformes; family Lepisosteidae; genus Atractosteus; species Atractosteus spatula. Next base: position 13,450,414 of record NC_142729.1, read on the forward strand.
ATTTAAGTCCAATATGGAATGGATTATTAATAATGTTAATTATGAATGACCATGGATGAGCTGTTAACTGAAAAGTTACAGAGAAGACATGGTGAGTCTTGTCTTTTTAGCTTGGAATTTAACCTTTAGAGCAATCCTTTTGGCTATATTTTTACATAGCCGGATGTGTATCAAGAGATTGGATTAATAAATGGAATAAAAAAAATATTTCACATATACTTGGAACCCATACAGCTTTGAAACCATATGGAATCATACTGTACATACAAGTAAATTTATACATTACAGATCACACTGCCATGTGCGCTACTGTTTTAGTATATCCGTGGATCTAAAGCAGTGGTTCTCAACCTTTTTATCAACTGGGCCACAACCCAGTTGATAAAAGTCTCAGAGGCCGCCTATATTAATCACTACTAAGCCTACCTTATCTGCGTGCATAACAGCTATTATAATATAATGGTGTAACAGATACGGTCCTGCGTATAACAGGGAGCTTGGCCACCTAGACCAAAGGAGGTCTCCTTCAGCTCAGCCGGCAAGTTCCCTGTTTTGTGATTAATGAGCTGTGATTAATCAACCATGTATATCCTGTAGCATTCAGAAATACAATCGAAAATAGTCTGTGGTATTTGTACAGATGAAACTTTTCTAAAATTTGTTAAAAAATTAAAAACAATTAAAATGTATAGTCTTTCCATGTGTAATGTCATTAGGAAGTACAATAAGCTTTGATTTCAAATATGAAGCTAACTGGTGAGAAAGGTATGTTAAGTATAATTAAAAGACTTCATGTTAAAAGAAATGACTTACATTCCATTATTACATTTTAAAGACAGACATGCTCAGTACAAAGCTGCAGAACAGTCTTTATGTATTGCTGAGCTCAGCGGGTGGTGTGCTGTTTCTTCAGCAACCTGCTGATTGCTTCATACTACAAGAAGGAATTGATTGCGATTTTATCTGTACTATATACGTGTTTTATTTACAAAATCAAAGTGCTTAAAATAATTAATTAAAAAGTAAAAAAAAAACTTACAGCTTACACAAAGATTCTAAGATGACCAGGAGAAAGAAAAATCACCCTTTTTTGTGCATAAGTAGTGATAATATCTAAACCCATAAAGAACTAAATGTGTTTTTTTCATGGATTTTAAAGTCATGCAATGTCTAATTTAGGTATGAACACTGTATTTTATGTTGCATTTTTATGTTTTTGAGAGACTTCAGAACACTTTGACTGATACATAAAAAATATAGCATAATACTAAATAATTTACACCTGGGATTCACTTTACTCAAATTAAAGTTTCTAAAAATGCAATCAGATACTAGATATCGTTTCAAGAAAAGCTTTGAACATTTTCACAAATCATGATCTTTAAAATGGTTTGAAGGCTCTGTGTCATTTGTTGGTGGAGTTATTGACATCTGAAGCATCCTGTCTCAAAAATACGAGATTTAATAAGAAAGCAAAGGTTGTGAAAACAGCGACAAATGACCCTGAACAAAATACAAACACTTTAAATTGTTATTAATCATTTAATATTGTTAATAGTGATCAAATATATTATAGTTCAGTTTCAGTGGTATTTTAATATCGCTTTATTATTCTCAATTATAATTGTAATATATACTCCTTTGTTTTAAGACTTGTTGTAAAGGCTTGTCTTGAACTGAATTAAACTGGTTGAAATTCACATTTGGTCATTCATATTTCAATTTATTTATTGAACATGTTGTTATACATATATAATGTCAATATAATGTACATAATATTCACTACTTTATTTTTTTAGTCTTTTTTTTGTAACAAAAAGACGTGCTTTGACTGGAATTCAAACACTGAGCACCCAGATGATAGGCAAGTGCCAAATCTACTATATCAAACTGTCAGTTATAGGCAAAGCTGAAACAGACAGGTTAAAATGTTTCTAACATAATCACGAGCAAATTAGTCAAAGAAATTTGATGGAGATGTTTACAAAGAAAGAGGATTACGATAATACTTTGAGCTATTGAAATATATTTCACTAGGAATGACAACGTGTCAGGAATAGTTCTTTCCAGACCCTATGCAGATGACACGATCCAGAGTAGAGTGAGAATACATGAGGAAAAAAGGCATGCAGGATACAGGGATGAGAACAGGGGGGGCGTGTCCATGGAGTGCTGGTGGTCGGGGGAGGTGTGGCCGAGGCAAACGATCCAGGGATGAGTCAAACGGGAAATCCAAAACTGCTCAAAAGTTCAAGGCCAGGAGATCTATCAGAGGCAGATGATTAAAACCAGAACCAATTCTGGACCAACAGGGGAACGGGAACAGGAACAGAGACTAAAACCATAATGGAGCCAAGCGCATCCAGGTCCTGGGCTCGCATGATGTGGGAACCAATGCAGAGCCTGGATTAGCGTCAGCATCTGGCTCTTAAGGGGGAACTAGAAAGGGGCTGGAACAGGGAACACGTGCGGGAGATGAAACTAACAAGGAAGGGCTGGAGCGCCCTTAAGAGGAGGGGTTGTGATCATGACACCCCATGATCAAAGCGTGATAAGCGGATATTTGGCTTAACCTGCATGGCTGAGGGCCGGCCTCCTGGCCATAGGACAAGGAGGCTAGAACCCCCACACAGTGTAACCTGTGGTTGCGTTGGTATTTATAGCATTTGGTGGAGGAAGGATGATGGGAGTGATTGCTAATTACTGACAGCTGGGTACAATTGAGCGTGGTTGTTGTCATCCATCCCAATATTATAAACTCCATTTAGATACTTGGATATCGTTATTAATTTCTTTAGATACTTGATTCCATATTATATTCCCTATTGAGCAGATTCTAAAAAGTATATGGTTTTCACTGCGATAACGAAAGCAAATATTCATAGAAAAGGTTAAAACATTTTAAAACATACATGTACCATTTAAACTTTATATAGTCAGAATGAGCACATCAAAAGTTTTCCAAAATAACCATAGTAAGTGACTGGGTGAAAGACTTTGATGCTTAAAATGTTCATGAAGAAAGTGGAGCTCAGGTTTCAAGAGAATTAAAAGAAAAATAAGGTATTAAGAGTAATTAAAAGAGTGCTATTAAACACTTGAACATTACTCACTTCATTTCCATTCTCTTTCTCTCTACCAGTTCAATCCAATCAAATCTATCAGTGATGACTCTTCATATGTCAACAAGAATCCCACTGTGAATGATGTGGCCCACTGTCTTGTCTACATTGTGGCAGCAGATCAGCTGAGCATTATGGATGATCATGTTCTGCGGCTCATTACAGAAATCAGATCAGTGGTCTCTAACATTGGTAAGAAAATTATCATGTAAGATGCTATGAAATGTAATATTTAAAAATAATATGTATCATGTTTAAAATGATACCACTGGTTGAGCTCTTTGTGGACGCATCTGTATATGTTTTCTCTACTCACTACTATTCCCTGTTTCTTTTTTCTTTCATTGACTCTGCACCCTAACAGTCCTCTCAGTGTACTCCCCCTTGCTGGGGTCCTTCTCTCTCCCTGCAGTGCAGACACACCCAACATCATTCTTCTGAAACACAGCCAGGGTTCTTCAGGCCACACTCCTTGCTCTCTGGATTTCACTCTGGTTCATGTGCAGCATTCACACCTCCCCTGTCTTCACTCCAGGCAGTGGGACTAACTTACTGTACCCACATATCGGTGGTGACTGAAGCTGAAGCTGAAGCTGAACCCCACCAGTGCCTTACTGTCTTCTGTGTCTTCTGTGCGCCATTTAAAAACACAGCCTGCTCACCACACCTCCTGATCATCTGAATGTCTGACCAGCATCCCTCAGCCATTAATCCACCCTCTGTTTTCTCCTCAGCACACAAACCCACTATAAGGTTTCTGCAGCCTATAGCTGCTCTGCTGTTCAGACTGGAATCATTGATGGCACGTACAGCCAGCCGTCTCTGCTGCCTATGGGTCTTCTATCACCAGGCACTCCCTCAGAGCCCCAGAGGACAGTGTTGACTTTCAGCTGTATCTCTTCAGAGACACAATAATGCTCATAGCATACTGGGTGCAGAACCTGCAAACAGAACCTGCAAACAAAACCACCTCTCTGCTCTGCTTCTCAGTAGCATCAAAATCAACAATACCAGCTGCCTCACAAACATACACACACTTTCTTCGCAGTTACCAGCCGCTCCGCCAGCCTGCATTATGTTAGTATTGTATATGCTAGTATATTCTTTATATTTCTAATTGATGAGAACACACAGAAAACACATTTGGCAGACTTTTCCACCAACATAAACGCACTTAGGGAGAAGTGGTATTCCTTTATATTCTCCTTGTTCTGAGAGACAGAACATAAGTCTCTCCAGTGAAGTCAGACAGGCCATACAGATGCAGCCATTCAAATTGCGTGGTACCGCAGGCAACTCACTACGTCATAACGCGTCATAACGCGGTACGTGATTGGCTGGCCAAAATGATCGACAGGGGCACTCATGGTGCGTTGGTCAGTTGTGGAAAGATTTAATCATTTAATGTCTTTACTGTGCACATTTTAATCAGCTTAGTATTGAATATTTACAGATGCAGCCATTCAAAATGCACGGGCGATACCGCATTATTTTGTGGTGCGCTTTACGCAGTCTACCGCGAGTTACCGTAGATTCTCCTATAATACCGCAAGCAAAATAATAGTATCCGGAATTTCCGCAAGGTGGAACTAATAAAGCTCAACCTCTCATGTTTGAGCTGTCGCCATCAAAGTCTTTAACGAAGATATTACTAATAGTATTAATAATGAATGACCTTGGACAAGCTGTAAACTCAAAGTATTGCCCTGGTCCACATTCTTTTTTTCATTGACCGTCTTTGTAAAAGTAACACCACAGCATTTTGCAATCACGCATTTGTTTCTAATAATGCAAAGTACATTAATTTTTGAGAATCAATTCACCATGCCTTTCACATGCTCATAAAAGAGATTGATTTAGGAACATAAACATATTACCGTATGCAAACTGTACTGTATACAGTATGTATACTGTATGTATATTTAATGTCTTAACTGTGCCCATTTAAGTATTGAATATTTATAGGGAATTTTACCACTGAAGGGAAATCTTAGTAGCTGAGCATAAAAAGAATAGGAGCATACTGTAACGCGTGTGAAGGCCATAAACAATATTAATTTTGGAACTTAAACATACAGTATAAGGCTGGTCTCTGGACTTTAAAGAAAATATACACACCAGTATTCCATTTCTCCCTAAACATTTTAAGCATCGAAGTCTTTAACTAACGTGATACCGGAGTCAACAAGCATACTTTTAGAATTTGATTAAAAGGGAATATTATATGGAATTGCGTATCTAAAGAAATTAATAACAATATAATTATATTCATGTACCGCAACACAAGAATAGTACACGCTGTACATTGTCTGTTGATAATGTTTCTGTAGTGCTTTTTCAGCATTCTGCATGTGACCTTGCTGGTGGCACAGTGGGTTAGGTTCCTGACTCCCATATCACATAGTCTGTGATCAAATCCTGTTGAAGCCATGAATTGTTTTTAACAAACATTTCTTTGAAAAAATGAAACGTTTCCCTGAGTCAGAGATTAAATAAAACCTCACTCGCACCAAACAAATTTATATTTCTAAATATCACAACATGATCGAATTTAAGTCATTTTAATAACAATGAATAGTCTAGATTTAAAATATTGATTTAAATCGCCTTTTGATTTAAATCACAAATGCGGGTTTAAATATATGTGTTTTTTGATTCACAATCAGACAAATGCAACATAAATTGATATCTTTGTCTTCTAAGTATCTTAATAAACAATAGCTTTTAATAAGCATAGCTTTCTCCCCGTTTAGATTTATTTTTCTTGGGATCTTGGGATCAAACGTGGAAAGATTAGATTGTAATCGTTTTTATTTTTTAAATACATTTTAGAAAAGTGTAATCTATACTAAAAAGCTGTACACCACCTGCTATAAAGATACATATTGTAATACTTTCGAGTTAGGATAGGACAGACACGAGAACTCAGACTTGCGGAGTTAAAGCAAGTTAAAGCCTTGATTTTATATATCACCTTTAAAAGTGGCATCTCAAAGCAAAGTAAGTACCCAACACTGATTGTACCCATCTGTCATGCTAATAAAGTACCTTGAATTGAATTGAGGGAGAGAGGGGAGGAGGGCAAGCGAGAGAGCCAGGACAGACAGGCAAATAAGATAACACTCCACAGACATTCACAACAGTGACTTATCATAAAACGTTTGCACATATAGTTAAATTATTAGTTGTTTTTCAGGAAGCTAAAAAAAACACTTGAATTACTTATCCAGTCTCTTGAAATAAAGTTATTTTTCAAGCAATGCAACAAACGTCGGGCAATGTTTTTTTTTTTAATCCAACATTGACAGCCACATCTTAAATCTTGTCAGTCAGCTTTTTTTCTCTATCACCTTAAGGACAGCACATACAAGGGTTAATTGCACAATGGACCGTGCAAAGAAATTTAAAATAGTCTTCTTTAGTTGTGAGGGCAGGAGTGGATCACAGAAGGCATAATCAGCAAATTAGGAAAACAAAGAACAGGACAGGTGAGACGTTTATCCAGAGAGCGAGTGATCAGAAAAAGGAACAGCTGTTACGCCCAGGTTTTACGCTCTCTCTCTGCTGAATGAATAAAAGCATTTTATTAAAAACGCGTTTGTGTTTGTCTGGGTATTTACTTTGTAATCTGTGGTTTACATCTACTGTATTGTTTTGAGATGCCACTTTTAAAGGTGATATGTAAAATAAAGTTTTTTATTATTGTTATAGAGAAACATGATTTTCCCTGGTTCAGAAAAAAGACGATTAAAATCTGTAATCTTTCCACTTGTATGTCATCGGAAAATACAAGAAGTTTCTGCTTTGTGTAAGGATGGTATCAAAAAATAATCTAAGTGGTGAGAAAGCTGTGCTCCTCAAAGCGCTTTACAGGATAAAAACAATAACAACAATAGTGTTAGCCTGGGCAAACGATTTTTTCATAAAAATACAAAATGAGATATAATGATATGTTCCGGCTTAGACATTAACGAGTAAAACCCCCCTCTCTGCGGGAGTGATGGCTGTGACGAATTAAACCGGTTTCACAGGTATTTTCAAAGTAGAAGGGGGCGAGATTTCCAGCGAAAGACACCTCCCCCCTCCAAAACCAAGGAAGTACAGTACTTACTAGTTAAGAAAGCTAGGCTCCTCAATGAAATCGCTTTAACATGCTAATGCGTTGGTGTAACAGTCCGGGCGTGGCAAGCTTCTAATGTCAACTCGACTCGATTGGAAGACAATGAACATATTCTAGCCCTAAATGAATTAATAGCAAACATGGTTTACATAAAAGACATTTTTCCAAGAAAGTTTACAATAATACGATCTATAGTTGAAATCTGAGCCTTAATAAAAAGAAAAAGCATTTTCAGAGAGCAATTACACTGTGTTTATGTAGAAAAAGTGATTAGGTTTATGAGCAATCTAATTACTTATTCGTTTAAAACACTATATAAAATAAAGCTTATTATTAATTTGCTGGACAGAGCGGTGAACATTATTATGGATAAGAAAAAGATAACGATCCTGATCAGTTTAGAAATCTGTGTACGCTGTAAGGTTTTTACTTCTTAAACTTTTAAAATACACATTTTGAATAGGAAGAAATCATCTTCCTGGTACAGTATGTATAGCAAACCAGCACGTCTTTTTTCTCCAATCAGAGGGGTTAGACGCTCGGTTAAAAGCAAAGGAGAATGTCTGTTATAATGGACATAAAAGAGTTCACTGGCATTATATCCTAGAAGACACAGACCGGCACCAGACCAGGAGAATGCCCGCAGCATAAAAGAAAATGCCTGATGAACTAGGGATTGGACAGTTTCCAAGTGCTTGTACAATCGATGGAAATGTTCAAATAAATGTGCAAAAGAAAAAACAAAATAATCATTTATTTCTTTATCATATTGGCTAGCTAATGTCCTCTCTTTGCTAGTTAGTGGCCGTGTTTCTGCGTTGGGTAGCAACGGGTGACTGTTCTCAGGCGGAAGATGTAAACAGCTTAATTTTCGTGTTAAATATTTTTTTTTTAAATTAAAATTCATTCTATACAGCAATCGCATATCTGGGTACCGTTTTATAAAACTTTCATGCTTAAAATGTTTAGGGAGAATTAGAAGACTGGTGTGTATTTTTTCTTTAAACTACCAAGACCAGCCATACACAGTACTGTTTACGTACATACAGTAATGTTTATGTTCCTAAATTAATATCGTTTATGACCTTCAGATGCGTTATGCTCCTCTTCTTTTTATGCTCAGCTACTAAAATTTCCCTTTAGTGGTAAAATTCCATATAAATATTGAAAACTAAGCGGATTAAAATGTCCACAGTAAAGACATTAAATGATTAAATCTTTTCACTACCAACCAATGCACCACGAGTGCCCCTGTCGGTCATTTTGGCCAGCCAATCACTTACCGCGGGGCACCGTAGGGTGGCTTGTGGGTAGATTATCTTACCGCGGGTTTGTACCGCACATTTTGAATGGCTGCATCTGTATATTGAATTTAACAACTAAAGGGAAATTTTAGTAGCATAAAAAGAAGAGGAGCATTATGCATCTGAAGGTCATAAACAATATTAATTTATGAACATAAACATATTACTGTACGTAAACTCTACTTTATATGGCTGGTCTTGATACAGATGCAGCCATTTAAAATGAGCGGGGTACGCCATGGTAAAACGCGGTGAGCGTGTCGCATCACAATGCGTCATAGCCCGTCATATCGCGTCATACCACATAATACCGCAGTAAAATAATAGCATCTGGAATCATCACCAGGTGGCGCTAATAAAGCTTAACTCTCATGTACAGCATTTGAGCTGTCGCCAGAAAACACCAGGTTTCAAATCCCAATCACTGCTGAGGGACAATCTTTATTCAATTAAGAATTTAATTTAATTAAAAATTAAACATTAAAAAGTTGGCATATTTTATGAAAGCAAGATTGCTCAGTTGGACAAAAGTACATAGCCTACCACCTTTATCATAAATATTTTAATGATGCAGAAATATCTTATGCATCACAGTCTTTACCGAAGATATTACTAATAGTATTAATAATGAATGACCTTGGAAAAGCTGTAAACTCAAAGTATTACCCTGGTCCACATTCTTTGTAACCGTCTTTGAAAACGAAAATACTTTCTTTTTTCATTGACAAAAAGTAACACCACAGCATTTCGTTGGTCTGATCATGCATTCGTTTCCAATGATACAAAGTAAGTCTTGAGAATCTCTGATTCACCATGTCTTTCACATGCTCATAAAATAAATTAATTTAGGAACATAAACATATTACTGTACGTAAACTGTACTGTATATGGCTGGTCTTGGTAGTTTAAAGAAAAAATACACACCAGTATTCCATTTCTACCTAAACATTTTAAGCATTAAAGTCTTACATGTTATTATTTCAGAAACGTTTTTACATGCTCCTTCTGACCATATTATTGTACGTTTATGTGAAAAGTGATCGTTTTAACCTTTTCTGCAAATATGCTCGTTATCAGAGTAAACAAAAGCATACTTTTAGAATTTGATTTAGGAAATATAATATGGATTCGTGCATCTAAATAAATTAATAACGGTATAACTATATCCATGTACTGTAGCACAAACAGAAGTATTAGACTTTCCATTGCTATGTGTGTAGCTGTCACTTGACTGGCCTTGGTGGTGTGACAGCTCAAGTGACTGATTTATAACCCTGAGGTTGGGTGTTCCACCTAGCTGTCACCATGAGTTTTCTTTTAACAAATAAACATTTCTTTGAAAAACTAAAATAGCAAATATTATTGGCATTATATTGACATTTTTATATTTCTAAATATCACAACATGTTCTGTATGTACACAGCGGTACCGCAGGGTGTAGGGTGCAAATTGAAAGCCCTACATTAATATTGTGTATTTGCCTGGGGCTGTGTGGTTTTCGCATCTCTCTTTCTCTGTGCTGAATTTCACTCCACTCTCTGAGTCTGTGTCTACATTGTTTGTAAACAAACCGGTTTTACAGGTATTTTCAACTTAGAATGGGGCGAGCTTTCCATGAAAGACACTCCACCTTCCCCCATGTTTTCTTAGAAAAACAGATTCACAACACAAAGCGTGCATCAGTCTTCTGTATTAAAACATTGGTTTGAACACCATGGGAGCTGTTTTTAATAAGCTGCTGAGTAAAGAATAGGAATATTCCTGCTGTCAGCAGTATTGTGTATATAGTTGACCCTTACCTGAATGAAAACAGGACATAAAGAAAGGGTTTCAGAAATCAAACAAAGCTTTATTCCTGTTCTTACAGTTTGGGTTATGCTGTTATGCTTCCTATGCTGATATATGGGTTTTTCGCACAAAGCCGTATTGAACAGTATTTCTCGCGTTGTGAACGTGTGTACACAGCGGTCCCCCCGAGTTCCAGTTAGTGTGTAATTACACATCAATGAAAAGAGAATTAGCTCACTGATTTTTTTAGTTTTACGTGGAGGCTGTGAACATTTTCACAAGTCGTGGTCTTTAAAATGCATTTGGTTTGAAGGCTTTCTGTTTCCCTTGTGAAGATATGAACAAAAGAATATTCGAGCGTGGTAAAAAAATGGCTTCAAAATGAAGCTGTGTCACTCTTCTGTGCTTAGTGCTTAGTGCTTACTCTGCTTAGTGTGTAAAACACTTGCAGCATTGTGGGTGCTGTGGTTTAAATGCTATTGGCTTGTGAACAGCAGTGAAGGCTGTGAAAACAGTAACCTGTCCCCACACACCCTGCCCCCACTGCAATTAGAATATACACAAAGCACTGAAATCTTTAAAGTAGATGATCAGGTGTTAACTGGAGTAAAGTTAGCTTGAAGTTCAAGAATGATTTTGGCATGTGTGTAGCTTTTTCACAAAACCTCCTAGAGTTACGAAAACGCTTGCTGTGTGTACAAAGTACATTGTTACTGTTTTCATAGCCTGTTAAATAAACACAACCAAATTGAAACGCTTGGAGTTTGTAATGTAAGGGCGCTGTGAACGAGTTAAACTTCAATGCAGGAAAGATACTGATTCTATGGAAGCCCGTTTCCACCAGGGAGTAAAGAAAAACATGCTAGGGAGTGAAAAAAAAGGCTATGGTATTCTCTCTGATGCAGTGCAGTTAAAAAAAATATCTCTGATGCTGTTCCTAAATTAATATCATTTATGACCATCAGACGCTTTATGCTCCTTTTCTTTTTTCCAATGGATTGAACAGGGAGAGGCATTTCATGATGTACTTTTCACTGATAAAACAACAGTGGCTCTGGAACAGTTTTCAACCATGTCGTTTTATAAAGGGGAGATATGTGAACAAGCAAAACCCAAAATACCCACCGAAGTATAGCCTATTCTGCTCTGAGAAGAGTAGAGGGGGTGGAAAGTGCCCACGACAAGTCGTGGTCTTTAAAATGCATTTGGTTTGAAGGCTTTCTGTTTCCCTTGCTAAGATATGGACATGCGTGTTAAAAAAAAAATGGCATAAAAATGACAAAGTGAAGGCTGTGAAAACATTCACAATGTACTTTATACACAAAGCAAGTGTTCTCACAACTCTAGGAGGTTTCGTGAAAATGCTACAGGCGTGCCAAAATCGTTTTTGAACTTCTAGCTGACTTGACTGACCCCGGTTTTCATTTTCAGATTGTGAATCAAAAAAGGCATTTAATAAACACGCATTTGTGATTTTAATCAAAATGGGGTTAGACCATTAGACATGCAATACACTTCCTCGTGATCATCTTAGAATCTTTGTGTAAGCTTTAAGTTTTTTTTTTACTTTTTAATTATACACTTGAAACACTTGAATTTTGTAAATGCAACACACATTCCGTACAGATACAGTACAACCACATTCTCCTGTCTTCCCATGGTGTAAAACGAATTAGCAGGTGATTGAGATAAAAATGCATCGCCCATTGAGTGGAATGTTCTCATTTGTTCTCAGATATAAAAAGAGGTGATAATTCTTAACAATTCCGTGTCGCATTAACTAACTCTTCAGTTTATTCTGCCAGACAGTACATGAATATAATTATATCGTTATTAATTTGTTTAGGTACGTGATTCCATATTATATTCCCTGTTAATCAAATTCTAAAGGTATGCGTTTGTTTAATCCAATAACGAGCGAATTCACAGAAAAGGTTCACAAAGTATATAATCTTATTATGGTCAGAAGGAGCACGTAAAAACGTTTCCGAAATAACCACATGTAAGACTTTGATCCTTAAAATGTTTAGGGAGAAATGGAATACGGATGTGTATTTTTTCTTTAAACTACCAAGACCAGCAATATACAGTACAGTTTACATAATATTTTCATGTTCCTAAATTAATATATTTTATGAGCATGCGAAAGGTATGGTGAATCGGAGATTCTCAAGACTTACTTTGTGTGATTGGAAATGAATACGTGTTCGGATCAACTAAATACTAGTTACTTTTTGTCAATGAAAAAATAAAGTTTTTTCATTTGCAAAGACGATTACAAAGAATGTGGACCAGGGTAATACTTTGAGTTTACAGCTTGTCCAACGTCATTCATTATTAATACAATTAGTGATATCTTCAGTAAAGACTGAGAGCAGGAACATTCCTATTCTTTACTCAGCAACTTATTAAAAACAGCAGCCACGGTTTTTTACACAGAAGAGTGACACAGCTTCGCCTTGTGAATCTGTTTTTCCATGTTTACAAAGAAAGTGGAATACAGTAATACTACCTGCTATATAGATACATATTTTCTAGATATTTAGATCCTTAAATTAATATAATTATTTATTTCTTTTGATACATGATTCCATACTATATTCCCTATTATAAAACGAATAATTCCGGTCCTGAAATCTGATTGGCTGATACACATTCGAAGCCGTGCTATATTCTCTAATATACGCACACCCCGGAATTTTGACTTCACTGAGTGATAAAGAAATTTCAAAGACTACTTCTTAGCGTAAATAAAAAAGCTTGGATTCTCATGTATCTGATATCTTTTTCTGCTGTCTTTGTTGCGCTCTTGAGGATCCTTGTGATATTTTGAGCTCTCGTTGAATGATAAGTGTCGCATAGTTTAAGTCATTTTCATTCTTAGAAATTATGAAACACCCAGTTTAAAGCAAGGGAGTTTTTATGTCTGTTATAGTAAAAGAAAATTCCTGATGAACTAGGGATTGGACACTTTTTCAGTGCTTGTACAATCGATGGAAATGTTCAAATAAATGTGCTAAAGAAATAAACAAAAAACAAATCATTTATTCCTTTATCATATTGGCTAGCTAATGTCCTCTCTTTGCTAATTACTTGTGGCTGTGTTTCTGCGTTACGTAGCAACGAGGGACTATATTTTCAGGTGGAGGAATGTAAACAGCTTAATTTTCATGTTAAATAAATTTAAAAAATTAAAATTCATTCTATACAGAAATCACATATTTGGGGACCGTTTTATAAAACTTTTATGCTTAAAATGTTTAGGGAGAAATGGAATACTGGTCTGTATTTTTTCTTTAAATTACCAAGACCAGCCATATACAGTACAGTTTACATACAGCAATATGTTTATGTTCCTAAATTAATATCTTTTATGAGCATGTGAAGGACATGGTGAATAGGAGATTCTCAAGACTTACTTTGTATGATTGGAAACGAATGCGTGATCGGATCAATGAAAAGCTGTGGTGTTACTTTTTGTCAATTAATAAAATAAAGTCTTTTTGTTTACAAAGACAGTTACAAAGAATGTGGACCAGGGTAATACTTTGAGTTTATAGCTTGTCGAAGGTCATTCATTATTAACATTATTAGTAATATCTTCGGTAAAGACTTTGATGCATAAAATATTTCTGCATCATTAAAATATTTATGATAAAGGTGGTAGGTTGTGTACTTTTGTCCAACTAAGCAATCTTGCTTTCATAAAATATACCAATTTTTTTAATATATGATGATTAACATACTGTAATACAGTTTAAATTTAAAAGTCTAAAGAGTATACAACTTAAATTCTTAATTGAATAAAGATAGTCCCTCAGCAGTGATCAGGATTCAAAACCTAATGTTTTCTGGTGACAGCTCTAATGCTGTACAGGAGAGGTTAAGCTTTATTTTCTCCACCTGCCGGTTTTACAAGGTGATTCCGGATACTATTAACATAATCTAATTTGCATATGGTAGGATGCGGTATACTGTGACACGCCCACTGTGTTATACCACAGCATACCGCACTTGTTTTGAATGGCTGCATCTGTATACTCGATATAGAGACCATCACAGCTGTAGCTCATCAAACCCTCAATTCACTACACCTATGTTTTCCCAAACTGGCTGACAGCCTAGAGCTCATTGTAAAAACACTCAAGGACTCAATGAACACACAGCTTTCTACACAATTATGTGTAACATTCAAATGCATTCTACGTATTTCTAATTGATGAGACTTAAGCTAACATGATTTTATCTCTCAGATAGTTAACATTTACAAGTAAAAAAAAACTTGTATTTGGCTGCCTGTGATTAATATACTTTTTGATACAATTTGTCAAACAGTTATCTCTCCCATGGAACCGCTTACAGGAATGCCTTGTTTTATTGCTCAATAGTGACTTTAAGGAGGGATAAGATCACCCTCAGATTGGTATAGATTCTCTTGTAGAGCTCATTATAGGACACACAATGTATAGATCTGACAGGCAGGTGTCAGAGTTAGAGAGTAAATGCAAACTGAAATGAGTAACAACAGACAATTCAATTTAATCTGACTGGGCATAAAACAGCAACTAGCTATTCAATTTAAAAAATAAATTAAGATTCTTTAAAAGATTTATGCCAAAGTACAAGTACAAGTACCTTTTTAGAGCTTGAATAATAATAAATGTTGTTCAAGACATTCATTTGCAGAAACAACAGTGGATTTAATGAAAGCCTCTAGTATCATAGAAGATACAATATAAACAAAGAATTTGAGAGCATTTTTAAATATTATTAAATCAGGCTCATATATGCAATCTGCACAAATTAGCAAAAGACGACTGCTCTTTGGCTGTATAGTAATTACGAAAGACATTAATAAAGTTTTGGGTCACACTGACTGCAATCACTGCACAGCAATAATTCAGAATTCACCACTACAGGAGCCCTCAGTGCTCACTCACTCTTGGAGGTAGGTACCTTGCTCATAGCCATCACAGCTGTTAAAGCTAAAGGGTCCTGTCTAAAAGGATAGTTTTAAAATTACTTTGCTGTTGTCATCAACCTAAACTGAATTTAAACCCTGGAGAGTTGTAATGACACATGGACAGTTTTGTGGCCAAGAGAAGAAATAAAACAGAGATGAGGATTGTAGTGTGCTCTCACGAGGCACCAGTTCTGTAGGGTTTGGGCATTTACTGGGACAATTATGAATTGTAGCAGTAAATCACAAAATGATTCTTTTAATGGCTTTAGAATCCAACCATGCGATATAACTCAAACAACGCACACACACAGGTACTAATACACGAGGATACATTTATGAATACATAGAATATGCATGTAAACCTAACAGATCTTATCGAGAGGGTTATCAGAATACAAAAGGTATATATTCAATCAGTTACGAAGAGTTACATAAATCAAGAAAACATACGTTCAGTATATCATTCATTTAGACCGTTTCGTAATTGAACTTGGTTACAACTTCTACATTAGATACTCAAAACAAGTACATAACTCTTAGGAATTAAATTGATATCAACTGGTTGGGATAACAATTGAATTCTCGAGCTGTAATGCATTGAAGTTGAATACTCATCCAATCTCTGGGGATTCAGATCTCCTGCGGGCTCTCTGGCTCCGTGCCAGGCTGTGCTGTGGGGCTTGTGACGGTGCGCTGCTGATGCTCACTGACCGGCTAGTTAGTGTTGGCTTTAACTAGCAAAGTTTGTGCACAGGAGAAAAGATACTGTGGGTCAGCAAGTCAGGAAGAAGACCGGTTTGTTCCTGATGAAGAGCTAGTTCTGAATAGTGATTCAGCTGTCCACAGTTCCGACCTGTTCACGAGGCTTGCTGCTGATGCTAACCTTGGGTGGATCCTTTGGTTACGCGCTGGCCACCTCTGCTCTCGACTCTTAGAACAAAGAAAAGTTCTGGCACTCGGACACACTGGCCGTTCCGTGGTTGTCCGGGCTGAGTCTCAGGATGATCAGGAGGTGCGCTGCGAGAATGTCCTGCCCTTGGGAGCCATCTGCTCCTGGGCCGTCCTGCCCTGGAATTCTCATTTAGAATTCTCCTACTGGAATAGTCCCTAGAATAGTCTCCTACAGGCTCTCTGTGTTGCCTGTTTTTACCTGGAGGAACTTCAGCTCATTCATTGGCTAAAAGTTCCATGGGCATCAGAGTCCCACGTGGGTTACTCGGCCCTACCAGTCCCTGATTGGTTGATCAAGGTGAGATATGAGTCACTTACTCCTGACACCTAGGAATGCAGTCCAGATGTCCATCTGGCACTCCCTAGACAGATAGGCGCCAATGGATGACCATTGATCATGATAGCCAGGCTTAGCTAAGTGCATCCCCATTTGGGAGCTGTCCCTTATCAAAAGAAAACATCTTTAAATCAGCCTGCATGAATAGCTTCTCTGTGGCTGCACCACAGAGATGAACAGAGAGATGGGGCCTCATTTGGGAAGCAACACTTAATTCTGTCTTATAAACAGGCATTGCCGCTACAGGATATTAGGTCTTACAATATTAAAAAATAGCACCTACCATTTACACATATGCACCAAATAATTCTACATCTGATCAATGCTGTAATAAATTGGGAACTTCCATTCAGCACTATTAAACTGCTTGGTAAAATACAGATTCACAACAACATCTAAAACATTGTCAAATAAAATTGTGAGAAAAACTCTAAAATATATAATAATATAAATGACGGATTATTTTCTCCATCAGTGTGAAATGATGAAAGTAAAACACAACACAACGCAATCTAAATGGTACAGACAAAACTTTCACTACATCTGAAAAACAAAATTAAAATGTATAAAAGTTTTAAAGATCCCAAATAAAAGAGAGGTTTGTTCCAATAATTCTGAATGAATTGTATTTCATGACAAGTATAGCCTTACATTACCCCAAGAATATGATCCACTACACCTGATAGACTGATCCGAGGAATATTCTAAAGCTGAATGAGTGAAGTACAAAAATACAGTGTATAAAATCAAATTGCCTGGAAGAAGCTCAGAAATAATAGTCAATAATAGCTCCACTTTTGCCATTTCCCTGCCTCTGAAATCATAACTTCTGCATAAGGAAGGTTTGATTAAAAAAAAATATTTTTTGTTTCTGCAGATATTCCCCAGGTTGTGCTGTTAACTAAGGTGGATAACGCCTGTCCATTGGTAGGAAAAGATGTCAGGAAGGTGTACAGGAGTAAATACATCAAATCACAGGTGAGTTTAAACTTTGCTATTTAATATTAATGTATTACTGTCTCAAGTTACACTTTAATAAAGAGAATGCAAACCTGACCTTAATATTCAAGAAATACTCCTTCAAGGTTTGTACCTTATTAAAATATTGTAATCAGCTTAAATTACTTTTGCTGATTTGCTTCATAATCAGTTGCCATCTAGGCTCCGGCTGGAAGGAGACAGTAAGAGCTCTGAAGTTAAGGGATCTTGTTAGAGTCTAACGGCCTCTGAGACTCTCCGTGAGGTATAGTAGGCTTAGATTATGCAGGAGATGCATTACTGAGGTGGGTCTTGGGTCTGAGACAAGCAGGTTGCAGCCTCTTTGCTTGGCCCAGTAATTTAGAAATGTGTTGTTGAGGAACTGAAGCATCTTCTCACAAAAGAAAGGAGAACAGAGTCTGGAGAGCACAGGCTGTGTCACTAGTCTCCCTGCATACCAAGATCTGCAGACACACAGGCATTCACTGGGACATTTGACATTAATAGACATTAGATTCTTTGATGTTTACAGTATGTCTGCAATGTTTAAAGTACAATTAAATTCCTTGGACTTGTATGTTATATTTAATCAATCATCTGTCTTTCTTTATATTTCAGATAGAGAGGTTTCATCAGATATCGGGCATTCCTGTAAACTGCATTCTTCCCGTGAAGAACTACAGTGAGGAAATCAGCCTGAATGATGACATTGATGTCCTGGCCCTGACAGCAGTGCTGCAGATACTCAGATTTGCAAATGGACACTTACTAAACTTGACGCAAATGGGATATAAGAAATAAAGTTGTAAAGTATTAATAACTATGCACTATATTTTAGAAATTTCGCTGATGCATATCTAAATTAACAGCTAAATTAACTCAATTTTGTTTCTTGTTTTTCTGATATTCTCATATATTTTTTAGAAATTTGACAAGGGAAAAATGCCTATGTATAAGAATATGAACAGAAAAAATAATAAAAACCACCTAATGCTAATATGAATTAAATCATTCATGAGGTTCTGCTTTACTCCAAGATATAAAGTAGCCGATACTGTATATCATTTTATCAAGCAGCCCACTGAAGCTGGCCTGGCCAGTACCTGGACCTCAGAAAGCTAGGTTGCTGCTGAAAGAGGTGTTAATGGGACCAGGAGAGAGCACTCCTTGAGCCCTTGAAACCATGTACCCCTTGAAAACATGAATTAGGATCCCATGCAATTCGAAAAAGAAAGTACCCATTTCTCCACCTTCAAGATCTTTTTATAACATTACTCTTATAATACTTACATCAATGGTGCTCAGGTCCTTACAATTACTTTTTAATTCCAGTGTAACTTGTCTCCTGAGGCTATTTCAAAACTTAAAGTACAGCCCCAGTGGCATCAAGCCAGCAGAGCATGGATGGGATCATCAGCTGTTCCTTTGTCTTTCTATGTGGGAGTTATGATTCCACTGTCATACAGTTAAATATTCAATGCCTGGAGAATTCAGTTGCTATCCTGATACATGCTGATATCAATTTAATTAAAGTATCAGTTACTTAGGCGTATCTGAATTTGAGCATGTTAGTGAGACAGTCTAACAAGTTGGTGTAACCAATATTATATTAAATGCACAATACAACAGATGCAGCCATTCAAAGTGCGCAGCACAAACACGTACCGCAGGCATTCGGCTACATCATCGTGCGTCATCAAGATTAAAATGTCTTTACTGTGCCCATTTTAGTATTGAATATTTATATGGAATTTTACCACTGAAGGGAAATGTTAGTAGCTGAGCATTAAAAGAATAGGAGCATAAAGTGTGTGAAGGCCATAAACGATATTAATTTTAGAACATAAACATACAGTATTACAGTATGTAAACTGTATATGGCTGGTCTCGGTACTTTAAAGAAAAAACACACACAAGTATTCAATTTCTCCTTAAACATTTTAAGCATCGAAGTCTTTAACATGTGAAATAACGTGTATAAAAAGTTGTAGTTTTAAGCTTTTCTGCAAATACGTTCGATACCGGAGTAAATAAGAATACTTCTTGAATTTGATTAATAGGGAATATAATATGGAGTCGCGTATCTAAAGAAATTAATAACGGTATAATTATATTCATGTACTGCAACACAATAGTATACGCTGTACAATGTCTATTGATTCAGGTGGGTAGCTGCGTCAGCATGCGTAGGCTGCAAAGGAACAAGTAATAGGTTTATTTCATGCTGAAAAAAAGAAGAAAGAGAACACAACATTTCGTCCGTGGAGCCTTCTTCAGGTGTGAGAGAGACAGGGTAGTAGGCAAAGGTAAAGTAGCGGGAGAACAAAGGTTGGGATGGAGGAGGAGTGAGAGGCGGGAGCAGGGGACAGAAAGAGAGGCCAATCAAGAGGTGTGAAGTCAGAATGGGTGCAGAGAGGTTTGAAATGAAACTTCCAATGAACGGAGAAAATTTAAAAGAACAGTAGTCTGTTGTTAAGAGAAGGGAGAATGTGTGATCCTAGCTGCAGAATAATTTTGGTTTCGGTGGTCTTCCTGATGTATGAGTTCGGAACACCATCTTTGAGAACACAGACGGAGAGATTAGAGTGGTCGTGGCCGTCAGAGGTGAAATGAGAAACAATGGGCTTGGAGAGATCTTTAATCTTCACAGCCCTGACGTGTTCTCTGAAGCGGTCTCCGAATCTCCTTCCTGTTTCTCCAATGTAGATGGCTGGGCATTTACTGCAAGAGATACAGTAAATAAGGTTGCTGGAGGTACAAGATGGTGTCTGGGTGTTCCGGAATTGTCCTGAGGGGCCTTGAATGAGTGTGGTGGTGGATGTGTACTTGCAGGTGATACAGCGAGCTCTGTTGCAAGGGAAAGTGCCTGGTGTGGATGGTTGTTGAGGGTGGTCAAGGGAGCTGTGAACAAAGAGGTTACGCAGATTAGGTGGTCGACGATATGAGATGATAGGGCGATCAGAAAAGAGGGCCCCAATGGAGGGATCATCCTGTAGGATGGAAAAGTTCTGGTTAATGGTCCTGGGGATAGGATGTGTGTTAGGGTGGTAAGGAAGCACCAAAGGAATGCGGTTGTTACAGCGGGAGCTCATGATTGGGTTGATGGACCGGGGGGTGTTTTTGGCTCGGGCAAGGGCCCTGTTGCAAGGGAAAGGCACTTTCCCTTGCAACAGAGCTCGCTGTATCACCTGCAAGTACACAGCCACCACCACACTCATTCAAGGCCCCTCAGGACAATGCCGGATCACCCAGACAGCATCTTGTACCTCCAGCAACCTTATTTACTGTATCTCTTGCAGTAAATGCCCAGCCATCTACATTGGAGAAACAGGAAGGAGACTCGGAGACCGCTTCAGAGAACACGTCAGGACTGTGAAGATTAAAGATCTCTCCAAGCCCATTGTTTCTCATTTCACCACTGACGGCAACGACCACTCTAATCTCTCCGTCTGTGTTCTCAAAGACGGTTTTCCGAACTCATACATCAGAAAGACCACCGAAACTAAAATTATTCTGCAGCTAGGATCACACATTCTCCCTTCCCTTAACGACAGACTACTGTTCTTTTAAATTTTCTCCATTCATTGGAAGTTTCATTTCACACCTCTCTGCACCCATTCTGACTTCACACCTCTTGATTGGCCTCTCTTTCTGTCCCCTGCTCCCGCCTCTCACTCCTCCCTCCCAACCTTTGTTTTCCCGCTACTTTACCTTTGCCTACTGCCCTGTCTCTCTCACACCTGAAGAAGGCTCCACGGCCGAAACGTTGTGTTCTCTTTCTTCTTTTTTTCAGCATGGAATAAACCTATTACTTATCAATTATTAATCTCTAGTAAAATCAGTTCGCCAACCTCCTTGGTAAAACTGTGTTCATCTTCACCAGCCAAGGCCTGTCTTGACACATGACCTAGAAACGGAGAATCGACTTAATTGATGTAGCTAGACTTTCCAGCCTTGATCTGCCCAGTTATCATGATTCTTATTTGTTTTACTTCGTGTCTTGGTGTTAAGGTCCTTATTTCTTTCATCAGTCTTTCTTTCTCCCTGCAAACAAGAAAGAACACATCACACAACAAAGGAAAAAAAAATAATCCTAGAAGGATGTATGACCATGTTTCTACACTATTTATTTGTTAGATATGCACTGTTGAAACTACAGATGCAGCCATTCAAAAGAAGTGGGGTACGCTGTGGTATAATGCGGTGGGTTTGTCGCATCAAAATGCGGTATAACTCGTCATTTCGCGTCACACTGCAAATTACCATATGCAAATTAGATTATGTTAATAGTATCCGGAATCATCTTGTAATACCGCCAGAAGGAGCTAATAAAGCTTAACCTTTCATGTACAGCATTTGAGCATTTAAATTTAAACTGTGTATTACAGCATGTTAATCATCAGTCATTAAAAAGTTGGTATATTTTATGAAAGCAAGATTGCTCAGTTGGGCAAAAGTACACAACCTACCTTTATCATAAATATTTTAATTATGCAGAAATATTTTATGCGTCAAAGTCTTTACTGAAGATATTACTAATAGTATTAATGATGAATGACCTTGGACAAGCTGAAAACTCAAAGTATTACCCTGGTCCACATTCTTTGTAACCATCTTTGTAAACGAAAAGACTATTTTTTCAATGACAAAAATTAATACCACAGCTTTTCGTTGATCCGATCACGTATTTGTTTCCAATCATACAAAGTAAGTTTTGAGAATCTCCAATTCACCATGCCTTTCAGATGCTCATAAACTATATTAATTTAGGAACATAAACATATTATGTAAACTGTATATTGCTGGTACTGGTAGTTTAAAGAAAAAAAATACACACCAGTATTCCATTTTAAGCATCAAAGTCTTACATGTGGTTGTTTTGAAAATGTTTTTACGTGCTTCTTTAGACCATATTACTGTGCGTTTATATACTTTGTGAAAAGTGATCGTTTTAATCTTTTCTGCGAATACGCTCGTTATCGGAGTAAACAAAGCATACTTTTAGAATTTGATTAATAGGGAATATAAAATGGAATCGCGTATCTAAAGAAATTAATAATGATATTATTATATTCATGTACTGTTACACAAACAGTAGTATATGTGTATGGCTGTTCCAGTAGCTGTCGTGTGATGGTTTAATTGACTGACTTATAAGCAAGAAGTCGGGTGTTCAAATCCAGCTATTGCCATGAGTTTTCTTTTAACAAACATTTCTTCGAAAAACTAAAATAGCAAACTAAAATAGCAATAGCAAAATTATGGACACTCTTTTGACTTTTTTATATTTCTAAATATCACAACATGTTCATACTGTATGTACACAGTGGTACCGCAGGGTGTAGGGAGCAAATCCATGTGAGCCGAAAGCCCTACATTAATATTGTGCATTCGCCTGGTGCTGAGCAGTTTTCACATTTCTCTCTCTCCCTCCCCCCCGGGAGTGCCACCTGTGCCGAATTTCACTCCACTGTCTGAGTGTCTGTGTCTACATTGTTTGTAAACAAACCGGTTTCACAGGTATTTTCAAAGTAGAACAGGGCAAGTCTTCCGATGACAGACACTCCACCTCCCCGCCACGGACACGTTTACTTAGAAAAACTGATTCACAACGCAAAGTTGTTTCAGTCTTCTGTGTAAAGAAAATCGGTTTGAATACCATGGGTGCTGTTTTTAAGACGCTGCTGAGTATAGGAATTTTCCTGCTGTCAGCAGTATCGTGTATATAGCTATCAGTTACTTGAATGAAAACAGGACATAAAGAAAGGGTTTCAGAAATCAAACAAAGCTTTATTCCTGTGCTTACAGTCTGGGTAATTGGAGGCTACACTAGTATGATTCCTATCGTGATATACAGGTTTTTCACACGAAACCATATAGAGCAGTATTTCTCGCGTTGTGAACATGTCTACACAGCGATCCCCTAGGGTTCCAGTTAGTGCGTAATTATGCATAGATGAAAAAACAGAGGTTTATAAACATAGTTTTATATGCAAGCTGTGAACATTTTCACAAGTCGTGGTCTTTAAAATGCATTTGGTTTGAAGGCATTCTGTTTCCCTTCCGAAGATATGAACAAAAGAATATTGGAGCATGGTAAAAAATGGCTTAAAAACGACATAGTGAAGGCTGTGAAAACAGTCACAATGTACTTTGTACACACAGCAAGTGTTTTTGTAACTCTAGATGATCACGAGGAAGTGTATTGCATGTCTAATGGTCTAACAAAAACTACAGTATGCTTAAGAGTTGTTAAACCAGATTTTATTTTTCGGCACAGCCAGCCGGCTGAACCACACAGACACCAGCTAGCCTGCTAGAGTGCCACAATTTGCACTCAACCACATCCCAGATCACAGATCAGTCCCAGTGTATGAGATATTACTGTTTAATCTTTGATCTGAGCTTTAATAGAGAGCTTATCTATGAAAAATAAATCTAAATAGTGAGAAAGCTAAGATTAAAGTGAATTAAGGGACTTAGAATGCAAAGATAATGATTTACATTGCATTGTCAGATTGTGAATCAATAAAGGCATTTTATTATACACGCGTTTGCTATTTTAATCAAAATGGGGAAAATGGGGTTAGAATTGCATTAGACACGCAATAAATTTCCTCGTGATCATCTTAGAATCGTTGACTAAGCTGCAAGTTTTTTATAGCATTCAGAAATACAATCGAGAATAGTTTTGTGGTATATGCATAGATGAAACTTTTCTAAAATGTATAACAAAATTAAAGAAGATTAAAATCTGTAATCTGTAATCTTTCCACATGTAATGTCATTAGAAAGTTCAAGTAAGTTCCTGCTTTGTCTAATGATGGTATCAAAAAAGAAACCTGTGCTTAATGATAATTAAGGGATTTAGAAGTCAAAGAAAATTCAACATGAGTCTGAGTCACTGTGTCCTTCCTATATAATAATGACACAATATGTCTTTTATGTGTCGCAAAAAACTGACTTGCTTTAACAAAATATAGTTACTAATCCTTTAGCCTGGCAATCTATCTGAATGCCCAACTATCTGAGAAGCCCTCCGTGAAACCAAAAGAACCAAAACTGAATGAGTGTTGATAATAAGAGAGAAAGTGAAATAATAAGAGTCCCTGTTACCCCCATTTTGATTTAAATCGCAAACGTGTTTAATTAAATGTCTTTATTGATTCACAATCTGACAAATGAAAGGTAAATCATTATCTTTGTCTTCTAAGTATCTTAATAAACTTTCAGCATAGCTTTCTCCCTGTTTAGATTTATTTTTCTTGGGATTTTGGGATCAAACGTGGAAAGCTTAGATTGTTATCATTTTTTTAAAATAAATTTTAGAAAAGTGTCATCTATACTAAAAACTGTATTTATTTAATGCCACTTGATAGTTATATTATTAGAGATAAGAATTCAAGTTGATACTGTTTACACTTTTAATTATTTTAAACTGTATTACAGCATTGTACACATGCTTAAAAGAGAAGAGAGAAAAAGCAATGTTTCAGCTATGAAGCCTTCGTCAGGTGTGAGGGTCTTCAGCTCAAAATGCAACACTAAACTTGTTAATGCGACACAGAAGATATTACTATATGAATGATGTAGCGTTTTTGGCTCATGTGGGTTTGGACCCTACACCATGCGATACCAATGTGTACATATAGTATGAGCATGTTGTGATATTTAGAAATATAAAAAATGTCAATATACTGTAGTGTCCATAATTTTTGCTATTTTAGTTTTTCAAGAAATGTTTATTTGTTAAATGAAAACTCATAGCAATTGCTGGATTTAAAAACCCAACCTCACACTTATAAGTCAGCCACTTAAGCGATCACACCACCGATAAGGTCATCTGCAAAGCACTGAAACAGCAGAACAGCCCCAAAACCAGCATATCCACTTCTAGACATTACATTGACATTAACAGGGACACTCTGAGCAAGCGTCTGAATGAACACACTTGGTCTGTGTACTTCAGCCCTGTGTCTAAATGTGGAGAGAGGAGTGTAGGGGTTTTGTGCATTTGCTGGGACAATCATTAATTGTAGCAGTAAATCACAAAATGATTCTTCGAATGCTATTAGAAAATCAAACTTGCGGAACAACCCTGCAACGCACACACGCGGATACTAATACACGAGAATACATTTATTAATACATAAAATGTGCATTTAAACATAACAGATCTTATCGTGAGGGTTAGGAGAATAGAAAACGTAGATATTTGATCACGAAGTGTTACAAATACCAAGAGACACATACATTCAGTATACCACTCATTTATACCATTTACCACGTTAAAGAGCTTTGATCACAACTTCTGTAATTCAGAATGTTGAATACTCATCCAAATTATGTGGATTCAGATTTCCCACGGACACAAAAGAACAGCAACAGGCTGTTGCTGTGTCCAATCAGCATCCTCTGACCCGGTGCCATACAGTCCTGGTGCGGCTGGAGGTGTGGGAGAAGGAGGGAGACGTTCCAGCGGAGACATGCTGGCAATGACTCTCTGAAGACCGGCTAGTTAATCCCTGCTGAACGAACAGAGTTCGTGCACATGAAAAGTGACTGTGGGTCCGAGCAAGTCACACTCTTTAGACGGGAAGAAGACCGCTTTGTTCCCAAAGTACTGTAGAGCTAGTCCTGAATACTGAGATTCAGCTGTCGACAGATCCGACAGTAGTTCACTCGTAGATCAAGCGAGCATTCACAGTGGGTTACCGGCGGTTCACGAGGCTTGCTGCTGGGCTAACCTCGAGTGGATCCTTTGGTTACGTGTGGGCGACCTCCGGTCTCGAATCTTAGAACGGAGTAAAGTCCTGGCACTCGGACACACTAGCCGTCACGTGATTGTCTGAGATGAGTCTGAGAGTGTCCTGGAGGGGCACCTTCTGGGCCCTGTGCTGCCTCTTTTATCTGGAGGAACTAGGGTCATTTATTGGTTGAAAGTTCCGTGGGCATTTGAGGCAACCGTGGGGTTACCCTGCCCTACCAGTTGCTGATTGGCTGATCAAGGTGGAGGATGAGTAACTATACTCTCTGACCTTAGGGTTGTAAACCTTGGGATGAGACTCTCCCTTAGAATCTCCCAGACAGAAAGGCGCCAGAGATGACCATTCATTGGGGCGGCTGGAGAATCTCAGCCTTGGGAGTTGTTCCTTATCAGGAAACTCTATCACACAGAAAAACACCTTAAATCTGAGCCACATGGAATGGCCTCTCTGTGTCCAGCACCGCTAAGATGAGGGAGAGAGGAACTGGCAAGGGAGCAGCAAACGTAATTCCTGTATTATTAATAAGCCTTGCTGCTACAGGAGGTTAATGGAAAGTCTGTGTCTGTGCTGTTCACAGGGTGAAGCTGAACAGACCGGGGTCAACAATGTCCAGTGGTGTGTCCATGAAGAGTGACCAGTCAATGGATCCACCAATACAGTTCACTGATGGAACCTTCATTCCTCACCCCAGGTGGGATCACTGTTGTCCATTGAGTGCATCATGAGATGATCAATAAAAATACTGCTGAATATTTTTATTTATATACTATTTTTCCAAAGCCAAAGATGCTTGACATATGTGGGTGATGCTGATTACCTAGTGTCTTTCAGGAAAAACACAGACTGAGATCCTTGGATTAATTAGCTACTAACTACCAAGCTGACCAGGTGGACCCAATCATTCCTTTAATGATTGTAGTTTAGCTTGTAACCGTGGACACTATAGGTACTTGCATCTTTTGAATTTTCTGATTTTCACATTCTGGATGTGATGAATTTCTGCCTGCTTTTACAAGGTTAATAATTTAAGTGGACCAGAGAAGGATTAATAGGTAATTGAATTTACAGGATAATGTGACTGTGTGAAGGACCAAAAGGGAGATGAGAAGATTTATCAGTTAGACCGACATCACCAGCTACAGTACACGATTAATATGTGACTTCATCTGAGCAGCTCTGACTCTCCAGTAGAAAAGTGACTCCAGGCTCTCTGAGCTGCTCCAGTCTGGAAACCAGCAGAAACACCCTGGAGTTCAGGCTCAGGTTCACACACTGGGACTGTGTGCTGCCCCCTGCAGGCTCTTTCCTTCAAGCCATGAAGAGGGAAAGGGGCTGTGAGCCTGGATGTGAAGTAGAACAGCCTCAAAACCAGCATATCCACTTCTAGACATTACATTGACATTAACAGGGACACTCTGAGCAAGCGTCTGAAAGAACACACTTGGTCTGTGCTGGACAGACAGGGGTCACCAATGCCCAGTGGTGTGTCCATGAAGAATGACCAGTCAATGGATCCACCAATACAGTTCGCCTTTATTCCTCACCCCAGGTGGGATCACAGTTGTCCATTGAGTGTATCTCTCAACTGGTCATGAGACACAATTGTTTGACCTGGATCACTTCTCCATTTCTTATTTCCTTTGCTCTGTGAAACATTTAAAAATAATGAAGAATTGACAGATAAAAAGTACTGAAAAAATAAAATTATATTTTCTTACAACTAAGGGATGAAACAGTGAGTATGCAGTGTTGTTATGACCACACACAGCAGTGTTGTTATGGACACACACAGCTCTGGAGGAAGAGTGAGCTGTAATTGACCACAATAGTGAGGAGCAGTAGAATATAGAACCTTGATTCTCATAACATTTCTCTGCCTTTGAAGTTATCTGCACACCATGTGTGACAGAGGAAGAGGGCTGCAGAACCATCTCCCAGCTATATGTCCATGACTTTTTTCCTCTTCCTGTCTTGAAGTCTGCAAGGATCCTTTTTTTCTCTTGTCCTGAATTCTTGTGCTTGTATTTTGTTTGTGTAAGGAGCTGTACAGAGAGATTCTGCGTGAATTTTGTGACTCTCGGTCTTTGAGTTCAAGGCACAATATGAATATTTTGGTCATTCACAGGTCTGTTGGGCATGGAGATGTTTTCTGTGACTTCTGCCTTAAGAAGATGGTCAGGGCTGTGAAATACTGTTATGTCTGCCCAGCCTCCTACTGTGAAATACACGTCCGACAGCACTACACAGTCCCAGCTCTGCAGAAACACAGACTGGGGGACATCAGTGGAGACCAGGACCTCAAACTGTGCCAGAAGCACAGAAAAGCTCTGGAAATGTTCTGTAATACTGACCAAACTCTCATCTGCAGCCTGTGTTCAGTGCAGGAACACAGGGGACATGACACCGTCTTTATGTCAGACCAGGGACTGACACAGGTAAGAGGCTTCGGTCACTCATCTGCTATATAAAATCAGACCTGTGCTGAATATTGACACTATTTTCACCAGCTCATTTTACTGTTAAACTCTAAACACTGAGTGACTCTGTGTGTCCCTGTGCTCTCTTCCAAAAGACAGAGATAAAGAACTGTAGTGACTAGTGAGACAGAATTAATACACATTCATCACTGAGGGCAGTTGGGTGTCTGTGTGTTGTTTTATTTCACATGTACAGTGTAAAATATTAGTGACCACAACCCACTATCTCAGTGCGGATACACCAAGGAATGGTCTCTCATTCCTACTGTAGAGTTGTTGTCACTATGGATGCCATCATTGTGTTAGTATGAAAGCTTCATACCTCTTGATTCCTTTAAAATCTGCCAATTCTACCTATTTCTGAGTCTCACCCTTCTCTCTGTACTTTATGCTCAGGATGTGAGGAGAGATGTGATACGAGGATTCCAGGATACTGACCAAACAGGTTAGTGTGAAAGAGAGTGTGTTAGTGTGTGTCTATTTGTGGTATGCGGGTATGTGAGTGAGTGTGCATCTGTGTGTAGAAGAACAGACAGGTCAGTGTGTGCAAACGAGCGTTTTCTGACAACTGCCAGGTATCAGATATAGTAATTTAAAGTTTCATACACCGATTTTAAATATACTGTATAGTATATGCAGTTTATTTATTGATATACCGCCTGTCACAATTGACCCACTGAGCAAATGGGAGGATGGACCCTGTGTGGTACCTCAGGTGGTCAGGAGACTAGAAGATAGCTTCCAGAGTAAATGAGGACTAGGCAAGAGACATGGGTCAATGGTAAGTTCCATGGGTCATATTGTGAAGAGTAATAAGAAGGCTTCCAATCCAAGAGAGGGCTAGGCATGGGACATGGTCAAAGGTGAGCTCCATGGTTTGTAACAAGAAAAGCAAGGTGAGGGTTTAGAAACTAAGGCAAGGTAGGCGCTCATGAGAACAACCAATACCAGGCAAAGAGTAAAGGGTTTTGGAGGGTTTAAGTATTGTGAGAGGAAGAAGGTGCACTGATCGATGGAGTGTCTCAGTTGGCTGATTGGCAGGAGCGGTGTCATTTGGCAGAAGTGCTCAGGGCTGGAGTGTAATTAGCGCGAGTGGGCTTCCATGTGAGAATGTGGTGGGATGAGGGCATGACACTACCAAAACATTTACAAGAAACCAAAATTAGTAATTGAATATATTTGTGAAGAGATCTGCTGTTATATGAATCATTGATTGTTCTCCTCCCAACAATTATTATTAAAGAGTAAATAATTATTAAAGAGTAAATAATTTAAAGTAAGTTAAAATACACTAATAATATACTAATGTTTTATTATCTTACGTGTAGGTTACATCCTTCTCATATGTCAGTATCATGGTTAAATCAAGTTCATTTCTCAAAGACAAGTAAATATGCACTTACCATCATGTACTATTCTACCTTTGTATTTGATATAGTTCAACTCATTAGAATTATAATGTGATTAAAGAAGTATTATACACAAAGATCAAGGAACTGATCTGATGATGTGCTGATGACAGAGCTGAGCAGAGTTATCACTGTGGCTTCTTCAACTGCTTGTTCTGTGCAAAGAACCTACAAGTAAGACAATACATCAAAAATTTATTAGTTGGATACTACCTTAGGAAGCAGAAAATCACTTGGCTAGGATGTCATCAGGTATTATAATGATATTAACCTGCAGAGTCCTCATTGTTTCATCATCCAAATTGGCTGGTTAGCGATGTCAGATCTATTGTCTTGGGTCTCGTTCTCTTTGTAAAGGCAAGAGAAAGATTATTAGAAATCTTTAATAACACTTACAATGTTACAATGAGGTAGAGAAAAAATAGTGAATAAAAAAAGTTTTAAAATCCTATAAGTAGAATAATAAAATTCAAAATCTAGCATACACTTAAAAACAAACTACTATATATATATATTAAAACATTATCTTTAATTGAATTTATAAATAATAATTACATATAGGCAGTTACTAAAATAGACAATTACAGTAAAAAACAGAACAGAATAATCAATGGCTAAAACAATCATAACCCCCAAATTGTAAAGATATGCGAGAAACAAACCCAAGTTGGTTTGTTTATAATAAGAGGCATCTCAATTCTTTGTTCTCTGGCACAATTTTGGTGAAAAGAATAATAAATCAGGCACGCTAGAATGAACAAATATTTTTGAAAAATGAAAATAACTACAACATAAAACAGATTTCCTCAGATGGTAGTTGAATATTGGAGATCCTGCACACATTATCCCCTAACTTGATCTTGACTGGATCTTTGGTTACACATCTGAACCTGTATCATTGAATTTAACCATTTTAACCTTCATTCCGTCCATAACTGTATGCCTTCTTTAACCTTTTTGTACTTTTCGGGTAGTTAGGAAGAGAATATGATCTCATCTTGGTCATTTCCGGCCACTCCATCTTCTTGTTTACTGGCAGGCGACAATGAAACGACAGAGGCTGCTTCATCTGTGACAGCCTTCTCCTGTTCCACATATCTCTAGGAGTCCCTTTCTCCCAGATAGCTGACTTCCAAATGTGGAGCTTTTAATCTTCCACTACTAGCTGTCTTAACCAGAGACTGAGTTTACCCTGAAATTCAACTTACTCAAATCTGAGCAGGTATTTCTCTCAGACAGCCCAGTTCTCTCTCATCCTCATTAGATCAGGGTGTCTGTAGCCTTTCTCAATCTTCTGTGGGGCTGCAGCTAGAACCGGCCCCCTTCCGGGGTTTGATCCTTCACTAGGTCTCATTGCAAGAGCCTGAGTCTCACTGTTAAACCTGACACTGAGGATGTTAACAACTGTTATACAGTACCTGACAGAGAGATCTGACTCCCCTGAGCCGACAATCAAGAGTCAGAGTCTCTCTATGAGACTCTGTTTCTCTCTGCTACAGCAGGCAGCAAGATTCTGACTTCCTTGAACAGTCAAGGATTATTCAGTCTCTGAAAACTTACATCAAGAAGTCTTGCTTCACACAGGTGATTCTAATTCCCTAATAGCCTCATAAGGATTTAATACATATTCTCCCTATGGAAGCTATGGAATATTGATTTAAATATGGAAGCTAACTAGTGTACCAAGAGAAAACCTACAGTATATGGACATTAAGAGATCACATAGACTCCACAGAGAATGCCCAGTCCAGAATCCAACCTACAATCCAATCCAAGAGCTGTGAGGCAGCAGCGCTGTCTGCTGCAACACGTTGTCACTGTGCAGGTACAATAAGACCTAGTCAAGTCAATAAAGCCTGTAAATGCAATCAGTAATGTAACAACAGGGTTAGCTAGAAAAGCAGAGCAAGAGTCACATAAGATACAAAGAAATAGAAGTGGACAGACAGTATTAACTGTGTTAAAAGCATATTGACATGTTCATAGGTTTACTAAAGGAGGGCAAGTTCATAAAGGAGGGCAAGTAGTGAATATCATAAAAAGCACAAGAGGAAGCATGATTTTACTAACAGCATAATTTTATTTTTAAAGAAAATTAAACAAACTTAATAAAATGAATAACAAAGGAAATTTACAATACAGTAATTAATATTTATTATATATATAATATAATTATATTGTTATTGATTTCTTTAGATACGCGATTCCATATTATATTCCTTATTAATCAAATTCTAAAAGTATGCTTGTTTACCCCGGTATCGAGCGTATTCGTAGAAAAGCTTAAAATTATCACTTTTATCACAGAGTACTGTATACTGTATAAACGTCCAGTTCAGTAACATGGTCAGAGGAAGCAAGGAGCATGTAAAAACGTTTCCGAAGTAACCACATGTAAGACTTTGATGCTTAAAATGTTTAGGGAGAAATGGAATACTAGTGTGTATTTTTTCTTTAAAGTACCGGGGGCAGCCATATACAGTTTACATAATATGTTTATGTTCCTAAATGAATGTCGTTTATGACAGATGCATTATGCTCCTATTCTTTTTATACTCAGCTACTAAAATTTCCCTTTAGCTGTAAAATTCCATATAAATATTCAATACTAATAAGTGGATTAAAATGTGAACAGTAAAGAGATTAAATGATTAAAACTTTTCACTACCGACCAATGCACCACGAGTGCCCCTGTCGGTCATTTTGACCAGCCAATCACGTACCGCAGTACGGTGCGGTGGCTTGTGAGTAGTTGCGTGCGGTACGGGTTTGTACCGCGAACTTTGAATGGCTGCATCTGTATTTGCTGGGGTATGGAAGTTTGCCACCCCTGTGTCCATGATTTGTGGACTTGGAGACAGCTTATGACTCTCTACCCTGGGGTATCTTGTTGGAGGTGCTGTGAGAGTATGTGATGCTGGAGCTGCATCTGTGTGTCATCTGGTCCCTGTATTTACAGAGTGAGAGTTGTGCCTGCATTGTAGGTGTTAACACAGGCATGTTAAGGTGTGTGTTGGACACACCAGGGTTGCATCTTGTCTGCTCTCCTGTTTGTCATCTTTATGGACAGAATATCAGGGAGCAACTGAGGTTTGGAAAGTCTCTGTTTTGGGAACCTGAGGGTAGTGTCTCTATTGTTTGTGGATGATGTTGTCCTCTTTGCCTCATCTGATTGTGATCTGGAGAGGCTCACAGCTGAGTGAACCTCCAAATCTGAGGTCATGGTTCTCTCTCAGAAAAGAGTGGCTTGCTCTGTCCTTGCGGCCCAACTGGAAGAGTTAAAGTACCTCGGGATCTTGTTCACTAGTGATTGACCCACAGATTGGTGCAGCAGCTAAATGCAGATAAAATACTGAACCATGGTGATGAAGCAGGAGCCGAGATTTCAGATCAAGCTTTCAGGTCTCTGGTCAATCTTCCCTGTCCTCACCTATGGTCACAAGGTCGGTAGTGACTTTGGGAAGTGACTGAAAGAATGTAGGTACAAGCGGCAGAAATGAAGTTTGTCCTTATGGATGGTGGGCTTACTCTCCATGAGGAGCTCAGTGGGCTGGGAAGATCTGGTGTGGAGTTGCTGCTTCCTGGATTGAGAGGAGGCACTTCAGGTGTCGCAGGCATCTGGTGAGGATGCCTTCCTGGCATCTTCTGCTGGAGGTCTATCAAACACAGCCCACTGGGAAGGGAACCTGGGGCAGACCCAGGACACACAGGAGGGATTATACCTCCCACCTGGCCTAGAGGTGCCTATTGCATTCTCTAAAAACAGAGAGAGATATTGGATCCTGTGCAGAGAAAGGAGGATGAAAAAGTAAGGCCAGGAGCATAATCCAGAGAACATAGTAATGTAGAGAACTGAATTCCAACAAGTACTTCAGGTAGGTGGTTGCGTCAGCATGCGTAGGCTGCAAAGGAACAAGTAATAGGTTTATTCCATGCTGAAAAGAGAAGAAAGAAAACACAACGTTTCGGCCATGGAGCCTTCTTCAGGTGTGAATGGCTCCATGGAAGGCTCCAAGGCTCCACACCTGAAAAAGGCTCCACGGCCGAAACATTGTGTATTCTTTCTTCTCTTTTCAGCATGCAATAAACCTATTACTTGTTCCCGAATTCCAACAAGCCAGGTATCCAAAAGAGCCAAGTGTAAAAGCCAAAGATTAGATCCTTAAACCGTAGTCAAAAGGCCAGGCAGATTTCAAGAAGCCAGGTATGGGAAATCTAAAAAGCCAAGAGTAACAAAACCAGAGATGAAATCCGTAAACAGTAGTCAAAAGGAAAAAGCAGCTCAAACAGGGCAGTTTATGTTCGGCCAGGGTGTCCTAAAATAGGGAAGTGCCATGGGGTGTGGTGATAGGACAGGTAAGCTGGTTGGTTAGGTGCTTCGGCGGAGTCTATGCCTTGTTAAAGGGACAGAGTGTGATACATGGGATGTAAGAGCGCCTGGGGATCCCTCCAGGGGACCGGAGGCTGTTATTGGCGAAAGAGAAGTCTGGTCCACCCTGCTCAGCCACTTACCACCGTGATCCTCACCAGGAGTAAGCAGCTGGAAAATGATGATGTTGATGAATTTTATTACTTCAAAACATGTAGTTCAAATTGATAATGAACCTTTGATTTTGTAGGTAAGACCACAATTGTTTTCCATATGTCTGTTCATCTGATTAGTGATATAATCATACCACTCAATCCAGTAAGTGTATAGAATTGAATTTCTGAAGTAGGTACTGTAACACATCCTGTTGCCTTATCCTCTACCGAAGATCATGCTGGGGATTTCTTTAGTGAATCAGTAGCCTGGACTGTGCCTTATGATTCCTGAACATGGACTGCATTGTGTTCTACTGAGAATAACATTTAGAAGTTCTGCAGTTAATGATCCTCAATGCCGCATTGATACTGTACCTACAGTATCTGAGTGAGATTGTACCCTGTTGTACTCTAAATGCAGTCATGAAGAGGGCATTTGGTCCATCTTGCATATTTTGTGGTTTTAGATGCTGAGTGAAATTAAAATTTAATTCAATTATTTTTTTTAAACATCTTGGGTATCAAGTGACTTGGAAACTTGATCCATATACACACCACTCCTTGTATGGAGCAATGTTTCTCATACTCAATACTAACATTGAATTTCTTTTCAATTTCATGAGCCCAGTGCTGGAGTACTACAGTGCTGCTAGTGCTGATTTCCCTCCAAAGCCATTTACAAAAACCTAGTAAACTGTCTGCCATGAGAGATTTATTAAATTATTGGGAAGCAAATTGCCTGACAGATATACTGTAAGTGTGAAAACACCATCAGTCCTGCTGCTCCAATATACATTTTATTCTGTACTCTATCTTGGTCTGGATTTGATGGTTCTTTATCCCTGTCACTGTTTTATAGATGAAGCCCTGACAAGAGTCCAAGACAAATTGAAGTCCAATCTGAAGAGGAGGTTTGAATGCATATTTGAAGGAGTTGCTGAACCAGGGAAGAAAACAGTCTTCAATGACATTTACACAGAACTTTATATAACCGAGGGAACTAGTGGAAGTGTCAGTGTTCAACATGAAGTGTGGCAGATTGCAGCATTATCCAAGAAAAATGCCTCTCAAGAAACATCAATCAAGTGCAACGACATTTTTAAACCCTTAAGTAGCCAAAAAAAAGCCATCCGAACTGTACTGACAAAGGGGATTGCTGGCATTGGAAAAACGGTCAGTGTGCAGAAGTTTATTCTGGACTGGGCAGAAGGAAAGGAAAACCAAGATGTTCACTTCATTTTTTTTCTTCCCTTTCGAGAGCTAAATTTGATAAATGATGATGAATATAGTCTCATTGGACTCTTCCAGCACTTCTATCCTGAAATGAAAGAAATTGGTAATATTGACTTAGGTGATAAAAATGTTTTACTCATCTTTGATGGTCTAGAAGAAAGTCAGCTTCCCTTAGATTTTCAGAACAATAAGATCTGGCGTGACATAACACAGACAATGTCACTGGATGTGCTGCTGACAAACCTCATCAAAGGAGATCTATGTTCTTCTGTTCATGTCTGGATAACATCCTGGCCAGCAGCAGCTGGACTGATCCCTGCCGAGTTTGTTGATCGAGTGACCGAGGTACGAGGTTTTAACGATCAGCAGAAAGAGGATTATATTAGGAAGAGATTAACTGATGAGAGCCTGGCAGGCTCTATTATCACACATATCAAGTCATCAAGGAGTCTCTACATCATGTGTCACATCCCACTCTTCTGCTGGGTTTCAGCAACTGTCCTGGAGCAAATAATTGGAAAACAAGGCTGTGAGGTCCCGAAAACTGAGACGGAAATGTACACACAATTCCTGATAATCCAGACTATCAAGGGACAGAAATACCTCAAGAGAAGTGAGGGATGTATACCAACACTATTAGAGTCAGATAAAGATGTCATTATTAAGCTGGGGCACCTGGCTTTTCAACACCTGGAAAAAAACAGTTTTGTATTTTGTAAAGAAGACTTGAGAGATTGTGGCCTTGATGTCACCCAAGCTTCTTTGTACTCTGGTTTGTGTACTGAAATATTTAAAGAGGATTCAGGACTGTTTAAAGAGAAATTTTATTCCTTTATACATTTGAGTATGCAGGAGTACTTTGCTGCTCTATATGTGCATCTGCAGTACTCAAATAATAAAATCAATCTTCTATCTCAAAGCAGAAAAGAAATCCAAAAAAGGAAAGGTGAAGAAATGCATGTGTTTGACCTGCACAGAATTGCATTGGACAAAGCTGTAAATAGCAAGAATGGGCACCTCGACCTTTTCGTGCGCTTCCTTGTTGGCCTTTCACAAGATTGCAATCAGAAGCTCTTAAGCTTCCTCTTCACACAATTAAAAAGCATCCAACAGAGCCAAAAGAAAACAATCAACTATATTAAAGAATTGATTAGGAAGGGCCCCTCTCCAGAGAGAAGCATTAATCTCTTTCACTGTTTAAATGAACTGAAAGACACTTCCCTAATGGAGGAAGTCAAACAGTTTCTTAGATCAGGAAGTCTTTCAGGAAGATGCCTCTCACCTGAACAGCTGTCAGCACTGGCGTTTGTGTTGATGATGGCAGAAGAGCCGTTGGATGTGTTTGACATGAAGACATACACAACATCCATGGATGGCTGTTTGAGGCTACTGCCACTCATCAAGTATTGTAGACAAGCTCTGTAAGTGATGCAACAAGAATGTCATTTTCGGCAATAAATTCATTTTCTTAAAGTATGATTATAATCATCCACCTTTTGAAATGTCTTCTTTTAAACTGTGACAAAACTGAAGTCATGCCTCTGAGCACCTCCAATCAGCTATCTAAAGCCAATGTAGTAACCCTATATGTCAGTTGAAGATACTTGATTCAGGCTTCCTATCATCTCAGTATTTTTCTGATTTATTATCTTCCTACTCCCCCACTTTGTAATCTTTGTTAATCTGATTATGGTATCCTGACTGCCCCTCCAGTTCGCTCACACTGTATAGATGACAGGGCCTTCTCCTGCTGCACCACAGAGCCCTGGAATTCTATCCCCATGAGTATAAGAGAGTCACCTTCACTGAGAGCATTCAAATTCAGACTCATAAACTTCATCTTAGAAGAAGTATTTTCAGGGAATGCAAGTAATTATGAAAATACCCTGATGGCACTTCTTCAAACATTAAATGCTACAGTACATACAGTACCTCTCACTGACTTTGAAAAAAGAGAGAATTATTGCATAAAGATAAATATATTATGTAGTTGACATGTTTAAGTGTAAAATAGAGGAGCTTTTCAACTTTCCATGTCATATTGTAAAAGCCATAAACTACAATATAATCTTGAACTATACAGATTTCTTTAGGGATGTGTTATAGAGCAGCCAGAGTTGAAGTGTCAGAAGTAGGTTAATATGCAACGGGGTGGCCTCAGGACACTCCAGATACTTGGAGAAAATGCATAATATTAATATGCAGGGGGCTATTAGGGAATAAGCAACACCTATTGGTAGCAGATTTACCAGTTTAAGAGTACAATGAGTACAGTCTTAGTTTTGGGTTAGACCCACACTGTCAGGGTAAGTGAGAAACTTACACTAATGTCACGGGGAGACTCCTGAGACACTGAAAGACCAGAACCCAAAAGGGGTTCAGCAACAGCCCCAGAGGGGAATGGGGCACTAAGAGTCTCGCAGTGAGGCTCCTGTCTGTCTTGGTCTAGACCTGTGTAATATAATAAATGCAATCTTGCAGTGAGATTGCAAATAAACAGTGTTGTGGTAAGACTCTAAGTTCACACAGTCTGATTTATTGAGCTTTGTAGTAAGTTCAGGAAATCATGCAGCGAGGCTGCTGGTTATTTTACGAGTCTCAAGGGGGAGAACTCATGTAACAAAGTTTACAGTTCAGGTTAGAAGTCTCATGTTGAAACTGTTAGGTTGTAAGGTAACAGAGAGAAGGGGAAAGTTTTCAATAACACAATTTCTTGTGTCAGCTCACTGTATAGAAACAAGGCAGTTTTGAGAGCATACTGACCAAAATGGAAACAAACAAATTGATGATCGTTTCCACTGATTGTATTTGTAGGTAAAGAACATTAAAAATGGAGGTATCAGATGGGACAAATTTATGATGTCCTCTTTTGTATCTGAATCCTAAATCAGGGGCCCATCTTAACTTAATTTCTAAGAACAAGACTCACAAGAGTTAAGTTGTACCAAGGTTATGGAATTGCTGTATGTGCTTTTGACATTAAATTGTCCTTACCCTCCATTTCACCTTTCTTCCATTCCAAAAAAGCAACAGGTTTTCCTTTGAAAGCAGGATTTTAGGCCTTGAAGTGAGGAACATGTGAGGTTTTTATTGCTTCATGTGATACCATTTCTCTTTTAACACATATTGTATGTATAAGGAGCCATACTTGAGACTGAAAACACTTTTTGCAGTTTCTTGGCAATTTGCCTCATCTATACTGTTCTCCTCCCTGAACCTTAGAACCTCAAAAACACATTTAAGCTGTCAGTTTCCTAGACATCATATCTGATTCATAGCTCTTTGACATAGCAGTTATCTTGTAACTGTCTGTTTGTTACCTTTTCTTCACAGAGTCTGAGACCATTAGAATACTGTATTGAGAATTGCCCTAAATTTAATAACAAATACATTTAAAGTGCAAATAAATTCATATTATTACTTTATATTAATATATTAACACTTAATACTAAAATATTGATCATTATTTTATAATTTTTTTATTTCTCTGTACAGGCTGGACCACTGTAATCTCACTGGTGAATGCTGTAAAGCTCTGATCTCAGCTGTTCAGTCAAACCCCTCACATCTGAGAGTGCTGGACCTGAGATCCAATTACTCAGCAGGCAAAGAAGTGAAGTTACTTTGTGCTGTGCTTAGGAATCCAGCCTGTAAAATGGAGACACTGAGGTGAGAACTGCAGGAGTTTAGGAGAGAGGTGACCTTGAAAGACATGCTACCATAGAGCTATGTGAACTTCAATTAATCTCATTGCTAAATCATTTAATGGATTTCAGCATCAGTTTCCTCAAAGTGATTGTGTACTAATTCTATTTGTTTATCTGATACTTTTTTCATATGATCAGAACATCAGGCAGTTGGCATAACTTCTCAGAATGATCTCCGCTTATCCAGTGCTGTTGTGTTCCAATTATGTTAATGCAACCTGTTAACATCATGTAAACTTTAGTCACAAAGTAGCAATTAAGATATAAAAGCAGGTCTTTATAGTGAAAATAGACATGCTTTTTCAAACAAATGACTAACAGTAGGTCTTCTCCCATTTGTAGTCTTTTTATTCTGTGAATAAAGTTAACAGCTTCAAACTAAAATAAAATATTAGATTTATAGTAGCAGACTTGGAATGAAGATGGACTGTTAAAACATCTTATACTTTCATAATATAATCCAAGATAAGAAAGTTAGATTGATTTCTATATTTGTAATACTGTTTTACACCCTGGGTGAATTACAAAAATACAACACCAGAGTCCGATCAGAATGTTGTCTTTCTATGTGTTCAAAGGTGGGATAGTGATGAACCCCCTTCTTCTTATTTCTGTAGACTGTCTGGCTGTCAGATAACAGAGTGTGGCTGTGAAGCTCTTGCCTCAGCTCTCCAGTCGAGACCCTCAAGCCTGACAGAACTGGACCTGAGTCACAATTGCCCAGGGGACACAGGAGTGAAAAAGCTGTTTGCATTGCTGGAGACTCCAAGCTGTAAACTAAAGAAACTGAAGTAAGTAGAGAGTTCGGGAGAGTAAGACATCAGTCATAAAGAATGTAGCTGTTCTTATAACTTCTGTCTCATACATCTGTGCCCTTGTTTTCTATAATGTAATCGAAACATACATATACAGATGCCGCCACTCAGAAAACGTAGTATATCTTCCAAATGCCTCAAAAATAACACTATGCGGTAGTTATGTAATTCACTGGCCAAAGACAATGTTAATGTTAATAATTAAACTTAAAATTAAT
The DNA here is from genome assembly GCF_055471065.1 of Atractosteus spatula. Classification (NCBI taxonomy): domain Eukaryota; kingdom Metazoa; phylum Chordata; class Actinopteri; order Semionotiformes; family Lepisosteidae; genus Atractosteus; species Atractosteus spatula. Next base: position 13,491,128 of record NC_142729.1, read on the forward strand.
ATTCCCTATTAAGTGGTATTAAATTAGTATGACAACTTTTTTATAACAATAATGGAAAGTGTTCTTATTATGTATTCTTAGAAACTAATAAAACTTTATAGCTTTTTATGAAGCATATAAACTTTATATACAGTTGTTAGAACAAGAATGTCAAAACTTACACCAAAATAACCACCATAAGTTACAGAGTTAAAGACTATGATGCATAAAATGTTTGTGAAGAAGGTGGATTACTGTTTTGTACTTTGTTTTTTATATTTAGCTACCTCTACCATCTTCTGTAGGTACATTAGGTATATATTCCATATAAGAACATACTGTATGGCTTTAAAGCACTACAGTGCAGGATGTGTGAAGCATATTTTCATAATTGAAATGTAAAGTTAAATTGTTTCCTGATTACTTGTTGCTGAAATCTGCATTCAAACAAAATATAGATTAAGTAGGTAGCTGTATCAGCATGCGTAGGCTCCAAAGGAACAAGTAAAGGTTTATACCATGAAATGAGAAGAAAAGAAACATGTTTTTGGTCTTCGGGTTCTTCTTCTTCACATCCGAAGAAGGATCCACAGCTGAAACATAGTGTTTCTTTTCTTTTCTTTTCAGCATTGTATAAATCTTTACTTGTTCCTTTGCAAAATATGGATTATTTCGAAGCAAATGCAAACCTGAAAGAAGGCCACCGCGTTCACAACAAGCTATTTTTTATATATCCAACTGAGTAACTTGTTTTTTGTAAAATAGCCCTACTTTCTTTTTTAATTAATTTAATATTTAACACTGTGCTGTAATACACAGTTTAAAATAAAGAAGTCTTAACACTATACAACTTAAATTGTATAACTGGAAAAAGATTATCCCCAGCATTGGCTGGGATTCATTCAATTCATTCATTCTGCCTGCCTTTCTGGTGACTGCCCAAATGCTTCTACACACCAGGTTAAGCTTTCATTGCTCCACCTGGTGGTACAAAGTAGTGCAGTGTGACGACTGAATATTTTTAAAAATGTGCAACACCCCACAGCACTCGTGCTGCAATGTTCTGCATTATCCTCTGTGCATTCTGAATGGCTGGATCTGTATAAATATATACATCTGTACAATACTAGGCATTATCCAGAAAGATTCCTCCACAGAATCCAAATCTCTCTACTTCAGTATTAACTGAAATCACTTACAAAACTAGTATTTTATCCTATCCTATCAGCTACTGACAGTAAATATGAAGGATAAAATTCAGTGACCATCACTAAAAGAGGGGATTAGCCTCCAAATGATGGAATGTTACCCACAGGCAGCGAGAACTGAACGTTTAGACTAAACTGACTTTGAGTCTTTGTCTGCTGCACTGTGCAGAGACTATGCCCACACCCATACACTTCTGCTTTTTTGATTAACCTGCGATATCTGCTGTACTGACCTGATAGAAGCAGCAGCCAGGAGATGGTAGAATGAATTCGAGAGCAGGGTCTGCTGAAAAAATGCAGGGCAGGCAAGTGAAAGGAAAACTGACACAATCCTGAGACACAGTCAGACAAGCATGGGTCAAGCCAAGAGAAAGTGAGAAAAGCACAAAGGTGAATCCATAGGAGAGTCAAATAACAGTCAAATTCGAGAGTTAATTTTCCCCCTTTTCTCTTTTTTTTGTGGGCGGAACACACATTCCACAACATCAACCAATCAATTAAATCACAGGTGCCCAACCTTTTTTAATGTAAGATCTACTTTTTCGTTCGCCAGTCCAGCACTATCTAACACTATGAATTTGAAGCTCTGATATGGGAAAAACATACTGTAGGCACATCAGTACAATAGTGATACCCATCACTAAAATGACAGCAAATTAAAGCAAGTGGCTCATGCTTCAGTGAACAAGTAATGTTCCCCATTTTAGAAAAAAGAATATCTAAGCTTCGTCGAGAACACTTGTAATTTCTATTTACGTGTTGACACTGCTGATCATGTCAATTACATTTTTATTTTGTCCCTGCAGCTTGATATTCAGCTCATTCAGCAGTTTAGTCAAGTCTGTGAGGAATGCTAAATCCAGAAGCCATTGGTTATCCTCTAATTGGTCATATTCACCATGTTTAAACGACTTGAGAAACTCTTTGATTTCAGGCAACAGCTCTCTGAACCTCGCCAAAAATTTTAGTTTTTGAAATCTCCAAACAGTAAATCGGCAGCAAAGCTTCTTTTAATACCTTTCCTTTGCTGAGAGACCTTTTGTGCCATTCTGAGTGAGCCAAGACATGGTTCACTCAGAATGATGCGATAATTGCTGCTTTCCCTCTTGTATCCCTTGTGAAAACCAACTGCTGTGCTGGTAGTTGAGATTTTAACTTTTCCACTTTCCATAAATCACTTTTAATGGGAAAGACTACATCATCCGTTTTGTGTGTAGTTTTGAATTGTTGTTCTATATTTCCCTTTTTGGCATAGATGCTAGCATTGCAGATTAAACACCCACACTTTGAATGAGAAAGTACAAAAAATCATCATGCTCCCATTCCTTGTGGTAATGGCAAACTTTCGGTCTCTTTGCTTCATCATTTTCGCTCAAACACTACAACTATCAAATAGGCAATCAAACATATAAAACTGTTAGCGAATTTGTCACAGCTAGTCTGTTTCACTCCGCTATGCACTGTAGCAAATGTGGGGTTCGAACGGCAATAACCAGGAGAACATTCTTGGTTAGCACACACAACACTATTTACAGAGCTCCTGTAGCCTTTTTTTCAGTGGCAGCCAGCACCCAAGCAACAGAAACTTTTACAATGCAGTCAACAAGGGTTAAACACACACAAGGACAGTAAAATGTATGACTTACAGCATAGATCTGAATGGATGATTAGGCTATTGAAAAAAGTAAATAGTCAAATAGCCATTTATTTTTTGCCAAACATTCTTGCGATGGACTGGTTAGCACTCCTGCGATCTACTGGTTGGGCAACCCGAATTAAATAATTTTCTTTTTTATTACCTTATCCCCTCCTTCCCTATTATAGCTTTAAGTAAAATATACTGTATTTAATCTGACTACACCACCCTCAATAAAGTTGAGAGGACCTCTTTATTATGGTATTCAGCTTCTTTAATTATATTATATTTAATTATAATAATACAAATATCAATGTAATAATTTGTATGCTATATTTTATTATTTGAGAAAGTCTCTTTGTAAAAAGTAAAACCTATGTATTGGTCAGGAATCAAATTCAGACATTCCACATGACAGGCAAGAATTCTGCTAATGAACACAGCAACACATCATACAGCTTGGATGAGCTAAATTAAAAACCACAAGCACTGCCTTTTTTCATTTTCTACTAATTTTCAATGATACTACAAGTGTTTCTGTTTCCATTGCAACAAAAACAACAGAACAAAGTTATTAAAACAATCACGTAAAAACTGTTCCAACATATCCAGAGCAAGTTGAAGAATATAATGCATAAAATGTTTGTGAAGAAGATGGAATACACTTCTATTGTGGAATACTGTTATTTTTTGCTACCTCTAACAGATATATAAATATGTTTATATTAATAAATTAATATAGTAAATGATGTTCAAAGATAGTTTAATACTTCAGTTATTTTTTTTATTTTCACCTACCAAAACTTCCCTTTTGTTACATGATTATATATTAATATTCCATATTAAGTGGATTTAAAGAAAATTAGTAATACAGATTAAATGAAGCTGTGGTTTCACTATCATCTAACACACTACTAGTGCCACCTTTCAATTCTCTTTGGCCAATGAAAAATTAGCTAAGATTTTGTCAGTATTTTAATAGTTCAGTATGCCAGATGATATTGCAATATGCCACAGTGAGCATGCTTTAGACCAGGCATTTACAGCACAATTTGAATGGCTATATTTGTAGATTACCATATGTCATGAAAGACTGGGCCCAGTTCATATAAAAAGCATTGGAAATGGTGGTTGTCTTTTTTACTAGGTTTCTTTTTCTATAACTTAAAATACAATGTATCATTGCCTATGCTCGGATGCTGTTTGTGGACTTAAGCTCTGCATTTAATACGCTGCAGCCCCATCTATTCATAAGCAAGTTGAAGCAAATGTCCGTTAACCATAACGTTATATGATGGTATCATTCATTTTTAACAAATCGTACACAGTATGTCAGGGTCAGCAAAACTCTTTCTGAGTCACGATCTATTAGCACAGATGCCCCTCAGGGCTATGTGAGCTCTCCAGTTCTGTTTAAACTTTATACAAATTATTGTACAAGCAGTAGTCAAAGCAACTTAATTTTCAGATTCTCAGATGATACAGCTGTTCTTGGCTTAATGCATACCGTAACCGTGCTGGTCTACTCATGTTGAGTGTGCTCCAAAGTTCAGCAGCGCTTATATTTACTGTGAAGACTAAGAGTGTTTGGGGTTCAACAGGAAGTAATGCTACTCTTTTGCCATGCTGTAATCGACAGCATATCAGATATGGTATTACAGTGTGGTTTGGTAAGCTATCAGTTCATTTAAAATCGCAAATTACCTGCCTCATCCAGACAGCTTTGAATGTCATGGAAGTGAAACAGCATCCCTCCCTGCAGACAATCTTTGAAAAATCCATAATCAAACAAGCAAGAAAAAATTATATCAAATCCTTCCCACATCCTCAACTCTGAATATCAACTTCTTCCTTCTGGCAAATGTGTTAGGGTTCCCAAATGTAAGTCAAACAGATACAAACCACTATCCATTAAAGCTGTCAACACAAATGTCAAGGGTAAACACAATTTTGACTCTTACAACCCACTTGAGTTCAATATGTTTTTGTGATGTGTTACATGTTGTTATGTGTTATATTGTAGGTCAGGTACAGGAATGACATGTACACATATGAATACATTAAGATGAATCAGAATTTAAATAATCTAGATTTCAGATTATTTTTATTATAATGGTTACTGAGAAAACTTAAACAGGTGTATCAAAACAACACAATTCCTTCTCCATTTTAATAGTTCAAAGTTAAACAACACCAATGAAGAATGTCATGCCAATCATGGGAAACATGAGCTGTCTCACCTGACTGTTTTAAATGAACATTTTTTTCTATCCCTACTTTGAAGATAATCTTGATTAATAAACCTATATTATATAAGTTATATAACAAACACTTGACAAACTAAATGTAATGTGTAAACGTGTATGGTTTTACATAGAAAAGACGTTGTCTGTAAGAAAACAGCATAGGTGTTTGAAGTGTAAAATATTTATCTTGGTATTTTTTGTTAGAATCATAAAATGCACCTGTAACACCTTTTTTAGAATGTTGTATACTCAAAAATCAATGTGTTGCGCTTTACAAAAAATTAGCTTAGATTTTGTCAGTATTTTAACAGTGTAAATAAGGACAAATCGTAACATTAACTTTTATTTCAATGTGGCGTAATTTTAACTCTACACGTATTCTCCACATTAACAAAGCATAGTTTAAATGAGTTATATGTGTAATTCCTAGTTTTACTATATATTAATCCTACAACTATTCATACACGCTCCTTTCAGATTTACAAATAAACCCCTGAGCTCTTCCCTGTAGCCTAGGTTATTGCCTTATCACTGAGGGGACCTGCAGTGCACTGGCCTCAGCTCTCCGTACAGCCCAGTGTCAGCTGAAAGACCTCGACCTGAGGGACAATGATCTGAGGGATTCAGGAGTAAAGGAGCTGTCTGCTGCACTGGAGGATCCGCATTGTAAACTAGAAAGACTGGGGTCAGTTTGTGAATGCTGTGAACTACAGTAATTGGGTTGAGTACTGCAAAAGGGTAACCAGACATCTTTATTTTCTATTAAAGGCCCCATTTTCCTGACTTTTTTCAAAATATTAAAATCTAAAGAGGTTTTGACAAAATTATATGGGCATCATGCAAACACCAATGTGGACTGGTTTTTAGGGTTCAATCCACCTGGTTGTGTGTGCAAAGCAGACAGGTGACTATACTCTCCATATTATTTTTTAAATGATGTGATCTTAATTGACACATCTGCTTAAATAAATAATTAGCTAAGATGCTAATTATGAGTTCCCATTAAGTTTATCTTTCAGTTGTGTGCAGTATTGGTATTTCAGAGGTTTGGTCAATCCAAAGTTTGTAGGATTTAAGATGCTAGGCAGAGCAGTGAGACGTTGTAAGCATCTGAATTAACAATGTAAGTAGAGCCAGACTACAAAAAAGGAACTATATATGCATGAGTTGGGATATTGATGAGCTATTCTCTCTTCAGGCTTTCTGGATGTTGGGTCACAGTGGTTGGCTGTGCAGCTCTGGCTGCAGCTCTACAATCAAACACCTCAAGACTGAGAGAGCTGGACTTGAGCTACAATCATCCAGGGGATTCTGGAGTGAAACTACTCTCTGCTGTCCTGGAGGATAAAAAATGTAGACTGCAGAAACTGAAGTAAGTATAGAGACTAAGAGTAGAAGGTCTGTCAGTGACAAAAGAGGAAGTGTCATAGAATAATAATTTCTTATACTTACATAGCACCTTCTGGACACTGCACTCACACTTTACAGGTAATGGGGATTTGCTTCCACAACCAATGTGCAGTACCCACCTTGATGATGTGACAGCAACCACAGTGTGCCAGTATGCTTACCACACATCTGCTATCACAGCTGAGTGATGAAGCCAGTTCAGAGATGGGGATTATTAGGGGGCCATGGTAAACGCCAGGATGTCGGGGTACGCTACTCTTTTTGAGAAATGCCCTGGGATTTTTAATGACCAGAGAGAGTCAGCACCTTGGTCTTACATTTCATTTAAAGGACAGCTCCTTTTTATTGTAAAGTGTCACTGTCACTATACTGAAGCATTAGGACCCACACAGACCACAGGGTGAGCACCCCCTACTATTACCTCCTCCAGCAGCAACTCTAGCTTTCCCATGAGGTCTCCCATCCAGGAACTTGCCAGGCTCACCCCTGCTTAGCTTCAGTGGGTTGCCAGTTGTGAATTGCAGGGTGGTATTCTGTAGCTGCTGGCTTTATAGAATGTTATAATAGTGTTCTATAATTATTTATTCTTGAGGTGGAAGATCACCTACAAAGCCTACAAATAAAGACATTCCATGATCAAACCTAAACACAACACAAAGATGCATGTGTAACCTACCATTCCAGGAGGAACAAGTCCTATATCAGTTTTTAAACAGCTTATCAAATAAAATACTGAATGCTACTTCAACAATGTATGTTTTTGATACTCCACAAAATCAAATCACTCACCAAAACTTGTCTGTCTCTGAGACTCTCCAAAAACCTTTTATATATAAGACATACATAGTATATATATATAAGATTCATAAACACTCACAAATTTCTCAGTTCCAGAAAACTCACAAGTTCTTTAGGTCCACAGCCCACAGCGAGTCCTATGGTGGACAGCACTGACTGAACAGAAATGGGTATCTGTTGGAGTCGCCTATAAAGAAATTAGCAGGAAAGGATGGAGTCAGGGTCCCCTTGGATCCAACAACAAGTCCTGGTCTTTTAACTGCAGTGACCAGTTTTACTCCGTCTGTCACAAGGAGAGCCGGGCTGACATACCTGTCACTCTGTCCTCCTCCAGAATAGGAGTGTATCTGGACTGCCCAGCTGGCACATTGTCATTTTACAGCATCTCCCCTGACACACCAATTCTACTCCACACTGTCTTCACCACTTTCACTGAACCTTTGTACCCTGGATTCTGGGTCTGGGGTCCTGACTCCACTGTCTCGCTGTGTCAGATAGAATAACTGCTATGGCCTTTGGGAGAAGGTCTTTTTCCATCTCTCATTTGCCCTCTGTATCTTCTTCAAAATTTGTGTTCAAAATGTTTATCAAATTAAGTGTATTTTTCAGTTTTGCTTACATGCAGGTTGGGCAATGCTTGTTCATTAAAATGTACAGGTAATGTGATACAAAAAACAGACCTGGAATTGCTTTCGCGTGAGCTCAAGGAAAGTGACAATTTTAAGTCAGAGGAATCCACCTTTTCAAGGCAGTCCACAGGTGAAATACAATGTTCCTGAGGCAGCACAGCTTTGCCTTAAACAAGTGTGAATGGCTGAAAAGAACCGAAAGAGACAAGACCAAGGTTGTCAGGCAACAATTACTCTTGTGCTATAAACAGGGTAGTACTAGTCTGATTATATGGATGTGAATATTGTATTTTATAACACTTTCTGTATAGTATATGTAATTAAGTGAATACATGCATTCTACTGTAAATAGAGGATTGTAAATCTGACTGTTAAAAATAATTTAAGGACATAATTTCTTAATTGACAATTAATTGTTTTTAATTTTAGCCCTAAAATGTCTAATAATAATACTATTGTAGCGGCAAGGCTTATTAAAATACAGGAATTAAGTTTGCTGTTCCCTTGCCAGTCTCTCTCTCCCTCATCTCAAGTGGTGCTGGATACAGAGAGGCCATTCCACTTGGTTTAAGGTGTTTTTCTAGCTGATAGAGTGTCCTCATAAGGAACAACTCCCAAAGCTGAGACACATCAGCCACCCTAATAAATGGTCGTCTCTGGCGCCTTACTGTCTGCGAGATTCCAAGTGAGAGCCTCATCCCAATTGGTTTACAACCCCAGGGTCAGAGAGCATGGTTACTCATCCTCCACCTAGATCAGCCAATCAGGAACAGGTAGGGCAGAGTAACCCCAAGTGGGTCTCGGATGCCCATGAAACTTTCAACCAATGAACGACCGTAGTTCCTCCATGTAAAACAAGCAGCACAGGGCTTCCCCGGGGTGCCTCCTGGACATTCTCAGACTCAGCTCGGACAATCATGTAACAGCCAGTGTGTCAGATTGCCAGGACTTTTCTTTGTTCTAAGAGTCGAGAACGGAGGTCGCCAGCACGTAACCAAAGGATCCACCCGAGGTTAGCCCAGCAGCAAGCCTCGTGAACCCACTGCGAACGCTCACCTGATCAACAAGTGAACTACGTTCGGAACTGTGGAGAGCTGAAATCAGTATTCAGGTCTAGTGTTACATCAGGAACGAACCGGTCTTCTTCCTGTCTAAAGAGTGTGACCTGCTTGGACCCACAGACACTTTTCTCCCGTGCACAACCTCTGCTAGTTTCAGCCGAAGAAACTAGCAGGTCTTCAGAGAGCATCAGCAGCGCATCGCAGCAGGAATCTCTCCCTCCTTCTCCCACATTGCCAGCCGCACTGGCCACTGCTTGGCACCGGGCCAGAGAACACCGATTGGACACAGCAACAGCCTGCCACTGTTCTTTTTTGTCCGCGGGAGATCTGAATCCATTACAGTTGCATTCTGCATTGCAGCTGAATTCTGCATTACAGCTCGAGAATTCAATTGTTACCTCAACCCAAGTTGATATCAATTTAATTCCTATGAGTGATGTACTTGTTTTGAGTATCTAATGTAGAAGTTGTAGCCAAGTTCATTTACGAAACGGTCTAAATGAATGATTTACTGAACGTGTGTCCCTCTTGGCATTTGTAACTCTTCGTGATTGAATATACCTTTTGTATTCTGCTAACCCTCACTCATAAGATCTGTTATGTTTATATGCACATTCTATGTATTTATAAATGTATTCTTGTGTAATAGTATCGGTGTGTGTTCGAATCTTTTGCTGCCTTTTGCTGCCTCACAAAGCTTTAGAGAACTTAACATTTCTATTATCAACAAATTGTAAATACGACGTTTACATTGGCATTACTAATTTTTCACTTGAGTGTATGGAGGATTGTCAGCTGTCACTGAGAGTAGTTAATTAAATGTATTTTTTTGATTCACAATCAGACAAATGCAACAAAAATTATCTTTGTCTTCTAAGTATATTAATAAACTTTCAGCATAGCTTTCTCCCCGTTTAGATTTATTTTTCTTGGGATTTTGGGATCAAACGTGGAAAGATTAGATTAGTAATCCTTTTTATTTTTTAAATACATTTTAGAAAAGTGTAATCTATACTAAAAAGCTGTATTTATTTAATGCAACTCGATACCTATATTAATGGAGTTTAGTTGATACTGTTTAAACTTTTAATTATTTTAAATTGTATTACAGCATTGTACACATGCTTAAAAGAGGAGAAAACGCAAGCCTTCTTCAGGTGTGAGAGTCTTCTGCTCAGAATAAAATGTTAAAATGTAATGTAGGCTCTGAATGGGTTCAATTATGATTTGGGCTTGATTAAGGTCGCTGCCTTTCATCCAAAATCCTGCTTGAATCCTTCTAAACTAAAAATTAGACACGAGAAGGGGCTCTGGCGAAATTTCTCATTTTTTAATTTCTCTTTTTTTCTTGGAAAAATATCTTACCCGCTGCAATCCAGGCACAGGATTAAAAGAAGCCAGACAGGCAGGGGGAAGAGTGTGTTCTAAATAAAGAGGTATCCAGGTAACAGTGAAGGTAACAGCCGCAGACGTGGCCTACTTAGCCCGCCAGCGTTACCCTACTCTCCCGGAGGAGGCCCACCGGGAGATAGCGCTCCAGGCGTTCCTCTGGGCCCTGGCGCCAACTGAGGTGCAACGCCACGTCATGCTGGCCGCACCTGTCTCCTTGGAGCAGGCCCTGGCTCTGGCTGAGCAGGCTGATGCTGTATTCGAGGAGACCGGTGGGCACCAACAGAGGGGCGCATGGGGAATCAGATGTGGAGGAGGAGACGCCCAGCGCGGCGATGCTGGGGGAGCGACGACGGCTGCTCATCTGCCACCGCTGTGGGGAGAGGGGACACATCGCACGGGAGTACCGGGCGCTGGATCCCCGGGGACTCCGGAGGCTGTTGGGAAACAGGAGCGGGGCGGCCTAAAGGGGGGAAGACCGCCCTTGAGCGACGCTACCCCGGCTCCAGAAAGCCAGAGGGAGTGCTTCACCCCGCCAGCTGTGGGAAGGGTTGGCCACAGCTGGGGCTTATTTCTTCCCTGCCTCATCGGGGGCAGACCCTGCCAGGCCCTCATCGACAACGGTTCGACCATCACCCTGCTGCAGCCTGGTGTCCTGCCGGGCACCGAGGCAGCCAGACCCCCAGGGCGCTCACCGTGCACTTTGGGGCTGCGAGGGTGAAACACCCCTTCTACCTTGCCCCAGTCCATGAGGACTGTATCCTGGGGTTAGACTGGTTGCAGCAAGTGGGTGGTTGCCTTGACCTGGGTGTGAGGGAAAGGGTGCTGCGCCGGGGGTGGCGGGTGCCCTCCAGCGGCGAGGTCACTTGCTGCAACCAGTCCAACCCCAGGATACATGTTCAGCCATTCAGAGCCCTTAAGGGGTGAGACTACCTCTAGAAGTCACAGGCTGCATTCTGCTCAGCTTCCAGCTGTCAATCATTGACTCAGAAGGGGTAATCAATCAGTTTCTTATCAGTGCTCCTTTTTTCACACCAGAAGGCAACTCTGAGGTTTTTTTTTCAATGCCTAACAGCAGAAAAGGGCTCTCTAGCAGTGTCTGAAGGTTTTTATAGCAATTGCAATGGTTTTTTATTGGTATTGCTTTAAATATTTTTTATAATTTATTTATTATATGCGAGAAATTTAATTCCAGGTCCAGTCTTCACAAAACATTATGTAGATTTTTTTCAAATTGATCAATTTGTCCCAGATTTCTATCCAAGCTAGTAAGCACCTTGAACAAGGTTTTCAAATTATTCCCAGGACATTTCACGGCCTAGAATAGAAAAACCTGACCTCTGAAGACCAAAACAAAAATGCCGCCTGCTGTTTTTGTTTTTTTTTCATATGTTTGTCTGCTGAGTGGACACATTAAGAAATACAATGACTGTCTACACTCAAAACCAAAGGGGCTAGCTTTAAGTTAAGACCTGAACCAGGCTCCTGCTATGTTCTGCTGCAGAGATATAACAAGATATTTAAGGGGAGGAAATTCCAGGCGGACATTGGTTAAAAGGGTCTTCGCCAGTAAAAGTTATTGAATTACTTCCCAATCTCCCCCCAGTTTTGTAACAATATTGTGAAAAGATATTGGGACCTCTTTAATATCATCTATATATTTAGCACTCATGAACACTGTGAGCTGTTACCAGTCAAGTTCTGATACAGAAATACAAACTGCTAATAAAGGAGGTCAGTCACTATAAAACCTGAAAGTTATTAATTGTTTACAGGCAAGACACCAGGGGGCAGAGTGGGGTTAGGGATCTCAGTGAAATTGATGGGGCTTCAGAAACAAAGAACAAAGTCAGCAATAAGAGTAGAGGAACAGAACAAAACACAAAAGAAGCCAAGTTCACTCTGAGCTGTTTCAGTTCCCTCAGTATCCCTGCCACAAAGCTTAATTCAAGTTCAAGTACCTTTATTGCCATTTGCATGAACAATGCATTGAAAATCTTACACGGCTTATCTCAGTCAGAAAACATAATAACAAAAGGGTAAACACACAGACTACGTGCAGGATACTTGCTCCTGCAGTAGGCTGTATCGAGATTCTCCAACGAAGGACGTGTCAATAGCTTCAAAACAAACCCATTGACACAGTTCAAGACCTTTATTAAATCACACACCATATACTGGCTCTCCTGAGGGTTACTTGCTGTTCAAGGCATTTAAAAAGGACCTTATCCCTTCTCCTTGTCTGCCGATAACCAGCTCCTGGTTTCATACCCTCATTTCACTAATTCAGATGCAGCCATTCAAAATAAGCGGGCGATACCGCATTATTTTGCGGTATGCTTGACGCAGGCTACCACAAGTTACGGTATTAATACCGTATATTCACGCATAGTGCCGCATGATACCGCAAATAAAATAATAGTATCCTGAATTTCTGCAAGGTGGAGCTAATAAAGCTCAACCTCTCATGTTTGAGCTGTCGCCATCAAAGTCTTTACCGAAGATATTACTAATAGTATTTATAATGAATGACCTTGGACAAGCTGTAAACTCAAAGTATTGCCCTGGTCCACATTCTTTTTTTCATTGACCGTCTTTGTAAAAGTAACACCACAGCATTTCGTTGATCCAATCACGCATTTGTTTCCAATCATGCAAAGTACAGTAATTTTTGAGAATCTCCGATTCACCATGCCTTTCACATGCTAATAAAAGATATTGATTTAGGAACATGTATACTGTACTGTATACAGTATGTACAGTGCCTTGCGAAAGTATTCGGCCCCCTTGAACTTTTCAACCTTTTGCCACATTTCAGGCTTCAAACATAAAGATATAATTTTTTTATTTTATGTGAAGAATCACCAACAAGTGGGACACAATTGTGAAGTGGAACGAAATCTATTGGATTTTTGAAACTTTTTTAACTAATAAAAAAATGAAAAGTGGGGCGTGCAAAATTATTCGGCCCCTTTACTTTCAGTGCAGCAAACTCACTCCAGAAGTTCAGCGAGGATCTCTGAATGATCCAATGTTGTCCTAAATGACTGATGGTGATAAATAGAATCCACCTGTGTGTAATCAAGTCTCTGTATAAATGCACCTGCTCTGTGATAGTCTCAAGGTTCTGTTGAAAGCGCAGAGAGCATCATGAAGACCAAGGAACACACCAGGCAGGTCCGTAATACTGTTGTGGAGAAGTTTAAAGCCGGATTTGGATACAAAAAGATTTCCCAAGCTTCAAACATCCCAAGGAGCACTGTGCAAGCGATCATCTTGAAATGGAAGGAGTATCAGACCACTGCAAATCTACCAAGACCTGGCCGTCCCTCTAAACTTTCAGCTCAGACAAGGAGAAGACTGATCAGAGATGCAGCCAAGAGGCCCATGATCACTCTGGATGAACTGCAGAGAACTACAGCTGAGGTGGGAGAGTCTGTCCATAGGACAACAATCAGTCTTACACTGCACAAATCTGGCCTTTATGGAAGAGTGGCAAGAAGAAAGCCATTTCTCAAAGATATCCATAAAAAAGTCTCGTCTAAAGTTTGCCACAAGCCACCTGGGAGACACCCCAAACATGTGGAAGAAGGTGCACTGGTCAGATGAAACCAAAATCGAACTTTTTGGCCACAATGCAAAACGATATGTTTGGCGTAAAAGCAACACAGCTCATCACCCTCAACACACCATCCCCACTGTCAAACATGGTGGTGGCAGCATCATGGTTTGGGCCTGCTTTTCTTCAGCAGGGACAGGGAAGATGGTTAAAATTGAGGGGAAGATGGATGCAGCCAAATACAGGACCATTCTGGATGAAAACCTGTTGGAGTCTGCAAAAGACCTGAGACTGGGACGGAGATTTATCTTCCAACAAGACAATGATCCCAAACATACAGCAAAATCTACAAAGGAATGGTTCACAAATAAACGTATCCAGGTGTTTGAATGGCCAAGTCAAAGTCCAGACCTGAATCCAATCGAGAATCTGTGGAAAGAGCTGAAAACTGCTGTTCACAAATGCTCTCCATCCAACCTCACTGAGCTCGAGCTGTTTTGCAAGGAAGAATGGGCAAGAATTTCAGTCTCTCGATGTGCAAAACTGATAGAGACATACCCCAAGCGACTTGCAGCTGTAATCGCAGCAAAAGGTGGCTCTACAAAGTATTAACGCAAGGGGGCCGAATAATTTTGCACGCCCCACTTTTCATTTTTTTATTCGTTAAAAAAGTTTCAAAAATCCAATAGATTTCGTTCCACTTCACAATTGTGTCCCACTTGTTGGTGATTCTTCACATAAAATAAAAAATTTATATCTTTATGTTTGAAGCCTGAAATGTGGCAAAAGGTTGAAAAGTTCAAGGGGGCCGAATACTTTCGCAAGGCACTGTACATGTATATTTAATGTCTTTACTGTGCCCGTTTAAGTATTGAATATGGCTGGTCTCGGTACTTTAAAGAAAAAATACACACCAGTATTCCATTTCTCCCTAAACACTTTTAGCATCGCAGTCTTTAACTAATGTGAAATAACGTGTATAAAAAGTGGTAGTTTTAAGCTTTTCTGTGAATACGCTTGATACCGGAGTCAACAAGCATACTTTTAGAATTTGATTAATAGGGAATATAATGTGGAATCACGTATCTAAAGAAATTAATAACTACAGATGCAGCCATTCAAAATGCGCGGGCAATACCGCATTATTTTCCGGTACGCTGTACGCAGTCTACCGCAAGCTACCGGTAAATACCGCGAGTTACCGGTAAATACCGCTAGCAAAATAATAGTATCCGGAATTTCCGCAAGGTGGAGCTAATAAAGCTCAACCTCTCATGTTTGAGCTGTAGCCATCAAAGTCTTTAACGAAGATATTAATAATAGTATTAATAATAAATGACCTTGGACAAGCTGTAAACTCAAAGTATTGCCCTGGTCCACATTCTTTTTTTCATTGACCGTCTTTGTAAAAGTAACGCCACAGCATTTCGCAATCACGCATTTTTTTCCAATCATGCAAAGTACAGTGATTCACCATGCCTTTCACATGCTCATAAGAGATTGATTTAGGGACATAAACATATTACCGTATGCAAACTGTACTGTATACAGTATGTATATGTATATTTAATGTCTTAACTGTGCCCGTTTAAGTATTGAATATTCATATCTAATTTTACCACTGAAGGGAAATCTTAGTAGCTGAGCATAAAAACAATAGGAGCATACTGCAACGCGTGTGAAGGCCATAAACGATATTAATTTTGGAACATAAACATACAGTATATGGCTGGTCTCGGTACTTTAAAGAAAACATACACGAAACATGGTTTCATTATGACCAGAATCTTGAGATATTTTTAACTTGATTTACAGTATTTGAGAGGTATGTCTTAACACCGATACTACAGTGCTTAAGTACTACTCACGTATATGTTTCTAGGTTTATATTATGCATTTCATACGGTCAAATTACTTTTGAGCAACTAATAAGAAGCGCGAAACGGTATGCGTTTTACTTTCGTTTCGTGCTGGGACCCGTGGATTGATTAGAGATATCAAGTACATACAAGTCATTTTTTAAATGTTGTAGTTCGTCTTGAAAAAATGTTACGAGTACATCATCTATCAACAATTACACAGGTTCTGTTTCCATATTGCGGATTTTGGTTACGTAATATTATTTTCTAGATTTCACGTTGTGAATATATGATTTGGGCAAACAGAACCGCAAAGAAGTACATTATGGGTTGTTGTTTTTTTTTGCAGTTTTATCTAGAACAAGCGATGCTTA
This sequence comes from Atractosteus spatula, assembly GCF_055471065.1. Lineage (NCBI taxonomy): Eukaryota > Metazoa > Chordata > Actinopteri > Semionotiformes > Lepisosteidae > Atractosteus > Atractosteus spatula. The sequence continues at coordinate 13,507,276 of NC_142729.1, forward strand.
AACCTTTGTCTGATTCTTGTGAAACTATCCACACGACAGTTACAGTACCTAGGAGTTGACTTCAGTGATGTCACTGATGGGATGTTTCTAAAAATCCATCCTCTGTAAAACGTCTTCTCTAGTTGTCCTGCATATGTATTCGCTAATGAAGCTGTGTGTTCTGAGCCTGGATCTCTACATTTCTGTATGAACCACCTTAGAGGGCTAAAGACAGCTTGTGTTTAAATTGAGTGTAAGGCAATTTATGCTTCTAAAGTCATGGTCAGCATTTTTGTACTGTGCTGTAAACTTGTTCTGTGCCTAGTCACATTATTTTATAGCGTTTTCATAGCGTTATCAAATCTGGTGGCGCTGTGTTAGTTTCCTGACTCCCATGTCACATGGTCTGTGATTGTAACCTGTAATACCGGTTTAATTCGTCACAGCCAGCACTCCGGTTGTAAAGTAGAAGCAGGCGAGATTTCCAGCGAAAAACACCTCCCCCTTCTTCAGGTGTGAGGGTCTTCTGCTCAGAATGAAACGCTAAAATGTAATGTAGGCTCTGAATGGGTTCTGACTTGCTTTAACAAAATATGTTTACAAATCCTTTCACCTGGCATTTTCGTAGTTAGAAATTATGGAACGCTCTGTTAAAAGCAAGGGAGTTTTTATGTCCGTTGCAGTTCTTTTGCAACATGAATATAATTATATCGTTATTAATTTCTTGAGATACGCGATTCCATATTATATTCCCTTTTAATCAAATTCTAAAAGTATGCTTGTTGACTCCGGTATCGCGTTAGTTAAAGACTTCGATGCTTAAAATGTTTAGGAGAAATGGAATACTGGTGTGTATGTTTTCTTTAAAGTACCGAGACCAGCCATATACTGTATGTTTAAGTTCCAAAATTAATATCGTTTATGGACTTCACACGCGTTGCAGTATGCTCCTATTCTTTTTATGCTCAGGCACTAAGTAAAAGGAGATGCTTCATATTGCTTGACTAATTTTAAAAACTAAGTTAGAAATGCAGACGCTCCCTCGGTGCGCTGCTCTGGTGCGCCGGCTCTTACACAGTGCCTGTCTGCCGTAAGCGTTACAATATACATACCCAACACTGCTTGTACCCATCTGTCATGCAAATAAAACACCTTGAATTGAATTGAATTGAGGGGAGAGGGGGGAATACTAAAGGCAATACTGGCTCAATACCCTCGATGGGCTTTGACGTGCTAATGCGTTGGTTTAACAGTCCGGGTGTGGCAGGCTTCCAATGTCAACTCGACTCGATTGGAAGACAATGAACGTATTTTGTGATATTTAGAAATATAAATTTGTTTGGTGCGAGTGAGGTTTTATTTAATCTCTGACCAAGGGAAACGTTTCATTTTTTCAAAGAAATGTTTGTTAAAAAATAAAGTCATAGTTCTATGGGATTCAATCACAGACCATGTGACATGGGAGTCAGGAAACTACTGTAACACACAGCGCCACCGGATTTAATAACGCAATAAAAACGCTATAAAATAATGTGACTAGGCACAGAAAAAGTTTACAGCACAGTACAATAATAAATGCTGACCATGACTTTAGAAGCATAAATTACCTTACACTCAATTTAAACACAAGCTGTCTTTCTGTATGAACCTCTAAGCTGGTTCATACAGAAAATGTAGAAATGCATTAGCCTGATTATGATTAAAAAACACATAATTAAACACGCGTTTGCGATTTAAATCAGAACACGATTTAAATCAATATAAATGTTTATATTGTAACGCATACTGTCCAGCCTCCATTTCTCTATAAAAATTTACTCTGTTGCACACACACACACAATAGAAGGAGGAACCGCTGTCAGAAGGGAAGATATGTTCAAAATATCGCAAATATCGTTCATGTTGCGATATTTTGAAATATAAAAGTCAATTTATTGTCCATAATATCGCTATTCTATTTTTTCGAAGAAATGTTTGTTAAAAGAAAAGTCCGGCACCAGCTGGATTCGATCACACAACCTCCCAGTTGCTAGGCACGCACCTAGACCAGTCGGCTACAACACAGCTCGCATGAACAGGCAGGCGAAACAGCCCTACACAGCCCTGTCGCAGCACACGAATACCGTTATTAAATTCTTTAGATACGCGATTCCATATTATATTCCCTTTTAATCAAATTCTAAAAGTATGCTTGTTGACTCCGGTATCATGTTAGTTAAAGACTTCAAAGCTTAAAATGTTTAGGGAGAAATGGAATACTGGTGTGTATTTTTTTCTTTAAAGTACCAAGACCAGCTACAGTATATACTGTATGTTTATGTTCCAAAATTAATATCGTTTATGGCCTTCACACGCGTTACAGTATGCTCCTATTCTTTTTATGCTCAGCTACTAAGATTTCCCTTCAGTGGTAAAATTCAATATCTACAACGGGCACAGCAAAGACGTTTTTACTGTAAGTCTTTCTACGACAGACCAACGGACCACGAGTGCCCCTGTCGGTCAACCAATCACGTACTGCGGTGCCACGCGTCATCTTGCGTCATACTGAGCGACGTCACCTGCGGTACGTGTCTGTGACGCGCACTTTGAATGGCTGCATCTGTATATAATTTGGTTTCTGTCAAAGCGCAATGAAACCTAGAACTTGATTCTTATGGACGCCCGGTCCCGCCAGGGATTAAAGAAAAACATGGAATTGCGTATCTAAAGAAATAACAGTATACAGTAACTATGTTCATGCACAAACAGTAGCATGTTACATTATTAATTTGGGGGTCTCCTCTTGCGATTTTTGACTTTTTTTAAATTACAACCCATACATAAGCTGATACTGTTTAGACTTTTAATTATTTTAAACTGTATTACAGCAGCACAATGCACAATGCAACGTAAATCGCTACCTTTGTCTTCTGCATAATAATGTTCAGAAATAAGAAATAAGATTGCTCATAAAGGTTGTTTAATGACAAAGTATTGTTTATTTCATGGCTAAATAGTCAAGTCTAGCCAAAAAGAGAAAACATCGACTTTATTTAAACTCCAGTGAAAGTATTAATGGTTTTTAATTACCATACTTTTATGGTACATGACTTTGCTAAAATGTATTTAAAAATAAAAACGATTACAAACGCCAGTGGAGAGAGAGAGACACACACTCAGTTTTTCATTGTCAAAAAGTAATTGTTTTTTACTTTGTCAGCACCCAGACAAACGCAAGCGCGTTTTTAATAAAATGCTTTTATTCATTCTTAATCAGATTCACATTCCCGAATGTCCCCCGCCCCGATCAAAAAAGGGAAATTTTAGTAGCTAAGCATAAAAAGCAGAGGAGCATAACGAAGGTCATAAAGGTCAAAAGCTGCCCAGCCGTGTGGAATGCTACAGAACCCTAAACAGACAGTACACACTAGCCGAATATTTGACCAAGATATCCAGACACAGCTGTATGAGCTCCACCAGTAAAACTCAAAGTATTACGCTGGTTCACACTATTTGTAACGACTTTATTTCTTCATCGACAAAAAGTAACACCCACCACAGCATTCTCGTAACATTTTTACAAGACGAACTACAACATTTAAAAAATATCTCTAATCAATCCACTGTACTGCATTAAAACAAAATGAAAACTAAAACGCCCTGGGCATACCGTTTCGCGCTTCTTATCAGTTGCTCAAAAGTAATTTGACCGTATGAAATGCATAATATAAACCTAGAAACATATACGTGAGCAGTTTTTACGTAGTATCGGTGTCAAGACATACTTCTCAAATACTGTAAATCAAGTAAAAAATATCTCAAGACCGATTCTGGTCATAATGAAACCATGTTTCGTGTATGTTTTCTTTAAAGTACCGAGACCAGCCATATACTGTATGTTTATGTTCCAAAATTAATATTGTTTATGGCCTTCACACACGTTGCAGTATGCTCCTATTCTTTTTTATGCTCAGGCACTAAGATTTCCCTTCAGTGGTAAAATTCCATATAAATATTCAATACTTAAACGGGCACAGGTAAGACATTAAATATACAAATACATACTGTATACAGTACAGTTTGCATATGGTAATATGTTTATGTTCCTAAATCAATCTCTTTTATGAGCATGTGAAAGGCATGGTGAATCGATTCTCAAAAATTACTGTACTTTGCATGATTGGAAAAAAATGCGTGATTGCGAAATGCTGTGGTGTTACTTTTACAAAGACGGTCAATGAAAAAAAGAACATAAGAGGTTGAGCTTTATTAGCTCCACCTTGCGGAAATTCCGGATACTATTATTTTGCTAGCGGTATTTACCGGTAACTCGCGGTAGACTGCGTACAGCGTACCGGAAAATAATGCGGTATCGCCCGTGCATTTTGAATGGCTGCATCTGTAACTAACAAGGATGGGACATTAGCTAGCCAATATGATAAAGGAATGACTTTTTTGTTTATTTCTTCAGCACATTTATTTGAACATTTCCATTGATTGTACAAGCACTGAAAAACTGTTCAATCCCTAGTTCATCAGGCATTTTCTTTTACTATAACAGATATAAAAACTCCCTTGCTTTTAACAGAGCGTTTCATAATTTCTAACAACGAAAATTATTTAAACTGCGACACTTTTATCACGAGATCAACAAAGACAACAGAAAAAGATATGTGTATAAGATACTGTCCATGGGAGTCCAAGCTTTTTTATCTGTGCTAAGTAGTCTTTAAAATTTCTTCATTAGACAGTGAAGTCAAAATTCCGGGATGTGCCTATATTAGTACACTGGGCAAACATTCCGAGGTGAAATTCTTCCAGCACGGGGGTACCTTTAAAGCGGAGATGACGGCACCGAATATTTTTGGTGCGCCCTCTATTTAAAGCCCTGGCCAAATATGAAGACAGTACGTGCAATTATAATTCAAACTGAATTAAAAACTACACATCCCAGTTACCATGGTGGTGCTTGTGATCATTGCGTTTAACCAACGAAACAGGGCGAAAACAGCAAAGACATTTTTCCAAGAATGTTTAGCCTTTGTCACTAATGACACCACTTAATGAAGACATAAATATAGAAATGAACAATTAATTGACTTTTATCTTTCTAAATATCACAACATGTTCAAATCCAAGTCATTTTAATAACAATGGGTAAACTGGGTAAACTATCACAAGGCTTTAGAGAACTTAACATTTTTATTATCAACAAATTGTAAATATGACGTTTACATTGGCTTAATTAGTTTTTCACTTGAGTATGTGGAGGATTGTGAGAGCAGACCCCCCCTCTTAGGCTACATTTTTATTAAGAAATGGAGGCTGTATGCGTTACAATATAAACATTTACTGTCAAACTTTAAATCAACAGTTGATTTTAAGATGATCTGTCAAAGTGCAATGAAACACAATATTGTTGTTGTTGTTATTGTTGTTTTTATCCTGTAAAGCGTTTTGAGAAGCCACCTTTAAAGGATCTATATAAAGGCACTGATTCTTATGGCATGTGTTTTCTTTCTTCTTTTTTTTCAGCATGGAATAAACCTATTACAGTACTTGATTCTTTTGGATGCCCGGTTTTGCCAGGGATTCAAAATAAAACATGGAATCACGTGTCTAAGGAAATAGCAGTGTACCTGCTAAATACGCACACAATTCCCTCTCAACATCCTCAACAGGTATGTTTGTTTCAATGCTCTTTGGGATATCAACCACCTCTCATACCAGAATCCTCCCCAGAATCACCTGTCCCTTCAGTCCAGGAGTATATATCCAACTTGCAGGATTTTTGGAAATTGGCAAAAACTACCCTGTTGCGTACAGTGGACCAGCAAAAGAAAACCATCAACCACTATCGCTGTACGGTACCCAAGCTCAGACGTGGACAATTTGTGTGGTCATCTACCCGTAATTTACCACTTCGACAGTGTTCCCGCAAATTGGGCCATAGATACATCGGACCCTTCCGCTTCGTTTCCCAAGTCACGCCAGTTACCTACTGTTTGGTCATTCCACCCGCTCTCAGGATTCACCCTGCCTTTCACTTTTCACTACTCAAACCCTACCATAAATCTCCATTGTTGCGACCTCAGCCTCTTCCTCCCCCACTTTGAATAATTGATGGTATACCAGCCTACACAGTAAATGAAATCCTGGACTCCAGCTGGCGTGATGGGAGATTGCAATATCTAGTTGACGGAAGACTATGGACCAGAGGAGCGTTCATGGGTATCTGAGAAAGACATTCTTGACCGCACATTAATTCATGATTTCCATTACTGATTCCCAAACCATCCCGGGAGGGTGTCAGGAACCTCCCTTAAGGGGGGGGTAATGTTATAGTTCCAACATCCCGCCACCAGAGAACACTCCAACCAAGTACTTCATCCACTCGGGAGAGGCTTAGGTTAACCACACTCTCCCTGTTAATTCAGTGCTCAGTATTGGTGCAGACCTCTTGAGCTACAGGCCTTATATTGTGTTATCTTCTCTGGAATCCTTCTTGGTTTTTGGACTTTTGGTTACCCTCTTGAACACGATTTTTGGAATTCATCTTGGAAACCTTTTGCTAAGTTTCTCCTAGATTTTTGGCTCTTGACCATTTTTCTAGTCTTTGACCATGACCCTGGATTTTCTGTTGCTTCAGTGTTTTGTGATATCCTGCCCGCATAGGGTCCATCCCTTTGCTAATCACTGCCCCACAGTGTAACAGTAGAAATGGGACTTAAATATTTTAGTTTAATTTCATGTGAAAATAATACATTAATAGAAAATATATTGAAATCAAATCCATTAATGAATTAGTGTTTTCAATATTTTTCTGACACATTTATTATTATTTTCCTTTTCATTTTTTTTCAAGCACTGGCTAGCCTGGTACAAAGGCTGGAGAAGCTCCTTATCTCCTGATCTATCAGGAAACAACCCATTAGACTGCGATCCTTGAGCATTTCAGTGACAGTAGATCTGGGACTGACATTACTCTGACCATCACAGGAGTCCAGGCTGAAGATGCAGCAGATTATTGCTGTCAGAGTTTACAGTTGCCCAAAAGAATGTTGGTACAAATACTGTGCTACACACCCTTACAAACATCTCCCTCAACAGGACTGTACAATGACTGAACTGCTGCAGCTGGGACCTCCTGCAGAAGCTGAGAGTGAAGATAAAGACACAGGATAGCCTGAGGAGGTGCTGGAAATTTCATTTAATTGTTTCGATTCCATTTTAAATTAGTGTTGCCATTTTTATAGTTTCTTGGTTACTCTCCATTTTGTGAAACATACTGTAAAGTCAGTTCTTACACTTCACAGTATTTTGAAGGATATTATTTCTTCTGTTAAAGAAGGTAATTCTGCCCAGTAAGATGCATTCTTCTCAATATTTCCAATATTTCCTATTACATTTAAAACATAAAATTCAATCTAAGACAACATAATTAACACTTAATAATGCCTATAGTAAAGAGTTCTTTATTTTCAATGTTTATTTTCAAAATGTCCTGATCAGGTCATTATTAAACAGGTGATTGTTACTCTAAGTAAATTATAGAGCATTTTGCAAACATTTCACTCCTTAAAGGACAGTTGTACCTTTCCTTTTCTGTAATTCATTAAATTAAACAATACAAATTAAACATTATACAGGTGTTCTCAATGTACAGGTGACTGATAATACCTTTAAAGTTTTGTCCAAAAACATAACTTTGTTCATGGGTTAGATTATCTTCAAAGGTTATGTATCATATCGATTTTAAGATCGTTCTCTATATTTGCAAGCTATAGAAATAAAAGTTTATCGGGGCTATTTGTCTGAGACTATTATGTGGAAATTACCCTCTAGAACTAAAGAGCCAGTAAACATTTGCATGGTCACTTGATTGTTCTTTCTGCCAACTTTCACTTGACTATACACTGTGTGACTTCATGGTCTGAGAGTTGTGACAGTGGCTGTGTAAATAGTGGTGTCTGTCTTGGTACCTTCAGCCCCAGTGTCCTCTGCTTTCTGTTCCAGCCTGAGCTCGCAGTAACATGGTGAGTTAAATAATGAAACTCATTAAGTATATTACTTTTAACTTGTCTCTGAGGTGTTTCTGAAGTCACTGCGTTGAGTTAAATGTAAAAAAAACATAAGCAACATCCTGCATATGTCTGAAGGATAAAATAATGAGGTTAATTGTTTATTTGACTGTTTAGATTAGAAACAAAAAGAGGAACAGCCAGGACCTTCCTCCAGCGCAGGTCCACTTACCTTAGGTGAGTTAAAACTGTTTCTTTGATTTTTCTTATAAAAATCTGAACTTTTTTTTTTAAACTGTGGTTTGACACTGCACAGCAGAGACTCTGAAAGCGATAGCGATTAAAAATGAATCAAAAGTTTTAAAATATTGATCATATGGCATTGTCTTAAAAACACTGGCCTGAAATTATTAAAGAAATAAAGGAGATTAAATTATTCTCAATCACTATAATGCAGACTTACAGATGGAATCACTTTTAACCTGCTTTACAAGGGAATAAACTGTCCATTATACTACACTATATTGCAATTGCTGAAGCACCATTTGCTTTGTTCTGACAGTGTTGTATTTATTGCTGGAAAAAGTATAAAAATCTTAAAAAATTGAGTGATTGACCAGTTAGGACACAAAACAAACAGTGAACACCCCTAGCCCCTCGGCTCCTCTATACTACTAACTCAAGTGAATCACTGAACTCTTCTGTTGTCATATTTTGATTCTACTGATGTTTCTTTTTCCTTTTTGCATCCACAGCATTTTGAATCTCAGCGACGATCTTATTTCTATTGATCTCAACATTCTTCTTAGCTGCTTTCAGGAGATCCTGAAGCTCATTTTCACTGTAGGACATTTTGCGAGTTTTGTAGGCGTTCCTCATCGCTTCAATCTTTTCTTCACCTGAGGAAAGAATGATGATGGTCAGTGGAAGGATGTTGGATTTTGACCCAGAATTTAAGAATAGACCTCACTGGCCTGTTGTGCTCATTGTTATTGTGACCAATTTCAGAAGAATTTGAGTCCATCAGAAGGTTAGTTCTGACAAGTTCGTTTCCCTGCTTCTCCAGCTCTGTGGCTGCTCCCCTTTAAGGTCTACCTGAAAGTAAACCTTAACCTTGTTTTACTTTGTCATTTATTGTCCATGGTTATTTAATCAGCTTGTTTCTTGTTAGTTATCATTCAGAAAGATACCAAAGTACTTTATATTAGTACTGTAGGTGGAGATGCTGTTTATCCACCAGTGAACTGCTCACCTGAAGCAGCCATTCTGACCAGCAGCAGATCTAGAGAAATACTGACAGCACTTCACCTGGTAATCCCTTAACGAACAAATAATTTTCAATAGCACAAATCATTCAGGATTAAATTGTTGTTGTTATTATTATTATTATTATTATTATTATTATTATTATTATTATTATTACTACCACTGGACATAAAAACTACTAAAAGGGTCCCAATCAATCTTTTTTTTTCAAAGTGTTACTCTATGCGATTCTCCAGAAAACAGATTTTAGCATTTTTAAAACATTCCATTTGTTCACCTATTACTAGAAAGCCAATTATTCCTGGTAAGGGCTACAGGTATATCAACCCAGGAATCACAGGGTGCAAGACAGGACAGCATCCAGGTGGGGGACTCAGCTACATTGCAGGTCTTGTTTTCTCTGAAGTCTGTTTCTATATATGAATGTACATTTCTGGGATGAGTCTGACAGAAAACTAAGAAAACAGATGCCACAAAATACAGAAAATATTGAGCATATCTAAACATTGCATGAATTATTAAAGTCTAGACTCTGTAAAGCTGTTCCTAAAACAATGGGAGGTTATTAAGACAAAATCAAAGATTTGGGTTTCATACTGCATGAGTGGCTTTTGTTGTATTAATGTTGTGAAATACTGTACAACACAATATTGGTGAAGACATTAAGGAACATGGTAATGCTGTATTATTTTTTTTTTTGCTTATAAATGTTTGACTCTTAGAGTAGTGTTCTGTTCAAAGCTGTGCCCTGGGAATTTTGCGTTGTGTTATTGTATTGCATGTCTCTGATAAGTGGCAAGTTTGGGGTAGTCTCAAAAGACTTAGTGCTTCCTGTTTGATTAGACCAGAGCATATGGGGATAGATAGGAGGGCTGATGGCCTGGAGTTTTGGTGAAACAGGAGGAGGTTGCCTGAGAGCCTGCAGAGAATGATCTCTGATACACTGGGTTTAAAATTACTCTGTGTGTCAGCACATAATAGTTCTTCAGTCATTTCAAAGAAATTTGGGCAGCATTGCTGTTTGAAAGCATATTAAAGTCATGGAACACCTTGTAGTATTAATTCAGTTGTCAAAATGAAGAAGAAAATATTTGTCAATTAGCTATTGTTCATTTCAGTGAATGATGAAAAACAGAACTACAGTAAGTAGTACCCATGGGAGTCCTGATTCTTAGCAGAAACCTACAATAGTCATCTTACGGCAGAGGCTCTTTTTCCTTGGGGACTTAACCAGGAAGTGAAACCCAAAAGGCTGGATGTTGTTCGTTTAGCTGTATAATTACTGAGGCAGCCACTCAGATTGCACATCAAAACTCAATACTGCAGTAAAATGACTCTGTCATAATGCTACATAATGATACATCACACAGCTCAGAGAATTTTCATTGGTCAGAGAAATATGATAGATGGCACTTGTGGTAGATTGATTATTTTTTATAAAAGGTAGCACACTTTTTATTTTCATCTACTTGTACCACTACCAAGGAAATATATTTTCAGCTACCAACATTTCCCTGTAGTAAGGCTTTAGTTATGATTCCATATTAATATTCCATTTTAAGAGGATTTAAAGGCATACTGTAGGACAACAGAATATATTGAGCTAATGTTTTTATTAACATCTAACACACCACTTATTGATCTATCTTGGCCAGTGAAGATTCTTTTGGCAGGATGATTCAACTTCTTGAATCACACTGCTACATGGTGCAGCCAGCTTTCCATGAGAATGAGTTCTGATGCACATTTTGAATGGCTGTATAGTTTCCCAAAAAAATATTCATGCCAGTGAAGCAATGTACAGTAACTGAAAATGTATCCATTCATCCAGTTTCCAACCATCCTATCTACCACAGGGTTGTGGGGTAGCTCGTCCCAGCAAGCAACAAGCTCAAGGCAGGAGACACAAAGACTCTTGCTTTGAGACGTAAAACCGAGGTCCTGACTCTCTGTGGTCACTAAAAATCTCAGGGCGTTTCTCGAAAAGAGTAGGGGTGTAACCCCGGCATCCTGGCCAAAAATTTCCCATTGGCCCTCACCAATCATGGCCTCCTAATAATCCACATCTATGAATTGGCTACATTACTCTGCTCTCCTCCCCACTGAGAGCTGATGTGTGGTGAGCGTTCTGCTGCACTATGGCTGCCGTCGCATCATCCAGGTGGATGCTGCACATTGGTGGTGGTGGAGGGGAGTCCCCATTACCTGTAAAGCGCTTTGAGTGGAATGTCCAGAAAAGCGCTATATAAGTGTAAGCAATTATTATTATTATTATTATTATTATCAATCGTATGAAATCATGTAAGAATCACGTTTTGCATTGCAACAGTGAAAGTACAAACGTTTGCATTATGATGTAATAGCCTGATATGATTTTTGCTTTCTGTGATCATTTTCAGATTTACACTACTATATGTTTTCTTTGGTCTTCACACAATGGGGTCTCTCTGCTGAACTCAACATTCAATCTACTCAGTACTTCAGCACATTCCATCCATTTATGACTACTGCAATGAAGTAAAAAAAGTACAATCCATCTATCTTCAAACTGTTTTTTTTCCAATTCAGGGTAACAGGAGAACCAGAGTCCCTGTAACCCTATCCTAGCAAACAACAGACACAACGTGGGGTACACCCTGGATGGGTGTCACAGGGCAGACACACACTTACCTGTACACTTAGGGCCAGTTTTCACTGAAGCCAGTGAACCTACCACTATGTCTTTGGACTGTGGGAGGAATCTCCACACAGATAGCACTCCAGGTCTGGAAGTAAAGAGGGTGCCAGTACTACAAGGCAGCAATGCCACCATGTGCCACCATGTTGCAAAACTTAATATTCCAAAGACTAACGAATTAGACTAAAACTTCATTTAACTGCATGACTGAAATGTGACTGAAACTAATTCAGTTTGTTGGCTAAAAGTACTGTAAGTGAACTTTAGTTAATTTTTAGTTGACCAAACCAAAATTACAAGTATGGCTAAAATACAATTATATCTAATAGACATTTTATTCAACTTAAGTAAGGCATTAGATATATCAAATATTAATAATCAAATTAACACTGGGTTGCCTTGCAACCATAAGTCTTGTCTTTCACCAACCAGTGGTGAATTTCTCACAGCAGTGACATGAATCCTGTAGCTGAAATCTAAAATGCCTGCTGGTTCACTTGCCTCCACAGTTGTCCTTGTTGAAGAGAGGGAAGTGCATGACAGTGGGGGTGTTTTCACCCTTGAAGATGTAGACGCTTGATGGACAGCTCTTCTCCTCACTCATTGCTGGAATGGGTGGGAAGGGAATTTTGTTCTTTTCACAGTATTGAGCTGCCTCGGTGACAGTCTGAAAGGAAGAAAAAACACAGAGACTGTCCACCCTCACTGTCATCAACTGATCAGTCATTTGGTCATTACATTGTAATAAAATGAAAAAATAAACAATTGCAGAAAAACAAAAGCATAGCTAATTTTTTTTTATCCAGGCAAACTGTGGATTTATTATTTGGTTATAAGAAACTACAGTTTGAGTGCACAGACTGAATATCCAATAACTTTATTTATTATTAGGAATATTAATATTATTATTCTGTTCCTATAGTATTCTATTCTATTCCTATTATTAATAGGAAAGCCCTTTGCATAACTAACCTGATTTAAACTAGAAAAAATATGGGCAAATTATACACTTATGGATCTTTAATCCAGAAAGTAAAATTAAGAGGCACTGATGTTTAAATGTGTACTGTACCTGGTGAAACCTTAGAGATACAGTAGGTACAGTACTTCAGCATCTTCACAGAAACCCAGAATTAGGCCAATATTTGGCTACCAGCTTGTCGAAGGCCAGCTTTATGGTAGAGCAGTTTGAAATAGAAATCTGACATTGGCACACCTACACTGTAACTGAGGGAATAATCACCTAGACTACAGGAGCTCCTACTACAGCCTGAGCCTGGGCCACTGAAGTGTGAACTCAAGACAGCAGAACATGACGTCACCTAGTATGATGTACTTTACCATGAATGGGTCTCCATCGCTGAAATCAAAGGACAGAATGAGCTGCACTCCCCTGTCTCTCCTCAGGACCAGTGGGTAGGCACTGTTGATGGACAGACCAGCATCTATGAGGTAGATTTTGTCCTCACTGACCAGCTTGCTGGGGAGGCTGTTATCTAGGGATTGTGTAAACACAAGAGAAAGAGTTCAGAGGTGTATTCAGGAAATGGCAAGAAGCCACTGTACTAGGAACTGTTCTAGGAGATCTGATCTTATGACACAGCAAATCCATGAAATCCATGGATTCACAGTTTAAAAATTGAAAAAGGTGGCTAACAGCAATATTTTAAGAAATAAAAGTCAGTGTTACAGGTTGGTCTTAAACTTTTACAAGTTCATCCTGCTATGGTTCTCCAATTTTTTAAGTTCTGTGAAATTGCTTTGCTCTTTGAGTTATTTTTTATATACCATTCCAATGTGTAATGTAAGTGTTTCCTTGATTAATTTTTAAGGTTCAGTTCAGTATCAGAATGACAGTAGTCCTGGATAAAGGCACCATCTTACTAGGTTCTCATAATTCACCACAATAAGCATAATGCTGTATTGTGTTATGGGATACAATACTAAAATTCAGCATATTCAGATTATTACATCATCACTTCAAGATTTCAGCTGCTGGCTCACATACAAATGGGAAGAATAAAGACCTGTGGACAAGCTTTTTTAACTTGTCCATCTCTCAGGGACATTCACTAATTTGTTATAGTGCTTTACAAGAGAGTTTGTGCTGATGGGAGGTGTGGGGTGTCTCTCTGTGAGGTGCCTTGCAGGTCAAGTCAAATGAGGACCCAGACCAGCTAAATCCATCTAACTTTATGGGTGTTTGGCCAGTTGTCTGCAGCTACTTGGGGAAAGCACAGTTACAGCTGGCCTAGTCCTGAACAGCTGACTAGTAGATTGGAGACCTGTTTCAGTGTTGGAACCAGTCCTAAGCACTGTTACAAGTTATTTTCTGTGCAGCTGCACTATATTGGAGTCTCACCTGTGTTGGGGTATTCATGCAGGAAGTTGTACTTGGTTCCCCACATCCAGCAGCTAAATATTTTTAAAAGCTTGTAGGGAATGATGAATGGGCACACAGCAAAAGCTGAAAAAATAGATAAACATGACCTGTTGTTTCTGGGCAGGAAAAGTTCAAACATTTTCAAGCATGTAAGACTGGTACAATCCAGTAGACAATATGATTCTATTGAGCAATTACTATTCCCAAAGATTACATTCTTGGACAGAGTTCTTGTATTAACTGGATTCTTTTGGTGTTGACATTATAGCCATATTTTGCTGTTATGGTACAGTAGGTTCATCTAACCAAGAGGAACAATGACCTTTAACCTTCAGTCATTTCTTTTCTGGACAAAAAACACAGGATTCACCATTTAAGGTAATTTAATGTGTATATTTTACCTCTCAAAATGCCACATAGGCATAAATTAAAATCAACATGATGGCACTCTATCTTGCTGTTTAAACATGTTGTTTACAGTAATTGCCATTGTGCCAAATAAATATCATCAGAACATTATTGCCAGCCTGATCCTCTAAATATAGTGATGCACACTGACGAAATTCCATTACACTTTAGTTTAGACATGATAAAATGTCCAGTGGAAATACTGTACTTGTCAGAACTCAGTCCTTCAAATCTGTATTAGTGGCTGCTAGAAAAAGAGGAGGAAGGAATAAAATTGTTGTTTTTTTATTCTGGAAATGCATTTAAGACACCAATTGAAAAATTTAGCCAAGTTAAAAATCCAGTATTTTAATCCAAACTAATTCACTGAGATGCTATCGTCACTTTGAAAGTCACTACAGAAGGTCTGTGTGTGCATACAGAACAGTTTTCTCCAAAAGTACTCATACCCTTGATACAATGTAACTGAAAGTTGATTTAGCAAAAATGCAAGTGAACAGTCAGTATTTGTTGCACAAATCAAATTCAAAATTTTCATGTTTAGTTATTCGATTTAACAAATTAATGTACCAAATTAATGAATTTGTTTTCATGATTACAATTTGTAGCCAGCTGTACACACCACACTGTATGTGCCAACACATGAACAATGAGCTAGGGTTTTCACAAAATAACTAAACAGGCTGACCCAGAAGTGTTTGTTGGAGACTGAAATCAGTGAAGACTAAGAAGCAAGCTTAGACAAGCAAGATTTAAACAAACAAACTAGAGATTTTCTGAAATGAACGACACTACAAAAGATTGCTGCTCTGGAATCAGACCAGATAAGATCAACCAGATACACTCCAAGGCTTATACGAATGTCCTGCACTGATATACTAAAGGACATGGCCTTATGTCATCTTGAGAAGAGACAACTGTGAAGAAACCTGATACTCCAAAGCCCTCAAAGGCTTTCCTTCAAAGAACTAGCCCAGTATTTGTCTACAGAATCAATAGTGAAAACCCAGTTGTATTTGTGTCAGTGGCATTTGTGTTCCTTTCCTCCTTCTCTGGATTCATGAAACTATATGCTATTTATCTATCAATCTGTATAGGTGGGCCCAATGACTTCTACTGTCTTATAACTATTTTTATATGACACTAAGAGCAATCAATTCGATATTAACTGCCCCAGTCTCTCTCTGTGCTTCTGTATCTGTTGTGTTTCCCCCCCAGAAATAATTCATGTATTAATTATCCATAATCTACAGTATTATGGTATTATAACCATAGTTATACTGTAGTATTGATTAGTTTGATTAGTATGTATGTAGTATGATTGTGTTTGGCTGGCTAGTGCTTCAGGTGTGTAAAAGCTATCATGTGAAGTGAGGGGTGCCTGTACATCTAAATCATAGAACTGTATATTTTCCAAAACCTACTTACCTGCATTCTCTGTTGCTTGCGTAGTGACCATGAGCTGTTCATTTTCTTCTGAAATGAACGTGAAACCAAACATTAAATTAGAAATGCAAGTATTTTTAAAGGCTGCCAAACACATTCCACTTGTATTAAATTATGTGGGCATCTTATGTAGCAGCGAGATTGTTACGAAGTCTGTATTAGTGGTAAAATAGTACTTTAAAAGACCAGAATATATTTCTATGAAATTCAACAGTTAAGCAATGTAGTAACTTGAATTTTAGAGCACAAAGAAGTACCATGTTTAGTATTGTTTCTGCATTTATTTGATTCTCACAAGAATGTAAGCATAAAAATTCAAACCACCACTACCTGTTGTCGTCATATTTGTGAATTTTGTTTCCTTTCTTCTTCATAGAGGCAAGATAGTGACAAGTTCCTTACGTGTGACTTCTGACACTCAGCAGACAGTGAGAAGGGCTGCTGTGTACTGAATCATATGCTAGAGAACCCATTGCTGTCTTTACACAAGTGAAAATAGACCAATTGTCTACAATAGGAAATGTTAAAATAATGAAATAAGAACTTATTTTAAATAATTAAGAATTCAGTGGAAATTAAAATGTATTACTGTATAGGAATTGGAAGGGAATGTTTTTTTTTTTATTTTTACACAGTTTTGTTTTATGTGCAGCAATTTTTTTTGTCTTCTGGTAACAGCTTCCAGGCTTGTTCTATTTCATGATTCAGTTGATTTTTCTGTTGGTGGAGGTTTGGTAAGTGCTGCTGATGCTTTATGGATGCAGTGTTAAAGGGTTTTTGTCATAACTTATGAGCAATCTCTGTAAAACATTGTGATTGCCAGATTCTTACAGCATCACTAACTCTCTTATTTCAGGTGAATAAGAGACACACTTGCCTTCAAAATGGTAAAAGACAGCTTCAGAAAGAGCTGATATCATTCTTTGCTGGATGTCCTTGCCGACGATGTCCCATGTATCATACATCAGTGAGACCAACTCGTGTATCACCTTTTCATCTGGTGGACAGAAAAAACAGAATAAAAGAGTCTCACACATGGTAGGAGGCAGATGGGGGGAAAAGTTTCCTTTCAGTTGTAACCCTTATTGCATTCTGAAGTCATGGTAATTCACATGTAAGAGAAGCATACCTTTGACACTGTTCTTCATAGAGTCGAGGATGTGTTTGCAGTCTTTGCCACAGAGGAAGTTCCGATGGAGGTCAAGCAGCCAAAAGATCATAGCACTCTTTTCACATTCATCACCTGTGAATTAGACCCACACTTCGAGTACAAGTTTAGAAAGAAATCAGATATGGAAACATTTTGTTTCCCTTACTGGAAAGCTAAAGAGTGAATAGCTATAAAAAGGGGCAGTGTGCTATATGAATCCTGCATCTAGGCCTAATTCAATAGCTAATAATGTAAAGCATAAGCAATATAATAGAAAATTAATACATTAATAAATCTGTCAGTTCACTATTGAAGTTTATAATTCAGATTTGCCATTAACTCAGCCAAGCAGGAGCCTGTGTACAGTAGGCAGGCTGAAATTGTCACTTCAAGAGAACTACAGTCCTAACAGGGATACTCCCAAACACAACAGAAAAGTTCTAAACTAAATTAGCCTTGAAATGGAAAAATAACTGCAAAAAGTTTGGAACAGGTAAGGGTCTGGAAGTTATGAAGTACAGACATATCCCAGAGAAAAGATTATATTAATGTGTTCACAGATATACTGGGGTGTTTAGAGAATACCAGGCCTCTACGAACCCCTACATTGGCTTATTTTCCAGTAGAGTGCTTTCTAAAAAAGATCAAACCTGCCTTTTCTAAAAAAAGTTTCAGCTAAAGAACTGTGGTAACTGTGGAAACTTGTAAGTTGCTAGTTGACAGACAGTGAAAGCTACTTGAGCTCTTTGTGTACTGTAAGTTATCATGTTGGCCCCAGTTGGTCAGAGGAAAGAAAACACAGCAAATTATTCTAAATACCCCACATATCACCACATCACCAAATGCATTTTCTACACTCTAGGACTGCAGAAAGAGAACAGAGCCCCAATGTTCTACGGCTGTGATGCAGAATAGCCTTAATAATATATTTCAATCATAGACTGTTATTCTTCCTAGTCTAACAATGTACTGTGATTATAGGGTCTTGTTCTCCAAACTAGCAGGTTTGATCAGTAGCTGATCCAGCTGTGAAGACCTCAGGCAATGTGGGAGCTCAGTGCAGATAAGAAAAACAGAGAAAAGGGAACACTGAATGAGAACTTAGAACTCATCTCCTGATCAGTGATTGAGTGAACCTTAGCTTGAACAAGATACAGTCAACGTGGGATTGCCTGGATCTGACAGTGGGGGATGTACAGAGTCTTCAGGTGTGATATTTCTTGTACCAGTCTTGGCATTCAGTCATTACTGACTCATATTGTCACCTGTAAGACAGGCCAGAGTGGGAGCACCCACTTGGAAGTCTTGGCTTGAAAGACAGTTACCCGGAAATGGATTATTGTGGGTATATTAAGACTACCCCTAAACTCTCAAATCAACACTGAGTGCATGTGACTCAACTAGATTTACTGTTACCTAAATGGAGGTCTTCCTCATCTTCCTCCACATCATTGTAAAAAGAGAACACATCTTCAGAGGAGGGTCTCCCTGTGAACAGAAGAGAGGGCGAGTTATTCTGTGGTTTAATTCTGACAGAGATACCTTCTGATTTATTGATAACCCACTGTGAGTTTATTTCCAAATGTGGTCATATGAGGTTTTCATACCAATATGCTTATGACAAAGAATTAACAGAGAAATGCAAAAATGCAAAACAGAGAAATGCAAAACAAAGGGGATATTCATGTGGACACTGCATTGAGGAGAGATGGGAAGATGGGAGAGGAGAAGGACTAGCTCTAAACTTCAAAACCAACGTTCTGGCACAGAATTCAAGCCAGATAAAGTCAAGGTCTCAGAACCTGTATGGCTGAAACATAAAACCACAGTGCATGATGTTACAGACTACCAAATTCAGAAAAGGATTATACTTCTACTGGATATTGTTGGAGATTAGACCTCTCCTCATGCAGATTTGGAAAAACAGTAGGAATGTCAGAAGCTGACCCTGGGATGGTAGACATGCTTAATGACTACTTCCTTACTTAGAGCAGATACTTGATTAATTGTGTATTTTCAAAGAAGTTAGGACAGAGTGAGAAAACAGGATGAGAAAATCATTAAAGAAAAATGATCATAATCTGGTGTTGTCCTTAAGTGTTATATGCCTTGGAATTATACAGGTAGATTCCAGATTAAAGTTCCATTTCAATAAAGCAGACACTGAAGGAAAAAGAGTTGAAGAGAAGCAGAATGGAGCAGGATAGGCATGGAACCGGTGCAGAAAGGATGAAAACAGTTTAAAGATAGATCATCCTAAGAGGGAGTTAATCAAAGCCTAGAAAACAGTAACTTAAATAGTTTAATAAATTTGTTAAGTGAAATATAAGGAAAAAGCATGGGTAAATAAGTTTTGTTTTACAGTTTTACAACAACAAAGGTCCTGTGAAGGATGGAGTAAAATCAGAGTGAGACATGGAAAACCTTTAAATAAGGAAAAAGAAATAACTCATGTGTTAAATGAATATTTCACTCTGGTGTTTAGAAAGGAAGAAATAAACTCTATGCCTCAGGAAGAACTAAGTTCTGTATTAATTAGTATTAGTATTAGTGCAGAGCTATTACAGATACTAGATATATAAAGGAGGCCTAAAGAGTTCAAGGCTTTCTGTTACACCTTGGTCCCTTATGCTTCCCCTGAATCCAGTGAGCACTGTGTTCAATTTCAACAGTGTGTCTCAGTACGATCATGGAAGAGCTTGCAGTGTGAAAAGAGGCAGATATTGTAGATCTGAGTCAGGACTGCCCTGTTCTTGCTGCTGGTGGAAGAAAAATCCATAATTACAAAGCCTTCAACAGAGAGATTAATCACATCTTTAAAAGGTGAAACCCTGGAACCATGTTATTGAAGCTGTAGGTGTGGCTTCATTCACTAAACGGATCCAATTTCAGCATCCAATTGGGCCACATAGAGTAGTTCAAATACCCTCCTATCAATAATCAACTTTATAGTAATTTTATGTAATGGAGAAGCAAATTAACAATTTCAGTTCCTATCAGGTGAAGAACAAAAATAAAAAGAATTAAGTGATGATTTATAAATTAAATTGAATAGATCTTTCAAATATATTGTAAATGCACAATACATACAGAAACTGGTCACAGATCTGTAAGAGATTTCCCACATTTATGTATTTTATTAAAACATTTCTATGACACAACGCCCTTTAATGTTTTGTTAATGTTGGGTTCATTGCAAGATAATTTCCACTTTGAAATACAATTGTCCATGAAAATTTCTCAAACAAACAAAGGAGCCACTAACAACCAGAGGAATCAAATTATTGGGTCAATTATTGTCAGTTAGGAAGAAATGGTGTAGTGGGATAAACAATGACAAAATTGATCCCTCTGAGTGAGAAGAAACTATATTCTAATTTCTAATTTTAATTGATTCACCACCATTTCATTATTGATTCTTTCAAGCAACTCTAGTGTTGCACATAATCACACCTGTTTCAATGTGTAAAAGGTTGTGTACCTCCAGTAAGAAGACACCAGTTTTTGTGGAAAAGAAAATCAGAAAATATTCTTACCTCCAGAATTCTGGTGCAGGTTTCCATGTAATTTCATATTTCTTTTACGATGGAAAAATTTGTATATCATTTCTGAAATGAAAAGAGTTTAAATCAGAACAATGGCTACATGTATGTTTCAGAAAAAAAAAGGAATTGACAAATGTTTTAATTTTCTAACTACCAAGTCTTGAACCATATACAGTATGACTCAGCTCTGTGGACTCAGTTCCTGTATTGTTTGAGACAAGACACAGTTAATTAATTTCTGAAGCTTTACCCTGACATTCTGGAGTTGATTTACTATAATTTACAGTGTACTATTATAGTCTTGCTACATTGAGCATTTCAAAGTCAAAGTTCAACCTGGATCATTTCAGACAACTGTGCTTTTCATTGCACTTCATGAAGAAAGTTTAGGCTTTTATACTGAAATATATATTTATAAAAAATAGACAACCCAACCAAATAAAACAGCCTCCAATTAAAGCACAAGATCTAACTCTATAGCGTAGATATTGCCAGTTTACAACACGTCAGTGTCATCTGCCATCTGTGACCAGGAATTCCTTGAGCAGTACTGGAAAATCAGTAGAGATACTGTACCAAAGGACTAGGTAAATTCCCACTTACTATAACACCAGCCTACACAAACACCTGATCTCATCTGCCATCAGAAGCTAAGCAGTCAGCTCTGGTGAGTAATGTGGATGGTACACTAGGTGAATTTACAGTACCAGGGCATCTTTAGTTTTCTCTGCAGTTCTGATCCATCTGGAATCCACCATGTGTCTGGCTTCTTTCAGGAAAAAGCTGGATCCTTGGGTGAAATACTGTACTTACTTCCAAAAAGGCAAGAGGGGCCAGGTACTCGCCCTCTGGTTTGTAACTGTTCGTGTGCTCTTAATTGAGAGCAGCACCACTCCTCCTGCCACACCCTGTTTCCCCTAGGTTGCTACAACGGCTGTAGTAGTGTGTCAGCCTTACCAATATGTGAAAAGTACAAATTAGGTGGTCAAAAATTAAAAATAATACTGAATTCTGTTTAAAAAGTGCACAAAAGTTAAAATACCTAAAATAAACTTCTCGTTCTCCCTCATATCGCCTATGGCACTTCCAAACAGTCCTGAAGAAACACAGAAGAGTATGAATTGAACAGAAAAGCTGGTTCAGTGTTGAACTAAACTACAGTATGAACTACAGTGAGTCCTTCTTCATCCCACAGGGACCCCTGCAATCTCCCAGGGTCACCAGTTATTTGATTATCTTTTGTAAGGCTTTTTCACACTTCTCATTATTATTAGCTGTTTACTTATTCATTTATTAATTACTAAGTAATTGTAAAGTATTAAACATTCCTATTATTTCCTCTCCTAACACATCAGTCTGCTTCAAATCAATAAGTGATGAGACAAAAATAATGAATAATCGATTAATCACTGGATTTCCGCTTGGTCATGCAACAGAAAAGGTCAAGAAATGATTTCAAGTATATTAAAAACTTACTCTTTCACCTATTAATTTTTTCTGCATTCCTTAAAGGAGAATAACCTTGATGACATACAATTTTAAATAATATTGTTCATATTAGCTTTAACTATTAATATATTGTTAGATTACACAGATATTATATACTGGCCATCCTGAAAAAATAACATTCTAAAAATAGAAGACGTACAAAACTGCTATGAGTTTCTAAAAGAAGGGACATAGACCTTGCAAGTATAGCATGCCCATCTCATCTTTGTGTTTTATCTTGTTTCCTCCACGGAATTGACTCCCTAGGGCACTGGTGTCTACGAAGGCTCCATACTCAGGGTATCCTGCTTCATGACGGGTTATTTCAAACCACGTCCCTGCAAGGGGAGAGATGGGGAGGAAAGGAAGACAGAGAAACAGAATTCAAGAATCTTAAATAAATCAAGAAGAGCACATTGCCAGCCAACAACTTCCACTGCAATATTATCACTTTATGTAAATTACCTCGCTGCTCCTATCACTGATTTAAGAAGCTGCACGGTGTTTGGTTTCTAATGTCAAACACCCACCATCTTCTCAAGCACAAGAACTGCTTATTTTACTGTTGCTGCTTCTGAAGCACTTGCTACTAACACCACTACAGCTGCCCTGGGTGCAGCATTGTGGACGATTGTGGTTTGGGTTCAGATCCCTGTCGAGACACAGTAGCTGTGCTTTTAAGCAAGGAAATTTACTCAGCTTGCTTGAGCAAGATGCCCTGATTAGTGCAAGATGTAAGGGATAAATGATGTTGAACGTAATTTAATTTAGCTGTTACTTCATTCTGCTTCATGCTGCAGCTGTTGATACTTTTACAACTGCTGGTAGTGCTACTACTGCCATTGCTTTGAGAGATACTGCTGTTGTTGCTACGAGCATTAATATGTAATATTATATATTACAAGAATTCCCTAGAATATTTTTTAAGCCAATTCATCCCTATAATGTTGGCCTATAGAGCAAATACAGTATATGAAGTGGGAGTCTTGCCTTTGTTGTATTTTTCCTTGTCATCCAGCTGTGACTTATTCACTGCAGCATAGATGGGGTAAGGGTTGGTCATTTCTGCATCTTCCTCCTTCGAAAGTTTGCGATCGTCCATCTGGAAAGAACCAAGTGTGTATAAATAACCATCAAAGTCCAGAGAAGAGCCACAGGACACATTCAGTTCTGATGAAAGGCTGAAGGCACAAAGAGGACAAACACAACAGATCTGAATTGAGCGTTTTCTGTATTGTGAGAGATGAGAGGAGACACAAATACTAATATGCAAATGAAGGTGAAGAATGATATGCACAGTGTGAGCTGGATGAGGTGGTCTGTACTGCCACAGAAGCTATGATTGCTGCTGGAAGTGGTGTTTGTTGGACCCTGCGGTCTGTGTGGGTCCAAATGCTCCGGTATAGTGGCGGGGACGCTTTACTGTAGTGGGAGCCGTCTTTCAGATGACACATTAAACCGAGGTCCGGACTCTCTGTGGTCATTAAAGTGAAAAATTGGATTTGGAGTTATCCTGGTGTCCAGGACAAATTTCCCCCCTCAGCCTTTATTGTGGCCTCCAAATTGTCCCCATGTATGATGGTCTGGCACCCCCTCCAGGGTGTACCCTGCCTTGTGCTTGTTGCTTGCCTGGTAGGCTCTGGCTTCCTGTGACACCATAGAGTATAAAAGTGGTTTGGAAAATGATATGACATGATGACATTTGCCTAATACTGTGCTGTGTTTCTGTACTCACCAAATGACAAATACAGCAATTGGTTAGTGTAAAATCACTGCTGCTTCAGTTGCACATGCCTCAATTTGAAAAAAAAGTCTCAAGAAATCTCACGACTTGCATTTTGTGCAATTTTGTATCCAGCCATTCAATATATTTGTGGGGGAGAAAGAGATATGCCTTACAGCATAAAGTTAGGTTACTAACTATCAAATGGTCTATCTGTTTTTGTAACTGTTATAAAATCATTGGTTCATGGGTTAATTGAATCATTCTTGTCTTTCTATTAAAAAATATAATCGTTAATACTTTACAATCCTGCTATTGCTCTGTAAAGTATTCACAAAGCAGTGTAGATTTAAAGAAGGTTTTGTTCTAAAAACAACACAAAAGTAAATGTTGTTTTACACCATTTGTATCACTGAGTATGTAATCGTCTCATTCTGTTCTGCATTGTCACTGAAAGTCCATATTTTAAATTTAAACCAGTTCTCACAGCATGATGCTGCTGGTGTCGGCCTGGATTGAGCACAGATTCAATGAGATGAAGGATGAGGACAGCAAGGTTGAGCACTTGATTGGTCATGTAAAAAATATAAAAAGTACAGTATGTATATATTTTATATTGATATATGTACATAAATATAAAAAGTATAAAAAATGGGTGGTATGAATGGATGGATGTTACAGCTTGAAAAGATTAGTTGTTTGTTAAAATATTAATATTGTTAGCAAATTTACCAGTTTCCTGACAAATACGTGTTTCTAACAAAGACTGAGTTTTGTAATTTCTTTGTAATGGTTGATCTACATTAATGGGATTCAGCATTTCTACCACTATTTCCAACTGTGTAATTTGCAATCTATGTGTGCTAGGGCAACAGATATGAGCATTTTCATGAGAATATCTATATGAGAAACTCAACTTTTTGCTGCTTTTCCATTACAGATTCAGTGAATGATTATCTTTTATGGAAGATGTCTGATATCTTTAAGGGAGCTGGGACTCTCACTTCAAATTCATCTTGAGAGAACCCCTCTCTCTGGATTAGGTCACCTCTTTAAGGTGAAAATGAGTAACACAGAGCTGCAATTTGTCAGTCCAGCTTCCCTCCCAGCTACTGTAAATCACAATTGAGAGTGCAGGTGTTGAACACTGCCAAAGACAGATGCTACACAGAGCTGGGTCACCCTGACGTCTAGTGGCCAGTTAATGTAACTGCCCCCAAAGGTGTACTAAACACCTTCTACTTCATTGTCTCCTGGAGGGCTTTATAGAATCACCATGATTTTTGCTGTTATTGGTATTATTAACACCAATATTTTATTTTTTTCCTATTTATATCTGAACATGAAAATAAATCCTTTGTCACTTGCCATTTGTCCTTTCTCTTCGCAGGCACTTTTGAGAAATCTGACACTATATCTTATGGAAAAAAGGACAAGTTCACAAACCGACACCCAGACAGGGAGAAAGAGACACTGCAGAATGAGACAGAGAGCTTAACTTACATATAACTGGTTACATACTGTACAAACACACATACAAGAAGGACAAGAATGCTGACCTCTTTCACCACCATGTAAACAAATATTGCCGCCCAAATATCTGTACAAGAAAAGTTCTCATCCTCTATTGTCTTCATGATTTTCTGCAAACTTTTTATAATGCTGAATTTTCCATTGTTGAGAGTTTCCACCATTTTTGTCTCCGCATCCTCCACTTGAGAGGACCACTGTTGGTCACGGTACAGAGAGGACATACACCTGCAGTGTTAGACACACAAACACACAGAAAACATTTCACCAGTGTATGCACTGTGCACAGCTGAATTCACAGCCTGAATCCTGAACCTTCTGAATTTGCAGGGTTACAATGCACACCTGACAGATCTATTGCTCTTTCAAATCTTTCAAGCACTTTGAGAAGCCACCTTTAAAGGCGCTTTATAAAATACATTTTTTAATTATTATTATTATTGTTATTATTAATATTATTATTATTATTATTATTATTATTATAATTCAAAATGGGAACTGAATTCACAGGCTCATAGCTGATCTTGGAGCCCAGTCTCTCAGACTCACCAGGTGGATCCTGACACTCCACACAGGTACATGATGGTGTCCAGCAGGTTCTGAGCCCCCAGCTCAGTTAAAGTCCCCATGAGAGCCACCATGGCACGCAGACCCCCCCCAGAGCCCAGCACAGCAATGGGGGGAACACAGTCCTGATTGAGGAAGAGAGGAGAAGACAGAATCTAACACAGAGGTCATGGAGGCCAGGTCTAGTGACCCAGCGACTTCAGAAACACCATTAATAGTTACTTGGCCTTACAGTATCTTCTTTTCATTTTCCTCTCCTTCTGTCTCAAAGAGGATGGAGCTCTTACTTACTGATTGAAAGGACTCCCTTGTGATGCTCATAGATGCTGGGTTTATGTTAAATACTGATATTTTAAAGTATTAATTTTGAACCATAAAACCATTTGTAATTTTTCTGTAAAAAAAACATCTTCCAGGAGAAAACCTGTGATTATTTCTAAAGTCATATTGTTCTGAAAAATAATTTTGTCTATTTCTCTTACAGACAGTGTGCAGCAGTAAAGTGTCTGGTCTTGCAAACAGAGGGTTGTGGGATCGTTGTCCCATTGCTGTGCTGTCCCGCTACACTTCCTCTGTACTGCTCCAGTCCTCCCAGCTGTACAAATGCAGCATTGCTGAGGGTGACCCTGTGGCAGACTGGCCTCCAGTCCAGGAGGAGAACCTTCAGACCTTCCATCAGTCTGGACAGCAGCGTGAGTTTGAGCCTGAGCAGCTGTTAGACTAGAGTGTGGACTTTACATCACTGCATACAGCTTGGGGCGGTGCAGTGTAGAGGGTTTGAGTGCCCCTTGCAGACACTGCTGTTGCACCTTGAATGAGGTATGTCTCTCCAGTTCTTCCGGTTCACCCAACTGTATAAGTGGGCACCAGCACTGCTCCTGTTCAGTTAGACTTACGAGCACTGCTGGGGAAATGCCTTGTGACAGACCAGCATCACATCCTGGGGGAGTCATGTGGTCTCTCGTCTGCTTAACACTTTAGAAACCAGGATGAGATCATGCCCACTGAGCTGCTGCTGAAATCCGTTTAGCCAATTAATTCCAAATGTGGCAGACGTATGCACTGGGACATTTCAGATTAAATCATTAAAACTGGTGGTAAGATTTTTTAATCTTCCACAATTACAACTCTCACACCAATCCCTGTGATAATGATAAAAATGAGCACAGCTATTTCCACGAGTCTTTACTAGTGTTTTGTTTCTATTTACAATCGTATATGTATTTTATAGATGCAGCAATGTGGATTGTCAGTGGATTTAAGGTAGTATTCTATTTGGGCTCCGTTTAATTAAAAAAAGAATGTAGTTGCAGTAAGTGCCTATTATATTTGGGCCAATATGAATAAAGTTGGTGTAGTATTATTGCGGTTTATAGCTGTAGCTGTAAAGCATTACATATAATTTCTGTTGTTAGACCTTGAGGTCTTTGACATTAAAGTGTATATTTATCATCATGATTCTCAAAAATTCTTAAGTCCAACGGCAATTTTACATTCAAATAAATTAGCAGTCTGTATGTTACATGCATATTCACAGCAATTCTTTTGCATCCTTCCTGACCTACTTCACTGCCACAATTTTCACTATCATATTTCAGGACAACGAACTTAAATATAATCTGTCAGGCTGTCTAATTTCAACTGAACACTATATAAGAATATAGTATAAGTAGAGATGAATTCCACACTGAAAATAACAAAAAAAACACCTTCTGATGTTGGGCTTCAAGATACTGTGAGACTAAATATGTTTCCAAGAGATTATATCAAATCACTACACTTCATTATCTATAACACATATCAATAACCACAAGACTATACTGTACATATCAGATATTCCAATTTTACACATTATATTGTTTTATCAGAACTTGTACCGCATCACAGGGAATTTGGAGGCTCCTCAGGGCATTCTGAATTTTGATTTTTCTCTTTTGAATGTCCTTGTTCTCCCCCTCACAAAGAGTGTGAGCAACTCGGATGTAAGAAGCCCTGAAAGAAAGAGTGAAGTGACTGAGAAGATATTGGGGATGCCTAACTATCACATGTGTGACACACAAACTTCCCTTCACTTCACTGTGATATACCACACACACACAGTGACATCAGTCTGATGTACTGCACACACACGATAGCACATTGATAACAACAAACCTGGCTCATTCTTCATGCTGAAAAGTCATTTTCTGTGCTTCATTTTACTGATCCTGCTTAACTGTATGGCACAACCTTTTCTTTTAATACAGGGGATTTCAGTGGTATTTTCAGTAAAGGAGCTTAAAATGATCTAATGTCAGATAGACATTCTCTGTCCTGCAGTGTAGGCATCTAGGAAGAGTGCACTCATCTTAGACATATCTTCTATGTGTCAGTATATATATATTTACTATACAGTATGTGACATTATATCCCTTGTCTGACAGGATCACATACTAGGATCTATTTAATTTCCTCCTCTAACAGGATTGGAGCCATGGTAGCTCAGACGGCAAGGGTGTCCCCCTCCTGACTGGAAGGTCCTGGGTTCAATCGCAGGTAGGGGAAAGTGATGTAACTTGCTCTAATTCCTTCCAGGTGGCTCCCAGGTCCACGTAGCCTGCTTTCCAAATGAGTACCAGGAGGTAATAGGCCACCTCCTGTGTCAGATGGTCAAGCAAATGGTGACCCTTACCTCCCCATTCCCCTATAGGCCTTCGTGACCTGAAAAGGGAACCTACCTACCTAGCAGGTTTTTAATGTTGTGCTGTTTCTGGCAGCTGTGGGAATTCTGGCTTTAGATGTGTTATTTCATGGAAGAATGTTTGTCTAATTCGAGAGTATTTCTCACAGTAGAGAAGAAAATACATCTGTCTCTGCTTATCCCTGCTGGCAGTGGGAGCTTGTCCTCTCCTGGCAGCCAGTATCTATTGCCTGACTGTGGTTACTAAACCTGTACTTGATCTGGGTCTGTTTTTCCTTGGTATCTCTTACCCTGGTCAGAAACTCGTCTAGTGTGTGTGTTTTTTAGGGGAATACAGCAATTCAGCTTGTAGAGATGTTCGAAATTGCTTTTTAAGACTGGATAGTCAGGAGAATGTTTGTGGGCATTTCTTCTAAACCATGTGTTTGCGGTGTTGTACCATCTCTCAGTATCCAAGGTGCAGATTTCCTTTGTGTGGCTGTCTGTCTTTGGTTTGAAAGTTCTCGCAGTGCCTTTCTGGTGTTTTTGAAGTCTGTGTCAAACCATTCTTCTTTTGCTTTTGTTTTATGGGTGTTTTTGTGTTCTTTTCAGTTTGGTATCAAGGCTATTTTCCGAAATATTCAATTTACATCTTTCATAACCAGATTTACAGTATGCTAGTTTTGTTGTTTTTTGTTGGAGTGTTTAGAAAAGGAACTCTGAAATTC
Organism: Atractosteus spatula; assembly: GCF_055471065.1. Classification (NCBI taxonomy): domain Eukaryota; kingdom Metazoa; phylum Chordata; class Actinopteri; order Semionotiformes; family Lepisosteidae; genus Atractosteus; species Atractosteus spatula. The sequence goes on from NC_142729.1 coordinate 13,536,828, forward strand.
CTGGTCATTTTGTGCTCTAGTATTCATACAGATTGTTTATTCACACCTGAAGAAGGCTCCACGGCTGAAACGTTGTGTTTTTTCTCTCTTCTTTTTTTAATCAAAGGCCTCTGAAAAGCCTTGTTTGTAAATACTGTACATAAAGTAACTTTGTTTGTTGTATGTTCTGTGTAGTGTAGCTTGTATTTTGCAATTATAATAAATATTTTTTTAACCAAGTGTGCAGGGATTATCACTCCTCTCAACAAAGGTGTGCCGGAGAACAAATAATTCATGTGCCTCTAATTATACCAGCCACTTGGGTTTATTGCTAGAAATCACTTAAAAGTCAGGGGTTATGAATAATTATTTCACTGATTGACTAAACTGCTCGGTCAATTGCTGATTTTCACCAGTTTCGTAACTCCCCATTTGTAACAATACTAACTGCTAAAGAGCTACAGTACTTCCCAGGAAGAATAATTAAAATTCCAAAAGATAAACGTCCTCAGGGCAAATAAGAGCTGTTTGCTCTTTGATCTCACTTACAGGTTATGTTTTCTTTAAAAAGAAATATGAACAGCGGCTTGAGTCAATGCCCTCGAGAGGGGAACAGAGGTAGTGGTGTGAGATCAGCTTGGCAATTTTGTAGGCAATAAATGTGCTCCAAAGCAAAGGGAGAGAAGAAACAAAAATGCATGCTTGGAGTGTTTGAATTACAGGCGCTTTGAGAGAGCAGAGAAAAATGTGCCTTAGCTCTGGAGCTCTTAGTGAGGTTGGGCGAATGTACACCTTGTGGCAGCGTGAAGAATTCTTATAGAGGAGCCGAAATTGCAGTCTTGCGCAGCCGTGAAAGGATAGAAAAAAGGAAAATAACATTGGGCTTACAGCAGAACTTTAAGAGAAAAACAAAATTATGCTTTGCTGTGCCACAGGAGCACATAAGGTCTAGCTGGCTGTTCTTCCTGTAAAAATGTCTTATACCAGAAATGTCAACACATGTCAACATTTTAATATGCAATATACCTAAAAAAGATGTGGCAGACTATACTGTTAACCAGAACTATAGTATAAAAATACAAATATAAATAAAAATATAATCCTACAGCTTTACTTTATGGAACTTTAGGCAACAAAACATTCCCTCCACCCCACGCCTAGTTTTTAGAATATAGGACATGACAGCTACGAGAGAAACACACTAAATCCCTTAATTGTGTGACAGGGCTCCGTGACATTATACATGTTACAGAAAGTCAGCATTCTGTGTGAAATCTAGACAGAGTAGAATTCTCCCACAGGAAGAGACACAGTCTTTAGCATAGGGGAGTTTGTGTAAGAGGCAGCACTGTGTGGTTCCCAGAACCACAAGCCATCATGATTGAATCTTAATGGAGGCGGAGAAGAGCAACTGTACACCTGTCAGAACTGAGCTTTTACTTGTTGGTGACTAAGAAAACCTAGCATGCAGTGTCTTAAAATAACATTCATCTCTTTCCTATAATGTCCTGTTTTGTTCAATTACAGATAATGTGTACACATTTTTAAAGTGAATATATTTAAACAAACCATGAATACTCAAACTGACAAATTCTGCAAAAGTGAAAATATGTTGTGCATATGTATTCAGCATCCTGAATCAATATTTGGTGGAAACACCTTTAGCCACAGTTACTACTGTTATCTGGTTTGGATAAGTGCCTACCAGCTTTGTTCAATGGGATAATGCAATTTTCACCCATTTTTCCTGTTCCTGCCAAATATGTTTTGCTCATGAGAAAACATGTCTTCCATTTTTGAAATTATTTTGCCTGTACACACCTATTCCCAGAATAAATCAGAAGCAAACTACAAAGGCAGCATGGGGAGATATGATTGAAAAATGTTTCCTTATTCCATGGAAGAGGTCTGCAAGAGTGAAAGAATGCATTCTTATTTATTAACTTACTGAATTTTAGCTCTGTCAAGTTATTCAACTAAAATTATCAGTTCTTGCCACCAATTTTCATTCAAAGTCAGGGTCTAGGTCACTCAAAGACATATACTTTCTTATTCTTAAATCACTCCAGTGTTTTCCTGTGTCTTTTAAGGCATTCTCCTTCTAAAAGTTGACTTTTCATCCCAGTTTTAGGTAATCAGCTAAAAACCTGAAAAGGGGTTTTCTTTATGATTTGTCAATACTATGTACCATTCATTTACTCATTTTCAGTAACCTCTTACTAATTCAGGGGCATGGTGGCTTGGAGACTATCCCAGGAAGCACTGGGAGCAAGGTTGGAATCACCCTGTATGGGACACCATTCCTTCACAGGGCACAGGCAGACACAAACACAGACACACATACTCCAGAGCCAATTTTCCCATAGCCTGCCAGCATGTCTTTAGACATCCATGAATATTGCATCCCAGAAATTGAATTAAACGCCCCAGCTCTCTGAGGCAGCAATGTTAACCATTGTGCTAGCTTGCCACCCTTGTACTTTTCATTTCCCATTCAATTTTGACAACCATCCCTGGTGATCAGAAGCAGATCCTTAACATTGTGTTGTCACCACCATGCTTGACAGTAATGATGGTGATAACTAGTTTATGCACTGTAGGGGTTTGAGGCAATAGTGTATTCTGAAATCATATGAGACATTATTACTGCACACAGGGAGAGATCATTAAACTAATTGTGTGGCTCATCAATATCTGTACACTTGTTATAGAACATAAATAAACATATAAATATATATGTTTATATATAAATTTATAAATAAACATGCTTCTTTGCTTCCTACACTGGCTATGTCCCTGACCTCTACAAACGATATATTGATGACTGCGTCGGTGCCGCCACATGCTCCAACGATCAGCTTGAGTTCTTCCTGCACCATTTCACCAACTTCCACCCGTCCCTCAAATATACGGTTAACATATCTTCCACTACTCTTCCGTTTCTAGACATCAACTTCTCTATCAACTACCCCCGACTGTCCACTTCAGTTTATTACAAACCCACGGATTCACACAGCTACCTCCTGTACAGCTCATTTCACCCCAACCACACTAAAAACTCTCTTCCTTTTTCACAGTTCCTTAGGTTACGACGATTATGCAGCGACGACATCGACTTCGAGAACCAAGCCCTCGAAATGTACGCATTTTTCATCAACAGAGGATACCCCAGCAGTGTGATTGACAGGGCCCTTGCCCGAGCCAAAAACACCCCCCGGACCATCAACCCGATCAGGAACTCCCGCCGTAACAACCGCATTCCTTTGGTGCTTCCTTACCACCCTAACACACTTCCTATCCCCAGGACCATTAACCACAACTTTTCCATCCTACAGGATGATCCCTCCATTAGGGCCCTCTTTTCTGAACGTCCTTATCATCTCATATCGCCGACCACCTAATCTGCGTAACCTACTTGTTCACAGCTCCCTTGACCGCCCTCAACAACCATCCACACCAGGCACTTTCCCTTGCAACAGAGCTCGCTGTATCACCTGCAAATACACAGCCACCACCACACTCATTCAAGGCCCCTCAGGACAATTCTGGATCACCCAGACAGCATCTTATACCTCCAGCAACTTTATTTACTGTATCTCTTGCAGTAAATGCCCAGCCATCTACATTGGAGAAACAGGAAGGAGACTCGGAGACCGCTTCAGAGAACACGTCAGGGCTGTGAAGATTAAAGATCTCTCCAAGCCCATTGTTTCTCATTTCACCTCTGACGGCCACGACCACTCTACTGTTCTTTTAAATTTTCTCCATTCATTGGAAGTTTCATTTCACACCCCTCTGCATCCATTCTGACTTCACACCTCTTGATTGGCCTCTCTTTCTGTCCCCTGCTCCCGCCTCTCACTCCTCCTTCCTCCCAACCTTTGTTCTCCCGCTACTTTACCTTTGTCTACTGCCCTGTCTCTCTCACACGGCTGAAAAGGCTCCACGGCCGAAACGTTGTGTTCTCTTTCTTCTTTTTTTCAGCATGGAATAAACCTATTACTTGTTCCTTTGCATAAATAAACATATACTGTACAGTATATATAATATTGTGTCGCACTACTCTAGTCCTAAATAAAGAGTCTGGGATAAATATTTTTCATTTGAGATGTCTGTCTGCAAGAGAGACAAGTAAACACAGATGATCAAAGGGGATTTTCTGGTAATTAACATCTCTCTGAGTGAATGAGAGGACGCACAAAAACACAGAAAAAAACAGAGAGGTGTGACACAGAAGGAAACACAGAAACAGAAGACACAGAGAGAAGAAATAAAAGTATCAGCCTTTTCTTCCTTTGGTTTGGTAGTGCAAGAGGACCTTTCTCTGATCAGTCTTACAGACCAGATTCATTCTGGCTAAATAAATTGAACATGATTAGTCAGAAAGTGCTATTCTATTTATTTTAGGAAATTATTATTTCATTTATTGTGGAATCCTCAAGCTAAAAATGTACTCTCCTAATTTGGGGATGTATTTTTTGAATAGGTGGATAGATACTCATGCACTTTTGGGCATCTTTGTTGTAGGAAGGGATATTTAGTCTTGGGTAGAACTCTTGTATATGCAGTAGGACATTACTCTTGTTGGCCTCTCAAGATACAGTTATTTATTAAGAACAAAAAAGTATGGAAAATGTTATGCTCTGCACTCCTTTGAACCACACTGACGAGGACAAGAGGGGGACTCTGATGACAGCGACAGAACAACATGGTAGGCAGCAGTTAAAAGTGATAAGCCCACAACGATTGGCGTAGCCAATGACGTTACGGGTTGCCTCCACCGGTGGGAGGGATCATCGTATCCCACTGGTCAGCTACCGCCCACCTGAAGCTGGGCAGCCCCCACCTAGTAAGGTGTTGACCTGCCACAGTCTGTTTGCTTCATTGGGTGCATGGAGCTTAGAGAATCAACTTGACAAGCAGACTGAAAACACTGCACCAAGCAAACACAGAAGCACTAAATGATCACCAGTCTTGCGCTTAGCAATTGGAACATCAGGACCATGTGTCCAGGCCTTTCTGATGCCCAAGGTCAAATCAACGACTCTAGAAAGACAGCCATTATCAACCTAGAACTCAAGAGGCTGAGTATTAACATTGCTGCCCTCCAGGAGACTAGGTTCCCTGCAGATGGCAACCTCAGGGAATAGGACTACACTTTCTACTGGCAGGGAAGGGGCCCATATGAACCACGACAGCATGGTGTCGGGTTTGCAGTGAAAAACTCTATCCTTCCAACTAGAGGCTAAGAACGCATCCTCTCGCTTCGTCTTTCAAGCTCTCAAGGCCCAGTGAACATCCTGAGCGTCTACGCACCAACACTTTGCTCCCCTGCTGGGGCCAAGGACCAGTTTTACGAGGAGCTTGACACTGTAATCAGAGATGTATCTGTCATGGAGCAGCTGTACCTACTTGGTGACTTCAACCCCCTAGTAGGATCCAACCAGGACTCCTGGGCCACCAGCATTGGGCATTTTGGCATGGGCAACATGAATGAGATTGGGCAAAGGCTTCTGAAACTATGTTCTTACCACAACCTCTGCATAACGAACACATTCTCCAACAAGCCGCAAAACAGAGTGTCCTGGAGACATCCCAGGTCTGGTCACTGGCACCAGTTGGACATGGTCATTACAAGGAAGACATCACTAAACAACATCCTAAACACTTGCAGCTACCACAGCGCTGACTGTGACACTGACCATTCCCTGGTTTGCTGTAAGATGCAACTCCAGCCCAACCTCAAAGCAGAAAGGTTGCCCTTGCACCAATACTGCAAAGACAGCAATCCCTGAACGAGTGTTTTGCAGACTCCATCGAAAAAGCACTTCAGAATTGCACTATAGACGAAACCGAGAAGAGATGGAACAACATCCGTGACGGAAGTCCAGACTGGTTCGAAGCTGGATTTGCTGAGCTGAAACCAGTTATTGAGGCAAAGTGGACAGCCCTCGTCAACAACAAGAGGGACCCTCACAGCAGGAAAACACAGATCAACGCTCAACCTACTGCTAGGCGCTGTGCCAACGACTATTGGCTGAAGCTCTCCGAGAACATTCAGTTGTGCACAGACAGTGGAAACATCCATGGCATTCACCACGGAATCAAGGCAGCATTAGGGCCCTTCAAAATTTAAGACGGCACCACTGAAGTCATCTACTGGTGAAACCATCTCAGATAGGAATGAACAAATGGCTAGATGGGCTGAGAACTATCAATCACTCTATGACCAGGAGAAAATAGTGACAGAGGAAGCAATCAAAAGCATTGAGAACCTGTCTATCATGGAAGACCTCGATGGCCTACCAACAGTAGACGAGATTGGTAAGGTCATTGACTCCCATTCCTACGACAAAGCCCCAAGAAAGGATGGCATCCCACCTGAGGTCATAAAGGCAGGTTAACGGACAGTTCAAGCATCTCCACAAACTCCTGTGCCAGTGTTGGGAAGAAGGATGGTCCCACAAGACATGTGCGTCGCCAACATAATCACCCCGTATGAGAAGAAAGGAGACCGTAGTGACTGTAGTAGCTATCGAGGAATGTCCCTCCTGAGCATTGTTGGAAAGGTACAGATTCAGCCATTCAAAATGCATAGTAGAAACCCGAACTGCATGCAATTACCCACAAGTCACTGCGTTGTACTACGGTACTTGATTGGCTGGCCAAAATGACCGACAGGGGCACTTGTGGTGCATTGGTTGTTAGTGAAAAGATTTAATCATTGAATCTCTTTACTGTGCATGTTTTAATCTGCTTAGTATTGAATATTTCTGGGGAATTTTACAACTAATTTAGTAGGGAAAATTTAGTAGCTGAGCATAACATGAAGAGAAGAGAAAATGTGTTTTGGGTTCATTGTTCATTGCTCTTAAAACTGCAGGCATGTCGATAAATAACTGGAAATTGTTTCCTTATTCCACAGAAATGTTTTTAAACAGTGAAAGAATGCAGATTATGAAATAGTTCTTAAGAACATGCCCTGTGTGGCAGGTGCAGGTATGTTGGAAAAAAAGAAATACATTTGAAGAATAGAAAAAACTAGAGATTGAATTTCATTATTTTACATGATATATGCTGTGAAATCTGATTCTATTCAGGAAAATATATATTATTGTGTTACATACAGATGCAGCCATTCAAAGTGCGCGGCACAGACATTGGCTACGTCATCACGCCGCGGTACGTGATTGGTTGACCGACAGGGGCACTAGTGGTGCGTTGGTCAGTCATAGAAAGATTTAAATGTCTTTACCGCAGGTAAAATGATAGTATCCGGAATTTCCGCAAGGTGGAGCTAATAAAGCTCAAGCTCTCATGTTTGAGCTGTCGCCATCAAAGTCTTTACCGAAGATAATTACTAGTAGTATTTATAATGAATGACCTTGGACAAGCTGTAAATTCAAAGTATTGCCCTGGTCCACATTCTTTTTTTCATTGACCGTCTTTGTAAGAGTAACACCACAGCATTTCGTTGATCCAATCACGCATTTGTTTCCAATCATGCAAAGTACAGTAATTTTTGAGAATCTCCGATTCACCATGCCTTTCACATGCTCATAAAAGATATTGATTTAGGAACATAAACATATTACTGTATGCTAACTGTACTGTATTTAATGTCTTTACTGTTCCCGATTTATAAATCACAGGTTGGGTGTTGAAATCTAGCTGGAGCCATGACCTTTTTTTTTTAACAAACATTTCTTTGAAAAAATAGAATAGCAATATTATGGACAATGAATTGACAATAAATATAAAAAAGCACATATTAAATTTGGGAAATTTAGTTTATGTCAAAGCGCAATGAAACCTATAACTTGATTCTTATGGACACCCGGTCCCGCCAGGGATTAAAAAAAACATGCAATCGCGTATCTAAAGAAATAACAGTATAACTATGTTCATGCACAAACAGTAGCATGTTACATTAGTAGACTTGACTTTTTTTAGGGTAGACTTGACTTTTGTGCCATGAGATATACAATAGATTGTCATTAAACAACCTTATGTTTATTAATCTTCCTTGTTATGCACAGTGGGAATGGTAATGTAATGGGAATTAATTTAATCAAAGAGATGTCTCTGGTTGGGGAGCGGGAGAGCCGGCAGGCAGGCGGTGGGTGACGGAGAAGAAAATAAAGGCAGCTTTTAACTCTTCAAGTCTGAGTTTTTGTGTTTTCATTCTGTCCATCGAAAACCTGTTTATATGTGACCTTTCAGAACACCTATCTGTTTTCTTCCTAGCACAATTTATGAGCACTCTGATTAAATTAATTCTCATTACATTATCATTCTCACTGTGAATAACAAGGAAGATTAATAAACATAAGGTTGTTTAATGACAAACTATTGTTTATCTCAGGGCTAGATAGTCAAGTCTAGCCAAAAAAGAGAAAACATCGACTTTATTTAAACTCCAGCAAAAGTATTAATGGTTTTTAATTACCATACTTTTATGGTACATGACTTTGCTAAAATGTATTTAAAAATAAAAACGATTTCAAACGCCAGCAGAGAGACAGAAAGACACACAGTTTTTCATTGTCAAAAAGTAATTGTTTTTTACTTTGTCAGCACCCAGACAAACGCAAACGCGTTTTTAATAAAACGCTATTATTCATTCTTAATCAGACTCACATTCCCGAATGCCCCCCGCCCCGCTCAACAATCGTAGGAAGAACACGCAACAGCCTGTTAATAAAATTGTTGCAATTTTGTTCGGTCAGTTCTTCCTCCCATAATTTGCAGATCGCATTGAACAGTTCTTGCTTTGTGCTGGGTTTAGCTCGGTGACATTGGAACACAGCGACTCAGACACCCGTTTAATGGAAAGGGACACTTTAATGTTCTGTACTGCTGGCACAGCACCCCACCGCGCCCGCGCGCCAGAAGAGAGAGAGAGACACACACACCTGTTTTCACTGTCAAAAAGAAATTGTTTTTTTACTTTTATAGAATTTTTTTACATTCCTCTTGTTTAACAGGAATGTTTTGTTTCTGGACAGACAGTTAGACTAGAGGAAAAGAGCGCATCCTTCTTCGAAGCATTTTGTTGATCCCATCACGAATTCTTTTCCAGTCGCATGAAGTAAGGGTTGAGAATCTCCGATTCACCATGCTACTAATGGTTTCTCGGAGATTGCAAGGCAAGGCACTTTTGCCTCTGGACCCATTGAAATTTACCGATGTGGTCCACCCCCAGTAAATTTCAAAAGTCACAAGATTTCGAAAACACGAGAGAAAGAGAGACACAGTTTTTCATTGTCAAAAAGTAATTGTTTCTAACTTTGTCAGCACCCAGACAAATGCAAATGCGTTTTTAATAAAATGATTTTATTCATTCTTTATCAGACTCACATTCCCGAATGTCCCTCGCCCCGGTCAACAATCCTCGGAAGAACATGAAACAGCCTGTTAATAAAATTGTTGCAATTTTGTTCGGTCAGTTCTTCCTCCCAGAATTTGAAGATCGCATTGATCAGTTCTTGCTTTGTGCTGGGTTTAGCAGTTTTCCGAACATAGTCTTTCAGCGAATGCCAAACCATCTCTGTCGGATTTAAATCTGGGAATTCAGCTGGAGTTTTCACCCAGTTCACTCCTTCTGCTATAAGCCTCGCCCTTGCTGCTGTGTGTTTCGGATCGTTGTCTTGAAAGAGACGGTGCCTTGATCCAAAGTGCTCCCTGATATATGGGGCGGCATGCTGTTTGACCACAACTTCCTCGAAGAATTCACGATCCATAATTCCTTCGAAAATAAGAAGTGGTCCCGGGCCTCTTCTAGATACCCCCCAGACGTGAACCTTCAGTGGATGTTTGGGCTTTGGCTTGTCCACATATCTCCCCTTTTTGCAAAATGACATTGTTGAAAACTGTTCCAGAGCCACTGTTGTTTCGTCAGTGAGAAGTACATTATGAAATGCCTCCCCCTGTTCAATCCATTGGAGCGCTTGTTTGAGTCTTTCCTCTTTGTTTTTTAGCCTTATCATGGGGCATGTGTTGGTTTTTCTGTATCTCCATCCAAGCCTCCTGCGCACTCTTCTTATCGATGTCGGACTAACGCTCGCACCGAGGTCAGCCCATAGCCGTCTTTGGACTTGCATCAGCGGTAGCTCATCATTTTCATCAATCAGTCTGTCGATAGCTCGCACAATAGGACTTGAAAAAAAAGAGATCAACAGTTAGTTTTTAAAAATAATGTGCGTAATTTTCTTGTATTTACATGCAAGAAAATTATTTTTAGAAAGTTATTTACCTTTGAATCGTCCTCAGTTTAGATTTTCTTTGCCTCCTCTCCCCTATATAATGTTGTCTCACTGTGCTTTCACAAATGAAGATGTCCATCGGAGCCAAATGCTGTACAATGTCCCGTTTTGACTTCCTGTTTTTTTTCATCTTCATTATTTGGTGTGAGAGAGTCTTCGTGATTTTGGCCATAGTCCGTCTCCTTACCAAACCGATACAGTGGTGCAGCTTGTAGTCTGTACCAATATACTGTATAGTATGGTACAGATAAAATTTACACCATACCGATGAGCTAATACCAGGGAAAGACACTCCTATTTTATTTAAAACACAATACGCCAGGAAATGTGTCTGATGCATTAGCAAGTTAAAACAATTGCGTCGAAAACCTGGGTGTAACAGCTGTTCCTTTTTCTGATCACTCGCTCTCTGGATACACGTCTCACCTGTCCTGTTCTTTGTTTTCCTAATTTGCCGATTATGCCTGCTGCGATCCACTCCTGCCCTTACACCTAAAGAAGACTATTTTAAATTTCTTTGTGCGGTCCATTGTGCAATTAACCCTTGTATGTGCTGTCCTTAGACAAAACAAGGCTTGCCAGATAATGTGAATCGAAACCTGTTTTTCTAGCTTTTAAAGTCGTGCGATGTGTAAGCAGGAACACATCATTATATCTTACATATGAAAAATACATAATAAAGCTCCCAAACAAAAGCAAACGAGTTTTTAATAAAATACTTTTATTCACTCATAATCTGACAATTTCAGGAAGACTAAGGAAGGACTAAGGGAATTGTCATCTGTTTTTGAAGCTCTGTGAGCTCAGTGACTTTGAGACCACTTGTTATCCCAAGTTGTTTGAATCGCCACAATTCAAATAGAGAAAAAAGAGCTGGCTGACAAGATTTAAGATGTGGCTTTCAATGTTGGATTAAAAAGAACACGTTGCCCGACATTGGTTGCATTGCTTGAAAAATAATTTTATTTCGAGAGACTGGATAAGTAATTCAAGTGTTTTTTTAACTTCCTGAAAAACAACTAATAATTTAACAATATGTGCAAACGTTTCATGATATGTCGCTGTTGTGAATGTCTGTGGAGTGTATCTTATTTGCCTGTTCTGGCTGGTGGAGCTCATCCAGCTGTGTCTGGATATCTCCGTCAAATATGCCGCTAGTGTGTATTGTCTGTTTAGGGTTCTGTAGCATTCCACAGGGCTGGACAGCTTGTTCCCACCTCCCGCCCCTCTCTGTGTACAGTAGAGCCTCCTGTGCTGGCTGGACAGGAGGCTCTACTGTACACAGAGAGGGGCGGGAGGGGGGAACAAGCTGCACAGCTGTGTGGTTGAAGTTGATACCCTGGATTCTCTCCAGACACAGCTGTAAGGGCTCCACCATCCAGGACAGGAGGCTCTACTGTACACAGAGAGGGGCGGGAGGGGGGGGACAAGCCGATACATACTCTTAGAGTTTGATTAATAGGGAATATAATATAAAAATATAGTACTAAAAATAAGATACACTCTACAGACATTCACAACAGCGACTGTCAGAAGATAGGACACAGCGGCTCAGAGACCCGCTGAATGGAAAGAGGCACTTTAATGTTCTGTACGGCTAATATTAAAGCCAGTAATTTAATATTCTTTTCTGTATGTTTAACAATAGTGGGTACTGGACTAATTCGGCCCTGCACCCATTGTTAGGTGATAATGTGTTGTTGTTAAGTGTGAATTTGTACCTGTTTCCCTGAGGTCTGGCTTTTTTTCTGGAAAACCATAACTCTGGTCTTGTCCAGATTGACTGTCAGCACCCAGGTCTGACAGTGCTGCTCCAGCAGTGCCAGGTTCTGCCGCGGCCTCTGTTCTGTGGGCGACAGCAGGACCAGGTCGTCTGCATAGAGCAGGAACTTGATTTCTGTAATTAATGCAGATCAGAAAATCAAGGAACAAAACAATTATTGTGCTTGGCTCCTCAATGGGCTTTGACGTCCTAATGCGTTGGTTTAACAGTCCGGGTGTGGCAAGCCTCTAATGTCTCCCGACTTCGGCAAAAAGAACCTGCCTTTCATTGGAAGACAATGAACACATTCTAGCCGTACATGAGAATATAGCATAAATACACCAAGGATTGGGTGAGTTCCCATCACAAAAAAAACTGCGAGCCTGCACTACAGCGACCACAGTACAGTATGGACACCAAGACCTTTTACGGGAAGAGACATGTGCTTCTGCCGGCCCAGCTTCCAAAGAGTGAAGGGTAAGCAAATACAGCAGGCTTCATCTGAAATACACGATTATAGCGCATATTACAAGGTATTATTGCCGTTTTGAATTTTACATTAAATTATAAATATTTATTCGTAGCCTGTTCTTCAGGAAATCACCGCACGGGCGAAACGATCTTCGAAATCTACCACCAGGACAGTAAAAAAGAAACCGGTAAGACGGTAAAACGCAAGCCTTCTTCAGGTGTGAAGGTCTTCTGCTCAGAATTAAACGCTAAAATGCAATGTAGGCTCTGAATGGGTTCAGTTATGATTTGGGCTTGATTAAGGACACTGCCTTTCATCTAAAATCCTGCTTGAATCCTTCTAAACTAAAAATTAAACTTGAGAAGAAGGCTCTGGTTTTTAATTTCTCTTTTTTTCTTGGAAAAACATCTTACCCACTGCAATCCAGGCACAGAAGGATTAAAAGAAGCCAGACAGGCAGGGGGAAGAGTGAGTTCTAAATAAAGAGGTATCCAGGTAACAGTGAAGGTAACAGCCGCAGATGGCCTACTTAGCCCGCCAGGATTACCCGACTCTCCCGGAGGAGGCCCACCGGGAGATAGCGCTCCAGGCGTTCCTCTGGGCCCTGGCGCCGACTGAGGTGCAGCGCAACTTGATGCTGGCTATGCCGGTCCCCTTGGAGCAGGTCCTGGCTCTGGCTGAGCAGGCTGATGTCGTATTCGAGGAGACCGGTGGGCACCAACGGAAGGGTGCACAGGGAATCAGATGGGGAGGAGGAGAGGGCCAGCACGGCGATGCTGGGGGAACAACGATGGCTGGTCATCTGCCACCGCTGTGGGGAGAGGGGGCACATTGCATGGGAGTGCCGGGCGCTGGAGCCCCGGGGACTCCGGAGGCCGACGGGAAACAGGAGTGGGGCAGCCTAAAGGGGAGAAGGCCGCCCTTGAGCGACGCTACCCGCACTCCGGAAAGCCAGAAGGAGAGCTTCACACCGCCTCCTGCCGTAGGAAGGGTTGGCCACAGCCGGGGCTTATTTCTTCCCTGCCTCATCGAGGGCAGACCCTGCCAAGCCCTCGTCGACACCGGTTCGACCATCACCCTGCCAGGCCTGGTGTCCAACACGGGGTGCTGCGCCGGGGGTGGCAGGTGCCCTACAGCGGCAAGGTCACTGCTTGGCGGCTTCTGGCTGGCAGTGCACCGCTTGGAGAACTGCCCCACGGAGCGACCGCAACACCACAAAATGAAACCTATTACTCTATTCTTATGGACTCCCGGTCCCGCCAGGGATTAAAAAAAAAAACATGGAATCCCGTATCTAAAGAAATAACAGTATACAGTAACTATGTTCATGCACAAACAGTAGCATGTTACATTATTAATTTGGGTGTCTCCTCTTGGTTTTGGTCTTTTTTTTAAAATTACAACCCATAAATAAGCTGATACTGTTTAGACTTTTAATTAATTTAAACTATAATAGCAGCACAATGAGCTTTTTCATGCAGATGGCTGGTGACATGTTCCATAAGAGTACGGTAATTAAAAACCATGAATACTTTCATTGGAGTTTAAATAAAGTTGATGTTTTATCTAGGGGACTTCTAAACTGTGAAAACATGTGTCTGTCTTTCCATGGGGGGAAGGGAATCTTTTTCCTCACCTTCAACCTTATCGCTCCCCCTTTACTCTCACCATCTGATTAAGAATGAATAAAAGCATTGTATTTTTGTCTGGGTGCTGACAAAGTAAGCACTCTCTCGCTTCCCTGGCGTTTGTAATCATTTTTATTTTTAAATACATTTTAGCAAAGTCATGTATTTTTAAAATCTTAAGATTTCTATATTTATGTCTTTATTTAGTGGTTTCATTAGTGACAAAGGCGAAACTTTCTTGTAAAAATGTCTTTTATGTAAACCAATTTTCGGTGCCGTCGTCTCCGCTTTAAAGGTACCCCCGTGCTGGAAGAATTTGACCTCAGAACGTTTGCCCAGTGTACTAATATAGGCACATCCCGGAATTTTGACTTCACTGTGTAAAGAAGAAATATTAAAGACTACTTAGCACAGATAAAAAAGCTTGGACTCCCATGGACAGTATCTTATACACATATCTTTTTCTATTGTCTTTGTTGATCTCTTGAGGATCCTTGTGATATTTTGAGCTCTCGTTGAATGATAAAAGTGTCGCAGTTTAAATAATTTTCGTTGTTAGAAATTATGAAACGCTCTGTTAAAACCAAGGGAGTTTTTCTATCTGTTATAGTTAAAGAAAATGCCCGACGAACTAGGGATTGAACAGTTTTTCAGTGCTTGTACAATCGATGGAAATGTTCAAATAAATGTGCTAAAGAAATAAAAAAGTTATTCCTTTATCATATTGGCTAGCTAATGTCCCATCCTTGTTAGTTAGATCAACAAAATGCTGTGGTGGGTGTTACTTTTTGTCGATGAAAAAATAAAGTCTTTTCATTTAAAATGACGGTTGCAAATAGTGTGGACCAGCGTAATACTTTGAGTTTTACTGGTGAAGCTCATACAGCTGTGTCTGGATATCTTGGTCAAATATTTGGCTAGTGTGTATTGTCTGTTTAGGGTTCTGTAGCATTCCACACGGCTGGGCAGCTTGTTCCCCCCTCCCGCTGAAGACTGGACCACTTGAAAATACCTGTGAAACCGGTTTAATTGGTCACAGCCAGCACTCCTGCAGAGAGTGATGAAAAACACATGAAAGACTTTGGTGTTTAAAATGTTTAGGGAGAAATGGAGTATTGGTGTGTGACTTGTGGAGTTAAAAGCTGCCTTTATTTTATTTCTTTCCGTCACCACCTGCCAGCGAGCTCTCCCGCGCCCCGACCAGAGAGAGACACACGATGAAAAAGCACATTGTGCTGCTGTAATACAGTTTAAATTGTATTTCATTGCACTTTGACAGATCGTCTTTAAATCAATTGTTGATTTAAAGTTTGAAAGTAAATGTTTATATTGTGACACATACAGCCTCCATTTCTTAATAAAAATGTAAACAATCATTTGCCCAGCCTAAGAGGGGGGGTCTGCTCTCAGTGACAATCCTCCATACACTCAAGTGAAAAATTAATTAAGCCAATGTAAACGTCGTATTTACAATTTGTTGATAATAAAAATGTTAAGTTCTCTAAAGCTTTGTGATAGTTTACCCAGTTTACCCATTGTTATTAAAAATGACTTGGATTCGAACATGTTGTGATATTTAGAAATATAAAAGTCAATTAATTGTCCATTTCTATATTTATGTCTTTATTTAGTGGTTTCATTAGTGACAAAGGCTAAACTTTCTTGGAAAAATGTCTTTGCTGTCTTGCTGATAGGTTAAGCTTTCGAAACCCCAAAGTCATGTGACTGATTTTTCGCCCTGTTTTGTTGGTTAAACACAATGATCACAAGCACCACCATGGTAACTGGAATGTGTAGTTTTTAATTCAGTTTGAATTATAACTATGTACTGTCTTCATATTTGGCCAGGGCTTTAAAGAGAGGGCGCACCAAAAATTTTCGGTTTCGTCGTCTCCACTTTAAAGGTACCCCCGTGCTGGAAGAATTTTACCTCTAAATGTTTGCCCAGCGTACATAGGCACATCCCGGAATTTTGACTTCACTGTGTAATGAAGAAATATTAAAGACTACTTAGCATCGATAAAAAAGCTTGGATTCCCATGGACAGTATCTTATACAGTACACATATCTTTCGGGGGTTTCGGGAGAGCCGGGCTGGCAGGTGGTGACGGAGAAGAAAAATAAAGGTTTAACGTGCTTTAACTACGCAAGTCTGAGTTCTTGTGTCCTTCCTATCTGAACCCGAAAGTATTACAATATGTATCTATATAGCAGGTGGTGTACAGCTTTTTAGTATAGATTACACTTTTCTAAAATGTATTAAAAAAAACACACACACGATAGAAGCAGGAAGCAGAAGCAGGGACAGTTGTCAGAAGGAAAGAAGGTGACTATTCGTTGTTATTAAAAATGACTTAAATGTGACCATGTTGTGATATTTAGAAATATAAAAAGTCAATTAATTGTCCATAATATTGCTATTCTATTTTTTCAAAGAAATGTTTGTTAAAAGAAAAGTCACAGCACTACCTGGATTTGAACACACAACCTGCAGGTTACTAAGCAAGCACATAAACCAGCAGGCTACTGAGGAAGTCACATGAAGAGAGGCAAAACAGCCCTACACAGCCCTGTCGCAGTACACAAATATAATTATATCATTATTAATTTATTTAGATACAGTACGTGATTCCATATTTTAAGCAGAAAAGCTTAAAACTACCACTTTTTTACACTCTATTTCACATGTTAAAGACTTTGATGCTTAAAATGTTTAGGGAGAAATGGAATACTGGTGTGTATTTTTTTTAAAGTACCGAGACCAGCCATATACTGTAATACTGTATGTTTATGTTCCAAAATTAATATTATTTATTGCCTTCACATGCGTTATGCTCCTATTCTTTTTATGCTCAGCTACTAAGACTTCCCTTCAGTGGTAAAATTCCATATAAATATTCAATACTAAAACAGGCACAGTAAAGACATTTAAATCATTCTATGACCGACCAACGCATCACGAGTGCCCCTATCAGTCAACCAATCACGTACTGCAGTATTCTGCGTCAACGCGTGTCACGATGCGCGAGGCCGTAGCCAATTACCCCCGGTACGTGTCTGTGCCGCGCACTTTGAATGGCTGCATCTGTACATGCCATAAGGAAACAAAACATGCAAAAAAGGTTTCACATAGTATATTGCTCCACATAGTATTCAGATTTCATGTATAAGACTGTAAATTGTTGTGTTTGATTGATAACTAACAGTTCCTAAAGCACTCTATAAATTTACTGTTTCAATTTCAGATTGTTTCAGTAAATTAATGACCGACCCTCACATCACCATACTAAAATGTTTCTTCTGGTTTTTAGTGATATATTTTTCCTGACCTGCTAATAAATATCAATGTCTATCAACACATAATTTAAACATAACATATAAACATAAATTGTTTGGAGGTCTAAACAATAATGAATAATTATTTAATTAGGAAATATATAGGTTAATGAGGAGAAAAATAAATGTTTTTGTCCTGAGATTGGCTGTAAAAATCTTCCTCTTATCATACAAGGTGTGCTATAAGGATCTCTGCCAGGATATAATTCACAAAAAAAATCTTATTTCTCACACCTAGCTGAAAACAAAATGCCATTAACATGTTTATGATTTATTAGCAAGATTTATGATTCCAACTTACAAAGCTATATAATCAAATTACATTAGCTAAAAATACTGATAAGATTGTGTAAGCTCAAGTTCCAAGGGTTGTATTCTGAATCACTTTAAATTTTACTAAGTGAATAAATGAAATTCAAAAGTCTAAATGCACTGCACATACTGTACACTAACAT